>NW_026782405.1:0-327500 GCF_031769215.1 Ylistrum balloti | reverse complement strand
AGTTGCACAGCACATGGAGACTTTTATAATACTCCTGGTGTGTATACCTACGGCAACATCACTGATTTGAAAATGTTGAATAATCCGAACATTTGAAAATAATCCATTGATATATATATATATATATATTTCTGATACAACATTTATGAAATATTGACTTAGAATATAAGCAAGTACTTAAGTATGTAGACCCATCAAATATTTTCCATTTCAGTGTCGAATAAAATGGGATTTTATTATCATTTCTCTATAACAGAATTCACCCTTTCTTCACACGTGTACATTACATGTACAAGAACATATACTATTTAGTGATTTTGGGACTCATTTATTTGAGACCTGGACTCATGCTTTTCATGTGGGACTCATTAAAATTCTGAGAACCCAATATATCTTTTAGTGTAAGGTCTCATAAAAATGTTTGAATTGTTAGTCTGGACTTGGTGGAAAAAATGCCTACAAAACTTACTGCTATTTTAGTCAATTGTATGAAAATATTTTCTGTATCACTAATGGATACGTACCTGTACATTTTTATGCACCAGCAGCATTTCATTGAATCAATATATACATATATCACTCTACATTGGTACAGAAATCATCTATTCACTTCAGAAAGAGAAATTGAGGGATTTTTTTCCAATCTTCAGAACATGGCAGCATTTTTTCATAAGTTGAATTTACTTACTGTCATCACAGTGAATTTTTAAGTCCTTGACTTGTGCTTTGCCAGTGAGACTCACATAAATTTTTAGAACCTACTATTATCTCTGAGAAATGGGACTCATCAAAATTTTGTAAAAAAGGCGCTCTGGACTCATTTGAATAAATGATACCAAATTCCTTCATCAGTATACAGTTAGATCAGTTATATATACACTAACTAGTTATAACTAACTAGTTGTCTACACTAACTAGTTATATGCACTAACTAGTTATCTAGAGGCCATAGACCAATATAAGCCAGGTATTGTTGAAAGTTCTATATCATTGATTATTAGTATTGATTAAATTTAGTTACATTCCATTATAACAGAGCAAAATCAATCCCCTTGTAAAGTGAGAATTTCACTTCTAGTCTAGCTGGTTTGATGTTGATTGTTAGTTACTTTTTATTTCATTCCTTTTTATCACTTACATGTCTGGTAAAATGGTCAGTAGTGAAAATGGGATGATTGGGTCATTCTAAATGGTACCTATACCAGACATGCTAACCTGCAGTAAACAGTTGTACATATCTCTTGCTATTAAATGCATGAGTTGCAGTAATTTTGACCATATTTGAATGATTTAGTTCTTTTGGCTGTTAGTTAGGACTTCATACAATGACATTCAAATTGAAATAATGACTTAGCCATGTTTTGCAAACTTGTAAAATTTAATTGGACTGTGATAATTATGAAAAGGATATTTCTATAAAAATGATTATAATGGAAATTTACCTGTGACCTTGCCCACATTTTGAGAACCAATTAATGTTCTTTTTGAAAAGAGATCCCTGTATTTTTCTGACATTTTTTAAGGAAAATGAGTATCTTACTTTTTTTGTCTTGAAATTGATGCTGCTTTGTATTAGAAGAGTGACTTTTTAAAAGAGAAATAAACAATACAACATAATTGTGATTTGGGCCTTTAAGCAGACCCAAATATATCTAGGTGCTAGATTAGTCTAAATTATGAAAGTTACAGTCTTTCCTCTAGAACTTTGAAGTGGTAGAAAGAGAAGTGTCTTGGTCAAAATGTACATGTAATGGATCAGGTCTGAATCAAGATGAGGGGGCCTATAAACTTGTGCAGATGATGACAGTTTAAGTTTTTTTTAAAGTTATAGACATACTCATTAATCTTAAGATGATAAATAACCCTGTTTAGAGTGGTGAGTATGTGTAGTTTATTCTGTAAAAACAAAATTTGGTTTTATTTTGATCAAAAGATCATTGATTGCTTTTAACCAAGGGTTTCAGTTGACCCGTGTCATTTGATAATTTTTTGAAGTTCATTTACAAATATGAAGGATAAAATGTATGAAATAGACATTTCCATCAGAACTCCTTTTTGGGAGTCAGATACCTAGTTCCCAGGATCTCTTCTATCCAATACCCTGTCAGCCTGTAATGTGAAAACATTGAAAAAAGCTGCAGGTTATAGGATAAATATTGAGATGAAGAATTATTTCTTCTGTATACAAAAACACTAGTTATATAAAGTTGTACATATACGGTTGAAGCATACTTGGATTGCAGTGTATTTTAAGTGACAGTAGATGATGAAGAGTGTAGAATTGAGATGATACAGGCTGATTTGGATGAAGGAGACTGGAACCATTGTTCTGTCTGGGAAACAAGATCAATGTACATGTGGTTTTACTGGCAGCAGGCTGTAGCCACAGTTCTACAGAAACCAGTGTACAATTATAGGTCCTTTTCATTTTAATGGATATTTCCACAACATTTTTCATCTTGATTAAAAAGTTAGACACTAAGATTTTTTTTACATCTAATATTTGAACTGAATCTATTATATGAATACTTGATATTTTTCCCAGAAAATTGTCATGTTTAAAATCTGTGAAATAACTGTCCGTAATACTTTCCATGGTTAAGACTCTCACAGTTTTACTGAAAGCTTGAGAGAAAAATACCTTTTTTTCAGGAGTCATGTAATGGTGAGTAATTAAAAGTCACTCATCATGGTGTCAAATTTTGGAGATTCAATCCATAGCAAAGACTACAGCTAAGCAGGAAGGATGTTTTATTTAGGGGTAAGAAAGGAAGGACAACAGCTTTTTTAGAGGTAAAAAAGGATGGACAAATGGTTTGTTTAGAGGTCAAAAAGGATGGACAAATGGTTTGTTTAGAGGTCAAAAAGGATGGACAAATGGTTTGTTTAGAGGTCAAAAAGGATGGACAAATGGTTTGTTTAGAGGTCAAAAAGGATGAACAAATAGTTTGTTTAGAGGTCAAAAAGGATGAACAAATGGTTTGTTAAGAGGTCAAAAAGGATGGACAAATGGTTTGTTTAGTGATAAGATATGATGGACAAAGGGTTTGTTAAGTGATCAGATAGGACAGACAAAGGGTTTGTTTAGTGATCAAATAGGACGGACAAAGGTTTTGTTTAGTGATCAGATAGGACAGACAAAGGGTTTGTTTAGTGATCAGATAGGACAGACAAAGGGTTTGTTTAGAGGTCAGATAGGACGGACAAAGGGTTTGTTTAGTGATCAGATAGGACAGACAAAGGGTTTGTTTAGAGGTCAGATAGGACGGACAAAGGGTTTTGTTTAGACAAAGGGTTTGTTTAGTGATCAGAAAGGATGGACAAAGGGTTTGTTTAGAGGTCAGATGGGATGGACAAAGGGTTTGTTTAGAGGTCAGATGGGATGGACAAAGGGTTTGTTTAGTGATCAGAAAGGATGGACAAAGGGTTTGTTTAGTGATCAGAAAGGATGGACAAAGGGTTTGTTTAGAGGTCAGATAGGACAGACAAAGGGTTTGTTTAGAGGTCAGATAGGACAGACAAAGAGTTTGTTTAGAGGTCAGATAGGATGGACAAAGGGTTTGTTTAGAGGTCAGATAGGACGGACAAAGGGTTTGTTTAGTGATCAGATAGGACGGACAAAGGGTTTGTTTAGTGATCAAAAAGGGTTTGTTTAGAGGTCAGATAGGATGGACAAAGGGTTTGTTTAGAGGTCAGATAGGATGGACAAAGGTTTTGTTTAGTGATCAGATAGGACAGACAAAGGGTTTGTTTGTTTAGAGACAAAGGGTTTGTTTAGTGATCAGGGTTTGTTTATGGGGTTTGTTTAGTGATCAGATGGACAAAAGGGTTTGTTTAGAGGTCAGATAGGACAGACAAAGGGTTTGTTTAGAGGTCAGATAGGACAGACAAAGGGTTTGTTTAGTGATCAGATAGGACGGACAAAGGTTTTGTTTAGTGATCAGAAAGGATGGACAAAGGGTTTGTTTAATGATCAGATAGGACAGACAAAGGGTTTGTTTAGTGATCAGATAGGACGGACAAAGGGTTTGTTTAGAGGTCAGATAGGACAGACAAAGGGTTTGTTTAGATAGAGGTCAGATAGGACAGACAAAGGGTTTGTTTAGAGGTCAGATAGGACAGACAAAGGGTTTGTTTAGAGGTCAGATAGGACAGACAAAGGGTTTGTTTAGAGGTCAGATAGGACAGACAAAGGGTTTGTTTGGAGGTCAGATAGGACAGACAAATTGTTTGTTTAGTGATCAGATGGGACGAACAAAGGGTTTGTTTAGTGATTAGAAAGGATGGACAAAGGGTTTGTTTAGAGGTCAGATAGGACAGACAAAGGGTTTGTTTAGATAGAGGTCAGATAGGACGGACAAAGGGTTTGTTTAGTGATCAGATGGAATGGACAAAGGGTTTGTTTAGAGGTTAGATAGGACAGACAAAGGGTTTGTTTAGAGGTCAGATAGGACAGACAAAGGGTTTGTTTAGAGGTCAGATAGGACAGACAAAGGGGTTTGTCTGTATAATGTTTGCTTTTAAATATTTGTCTCAATTTATTTAATCAATTTATTTTCCTCTCAGTGGCCTATCTTTTAGCCTACGGAATACTAGCATCTCTAGATATAAGTATTGTTTATATATGCATCTGGTTCTGTGCTGGGTATCAATAGCCATTTGTGTTTTAAACTTATGTCAATACTTGGGGACAGAATTGCACACCTTCCTCGTAGGAGGTTACTTTAAATTTCAAAGGCAAAAAGCAAGTTAGTGCCATTTGAAATGTAAGGAACTTGAAAGGTATTTTTGAAAACGAGAAGAAGGAATTAAGATTTCAACTATATTATGTATAAAGACTGTTCCCTGAATCCTAAGATTTCTCTAATCCCAAAACATACACCCAAAAATTTTAGAGTGTAGGTTATGATCCAAATTGAACAAAAAACAAGTAATTATTGATACCAAGAAAAAGGCATTTTCTACTTTTATTCAGATTTGATAAAAATAGATTTTTTAGAAATGAATTAATTGAATATGTTAAAAATGCTAAAGTCTTTGGATTTCAACAGTTAAAAATGTGACCATATGAAATCTTCTAAGATGAGACTCAAATAAAAACTGGGAAAATTTGCATGTCCTAGTTGTTAATACTTTTAACATTGAAGTTCAGTTGTAAACATTATCAAAACCACATGAATGAAACATGTCACCAGCCATTTAACTTCATCACTTAACCTTTCAAGTACTTAAGTAGACATAATTACATTACTTGAGGTTATACATGTGCTGTGAACTACTAAATATATTGTAGTGTGTTAGGCTGTGTTTGAAGCATTGTTTACCTGATGTAAGTTGTAAACAAATGATCTTTGTAAACAAGTGTTACGTATTCCCTACTCTTGTTACCAACACAGCAGGTAATATCTGGAGCTGGTTTGGGAATTCTGTTTTGTTTATGTGTAATGTGCCTAAAAGTTTAAACACCTGTATTTATAAACAATGTGCCATATATATCCTGTAGTAAATCCTGTATGTCAACATCATACCTCTGACTTAAAGTCCATGGGAAGGGAAGAGGGGGAGGGGACTCAGTAAAAGCTAATTATGGGTGGGCTTATTACAAGACAGTGATATATTAGTAATTCTACTAAACAGCAACAGAAATGGTTGGGCTTATTACAAGACAACAATATATTGATAATTCTACTAAACGGCAATAGAGCTGGCTGGGCTTATTACAAGACAATTTATTGATAATTCTACTGAACAGAATTAGATATAGATTGGCTAATAACAGGGCTTAAGCTTATTGTGTTTTAGATCTCTTACCATTTTCCTTGAGATATCTGTTGGTTTTAATAGTATTGGAATCCCTGAACATAATTAAAGTTCTACTTGGGATGCTTGTAGGATTTACAAGGGAGTTTTCTAGCAATTAATTAAGACAGAAATGTTTATTCTTGTGATTGTAATTACACCATGGTTAGGAAAACAACAATCTGTCAGTGTTGCAGCATCATGTATACATAGACAAGTGATTGCCTGTCATCTACTTTATAGTCATGTGCATGAACACACCTGTGAAATTCTCACCTATGATTAAATATTTACACATTCATTTTGTGTATTACCTGTGAGCTCTGGACCATAGAGTTTGTACATCCTCATATAGCCTGTTCTCTCATGATCAATGGAGCATCCAACACTTGACAAAAGTCAATTTCTGCAAATTTGTAGGATATTAGTCATCAATGTTTCAACACACACAAAAATAAAAACATTACCCGATATGTATCTTTAGTATTTACAAACAGGTTGACATTATGAAAAATGAAATTCAAGCAAATAACTTTTTATTCACATTTCATCTATGCTTTGTCCCTCATTATCCAACTATTGCAGTCTTATGTCTTGTACCATGCACCCACATACCTGTACTCCTGATGTCACTACATACATACCTGTACACCTAATGTCACCACCTACATACCTGTACTCCTGATGTCACCACCTTCATACCTGTACACCTGATGTCACCACCTACATACCTGTACTCCTGATGTCACCACCTACATACCTGTACACCTGATGTCATTACATACCTGTACTCCTGATGTCACTACCTACATACCTGTACTCCTGATGTCATTACATACATACCTGTACTCCTGATGTCACCACCTACATACCTGTACACCTGATGTCACCACGTACATACCTGTACACCTGATGTCCCCACCTACATACCTGTACACCTGATGTCCCCACCTACATACCTGTACTTCTGATGTCACCACCTACATACCTGTACTCCTGATGTCACCACCTACATACCTGTACTCCTGATGTCACCACCTACATACCTGTACACCTAATGTCACCAACTACATACCTGTATACCTGATGTCATTACATACATACCTGTACACCTGATGTCACCACGTACATACCTGTATACCTGATGTCATTACATACATACCTGTACACTTGATGTCACTGTTTAAATACTCTGTGGTATTTTAGGTTGATGTTGCATCACATATAACTAGAAGTGTGCTACAAATGTGCACAATGAAGATTAAAGTGATGTCAATGAATAATGTTTGACATTTATGAGTGAAGTAATTCTAGATAAATTATAATTACCAATAAGGGGAGAAGTAAACGTCATTGAATTATGATTACCAATTAAGGATGAAGTTAATGCCATTGAATTATGATTAAAAATTCATAAAAAATCATATACTACTGGAGGATCCCTAGTCAAACCCTGTTGAAATAAATGAAACAAATCTGAAAACAGGTTCACAGTACAGAAGATGAAACAAGAATATAATTTTTGGAAAGCACGAATCCCTTCTTTTCTGAATTTCCTGAAACATAGTTAAAAATTTAGTTGTTAGAAAAAACTCTTTGTTTATTGTAAATAAATACCTTTGTCATGGTAATGATAAAATATATCCCATGATATTGTTTTTTAAATTAATGTTTGGTAATTGGTACTAGGTATGTTAGATATGTATGATTTTCAGAACTAAATTGCTAGAACTACTGACAGTAATTGATTGACACTTGATTTTATAGATAAATTGTATTTAAGAAATTGACTAGTACTAAAATCAATGTAACATCCAACTGTTTATCATATCATTGTCAAAAAGTACCCCATGAATTGATGAAAATAAAACTCCCAGGAAAAGACACGTTTTTACAGTATCGTTTTTTAAAACAAGAAAAATCCACCTGTTTATACTTGATAATGGAATAATAGACAACACAGCCATGCTTTGGTCGAGACAGTAATGGCTGGATCTGATAGCATTATATAAAACAGACAATCCATACATCTGGTAGATATGGATTATCTCTAGTACACACAGCCAGCTGTATACAGACAAAAAGTATTGCCAGGTTAACAGTATTACAAAATACAAAGATATTGTACAATTTTCCTTACATGTACATTTTAATTGCTTGTTGTGGGTGTATCATTGAATAAATCTGTGAATGTCTATTCTGCTTTTAACTCTGTGTGATACTTTACTAATGTTGATAGTAATGATGTTTATTCAGTATGGTATGATCATGTATAATGTACAGGTCTTGTAAAGAATTTTCTGTAGTGCATACAAGCAATACAACACTCAATGATATATTTTGTCGCTGAGAGGGTGGTGGTTTGATAGGGGGTGGGGAGAGTTAAATCATTCTCATTTTTCATGTAATGTGTATTTTAAAATATTAAGTTGAGATTATGATGGATTTGCAAATTTCTTTGTTACTCGCATGTACAACTTTTTCATTCATAAATATATTCAACTTGTATTTTGCTCATATTATACCCTCCTAAAGTTGTTTAAGAATGAAGCTAATCTCTTTGCTTTAAGTTAGAGTTAATATGAAGATCCACAGACTTATTGTCAGATACCATTTACCTGTAATAAGCTGTCCTCTCTGCTTTAAGTTAGAGTTGATTTGAAGATCCAGACTTGTTTCAGTACCATTTACTTGCTATAAAGTGATCTCTCTGCTTTTAAGTGGGAGATGTTTTACAGAATGACTATGGTAATTTGCATGTGATAGACTGCCAGTATAATTGGGTAGATCTATGTCCAGGACATGAGTTAGTTATTTTTAATTAAATGGTTTAACCCAAGGGTCACGTGTGATAAAATACTGTCGTGTGACTATTTCATTGATAAAATAGCTATATAGATATATGTCTCGTGAATTTTGGTAAGCTTTACAAATTTACAACAACATTTTACAAATTTAAATCATAGAGCTTATTGCTTTCAGTATATATGTTATCTTAGTAAGTGATAGACATTTGTATGAAAAAAAGGAAAAAAGATATTTAAATTAAGTTTCCTTGAAAGTATGGAAAATGATTTAATAATTTTATCACAAGTTACAAATCAACTCACTTTGTTTTAGTTTGAAAAAAATAATTATTTCAGCAAGGTATGTAATCAAAAGTAGTTACAAATAGCTAATGAAAAAATAATAACAAATACAATAAATTGTACAGCCCCATATAGAGACGGTGTTACCGTGATATACAGCCCCATATAGAGACGGTGTTACCGTGATATACAGCCCCATATAGAGACGGTGTTACCGTGATATACAGCCCCATATAGAGACGGTGTTACCGTGATATACAGACCCATATAGAGACAGTGTTACCATGATATACAGACCCATATAGAGGCAGTGTTACCGTGATATACAGCCCCATATAGAGACGGTGTTACCGTGATATACAGACCCATATAGAGACGGTGTTACCATGATATACAGACCCATATAGAGACGGTGTTACCGTGATATACAGCCCCATATAGAGACGGTGTTACCGTGATATACAGCCCCATATAGAGACGGTGTTACCGTGATATACAGCCCCATATAGAGACGGTGTTACCGTGATATACAGCCCCATATAGAGACGGTGTTACCGTGATATTCAGACCCACATAGAGACGGTGTTACCGTGATATACAGCCCCATATAGAGACGGTTACCGTGATATACCGCCCCATCTAGAGACGGTGTTACCGTGATATACAGCCCCATATAGAGACGGTGTTACCGTGATATACAGCCCCATATAGAGACGGTGTTACCGTGATATACAGACCCATATAGAGACGGTGTTACCGTGATATACAGCCCCATATAGAGACGGTGTTACCGTGATATACAGCCCCATATAGAGACGGTGTTACCGTGATATACAGACCCATATAGAGACGGTGTTACCGTGATATACAGACCCATATAGAGACGGTGTTACCGTGATATACAGACCCATATAGAGACGGTGTTACCGTGATATACAGCCCCATATAGAGACGGTGTTACCGTGATATACAGCCCCATATAGAGACGGTGTTACCGTGATATACAGCCCCATATAGAGACAGTGTTACCATGATATACAGCCCCATATAGAGACGGTGTTACCGTGATATACAGCCCCATATAGAGACAGTGTTACCATGATATACAGCCCCATATAGAGACAGTGTTACCATGATATACAGACCCATATAGAGGCAGTGTTACCATGATATACAGACCCATATAGAGGCAGTGTTACCATGATATACAGACCCATATAGAGACAGTGTTACCATGATATACAGACCCATATAGAGACAGTGTTACCATGATATACAGACCCATATAGAGACAGTGTTACCATGATATACAGACCCATATAGAGGCAGTGTTACCATGATATACAGCCCCATATAGAGACAGTGTTACCATGATATACAGACCCATATAGAGGCAGTGTTACCATGATATACAGACCCATATAGAGACATAGTTACCATGATATACAGACCCATATAGAGACAGTGTTACCATGATATACAGACCCATATAGAGGCAGTGTTACCATGATATACAGACCCATATAGAGGCAGTGTTACCATGATATACAGCCCCATATAGAGATGGTGTTACCATGATATATAGACCCATATAGAGACAGTGTTACCATGATATACAGCCCCATATAGAGACATTGTTACCATGATATACAGACCCATATAGAGACAGTGTTACCATGATATACAGCCCGATATAGAGACAGTGTTACCATGATATACAGCCCCATATATCCTGCTGCTGGAAACACGTAGATATACCTGGTATACAGGTGTAACAATCTCACATCAGTATCATCAACACAGTGTCACCAGCTCACCGGGTTTCTTCAGGTCCTTAGACACAATGATGTACCAGCTACGTTTCCAGAACTACTGAGCTGGTTTCAGCAATACTTGCTGGCTATAATTTTTATAGTTGCGGGTTATGTATATCAGGTTGAACTACCGCCCCTTTTCAGAAAGTTATGCCCCTTTGGGAACTCTGTTGGTGTCGGCGGGTTACGTTGACTGCTGCACGATACTGCCTGTTACTGACTTGTTCATTATTTGAAAACTTCAGAATCAATTTTTGGAAGTAAATATAACATACAATGATCTATAAATATGTACAGATGTGATAACTATAAATAGAATTGCTTTCCTTGATAAGGCTTTCAAACATGCTGTCACCCTTGATTTAGAAGGTCATGACCAGGTGTTAGATGATAATGCTTTCAAACATGCTGTCACCCTTGATTTAGAAGGTCATGACCAGGTGTTAGATGATAATGCTTTCAAACATGCTGTCACCCTTGATTTAGAAGGTCATGACCAGGTGTTAGATGACTAAAGGTTGGCTACACTGACAATAAAGACCTGGTCAGATACAGGCACAAAAAGTAAATTATAAAATCCTTTTAAATGAGTTTTTAGAGAATGGGTTTTTAGTATTAAATGAGTTTTTACAGTATTGAAGGAGTTTTTACAGTATTAAATGAGTTTTTACAGTATTAAATGAGTTTTCAGTATTGGCTTTTTGTCCATCGAGACCAGAATTTTTTAAAAAGCTTTCAGTTAAATCTAAAATTGACTCCTAGTAAGGGTTATCATGTGATACACAATAAAAGGCCCTTTCCTTGGTCTTTTTTAGAAGTTTATGGTTTACAAATAATCTTGACGGCAATGACCTGATGAGATATGATGCTACATATGAATCAATCTACATTTATCATTTTGTTATATAAATCATCTCTGTCCAAGCAGTATTTTCCTTCTTTACTCCTTCCTAACTCATAACTCGCAAGCTCCGTGACGGAGGAGCTTAAACGTGAAGTCATTGCAGCCATTGGGCTGGTGCTAGATTGTCTGTGATAATGGCTGTGGGCAGTCTTAGGGGAATATTTGCTCAGCATCTTCATCCTTGTAATTATATTTTTTTTAATGGTGATCATCGATCAAATGAAAATCTAAGGGATTTGTCAGTTTCCTTTGCAAAATGCTGTTGCTATGGACATTTCCTTTAAAAAAAATACTTAAAATATTTGATTTGCTAAATTGTGTACACGCATATCAAGCCTGCAGAACTAGGAGGCAAGCTGATGGTAACAGTTATTGTCTCAGTGAAACTGTAGACGGTAAAGTGTGCTGGGAAACTGTCAAAGGTGATGATGGTGTTAGTTGTAGACTGAAGCACTCGTCATCCATCGACTGTAAAATGTTTATTCACCATGCTAGCTTTATAAGGCAATAAGCCTGTGTCTTGTGATAAGCCCAGTCTATTGCTGTTGATCAGTAGAAATACGGTTACATGCTGAATATATTTTTCAAACAATAAACTCTGTATGTCTGATAATAAGCCCATCCCTATCTATTGCTGTTCAATAGACTTACACAAAAATGCTATTATATTTTCCTGTAATGAAGACATCTTCATGTTCAGTGGAATAAAAACTAATGTTATTTTGATTTCCTGTAATAAGCCCACCCAAATCAATATCTCTGTTCAATGGACTTACACACAAATATTATTATATTTTACTGTACTAAGCCCACCCCTATCTATTGCTGTTCAATAGACTTACACACAAATGCTATTGTATTTTACTGTAATAAGCCCACCCCTATCTATTGCTTTTTCAATTGACATATACACAAATATTATTATATTTTACTCTAATAAGCACACTAACATTTATTGCTGTTCAGTGGAATAAAAACCAAATGATGTTTTGATTTCCTGTAATAAGCCCACTTCTGATGTTAAGTCTGTCTTTCTTGATCACTGGGCTTATTGTAATGTGAATACTGTATAGTATATAACTTGTAAGCTAAATGTATACAGTAATCAGTTTCGAAGTAGTATCTATAGGTGACACATGTTTCAGAAACTGAATGTTTTTGATTAATTAAATGGTGATGTTTGATACATCATTGCATTTCCAAAAATTGGCATATTTGAATAAAATAAAATGAAAACAATGATTTTTTCTAAAACAAAAGGATGACCAGGAAAACTGAAAATTATTTTCAATGTTGGATGTGAAACATAGACCATGGATATATGTAAATTATAGAAAAAAATGCCTCTTATTGCCGGAGAAATTGATGTTCTCATTGGATAAAAAGCTAGAGTTAATTAGGGTAAGCATATCTGTTGTAATTGAATGGACCGGAAAATGTAGGGCGTCAATTGTTTGATGGAGTGGGTTTTCTCTTGAAAGGACATGAAAATGTAGGGAAGATCATTTGCCAAACCAAGTGTGTTTTCTCTAAGAACTCGCACACCTTTAATCTGGATCAACATGAGTGATTAGTATACATTCAAATAACTTGTTTCAGAGTTGTTGTAAAATAAAAAATAAGATATTTTCATAGATATAATAAAAGTTAAAAAAAAGCCTTATAGGACATGAAAACCAACATCTTTCTTGAACTTGGAAGCTTCTGTTTTACGGAAGAAGACAACAAAATTTTGATTGGATTTAGATTGGGTAGACAAGTAAATGTGTTTCATTGGAAAAGCTTGACTTTGAATGGACAAGAAAACATGTCTGATAGGAAAAGAAAGCTTGAGTTTCATTGGACAAGCCAGCAAATTTGTGTCTGCGACTGGACCAGAAATCTGCATGATGTCTAATAAGATTTGGCAGCTTCTGCTTGATTGGACAAGAAAGTACATCTTTGATTTCACAAATGATCCAGAATTTGATTGGGCAAGAAAGTATGTATCTGATTGTACAAATAATCAAGAATTTGATTGGACAAGCAAGTTGGTATCTGATTGTACAAATAATCAAGAATTTGATTGGACAAGCAAGTTGGTATCTGATTGTACAAATAATCAAGAATTTGATTGGACAAGCAAGTTGGTATCTGATTGTACAAATAATCAAGAATTTGATTGGACAAGCAAGTTGGTATCTGATTGTACAAATAATCAAGAATTTGATTGGACAAGCAAGTTGGCATCTGATTGTACAAATAATCAAGAATTTGATTGGACAAGCAAGTTGGCATCTGATTGTACAAATAATCAAGAATTTGATTGGACAAGCAAGTTGGTATCTGATTGTACAAATAATCAAGAATTTGATTGGACAAGCAAGTTGGTATCTGATTGTACAAATAATCAAGAATTTGATTGGACAAGCAAGTTGGTATCTGATTGTACAAATAATCAAGAATTTGATTGGACAAGCAAGTTGGTATCTGATTGTACAAATAATCAAGAATTTGATTGGACAAGCAAGTTGGTATCTGATTGTACAAATAATCAAGAATTTGATTGGACAATCAAGTTGGTATCTGATTGTACAAATAATCAAGAATTTGATTGGACAAGCAAGTTGGTATCTGATTGTACAAATAATCAAGAATTTGATTGGACAAGCAAGTTGGTATCTGATTGTACAAATAATCAAGAATTTGATTGGACAAGCAAGTTGGTATCTGATTGTACAAATAAACAAGAATTTGATTGGACAAGCAAGTTGGTATCTGATTGTACAAATAGACCAGAATTTGATTGGACAAGCAAATTTGAGTCTAATTCAGGACAAGGAAACTATTTTCCAGTAGAGTAGGACTATGCTGTGCGTTACATATATCTAATCGTTGGTGATAAATGTTACTGACATGTACAAAAGTAATTAAGTTATAAACTGACTGAGCAAGTTTAAATTAAAAAAGTATTTGATTATTCTCTCAGCTTAGTTGTTAGGTCTTAGCAACATATTTTTTCATCATTTTGTCAATTTTTGAATTCAAGTTGGAGATTACTCTGGAGGAGATCTTGATTAGATAATAAGTGTTACTCTGATTCAAGGTTACTTGACTTTTGACACGAAGATAGCAATTTTTTCTCTTATTTTGTCCTTGGATGGTTCAGTACTTTTTCTAAGAACCGTTGATTTTAAACTTTTGATTTACAGCTGAAAAATCGCAGAATGACTTTATTTCACTAGGATAATGTCCATGATTATGTGTCACACTTCGTTTATACATCCCGGGCTTTTAAGAAAAAAACCAAACAAGCCCTACCACTCAGATACCTATCAATACTTTCGTCTTTGTTTTATGATAAACACGAAAGGCTTATTTTTCTGCATGTAAACAATTTCCCCATTTAATACCAAAATCAGAATTATAAGCCATATTTTATTTTCACTGTTGGTGAGTACAAATTTAAATTCTAACAATTTTTTTTATTTACAGTTTAACCCTTCATTATCTATCACATTAGATTAGGCGTTGGTGAAACAGACCCTGTTAAATGGAAAGAGATTATATACTCCATGTCTAAATATATTTATACAAATATTAGAAATTTGGTCTCGAAGTTGCCTTCCACCTAGACATCCAGGGTTTTGTTCTTTAATCACCTGCCCAGTGGTTTTCCATGTGTACTCCGGTTTCCTCCTACAGAAAGATCCGTCACACACTTCCATCCGGCCCAGCAAGTGTGATTTATAGAAGTTAGATAAACCTGTTTTGCAGTTGTTGTTTTGTATTTTGGAACTGCCATGTGGTCGAAGCTTATCACATGCACAATTGACCTTCGTGACATCGCACCCTGATGATTTTGGTTGCTGTAACATGTCACGCTTCCAGAAAGAATAAAAAATAGTGATCTAAACCAAGGATACCAGTACAGCAGTATGAGACGTCCATAAAAAGTTCTTTATGTGTACCTGTCCATCACCTGTTTGTGACGGAAACAGATCATCTGGAACTGTCATTTGCAACTGTATACAGGATGATTTTAAGATTGTAAATTTTCCGCGTATAATGCACACTTTTTCAAGCTTAAACTGTTGTGTCAAAAAGGGGGTGCGCACTATGCGCAGGAACATGCCATTCTTGGGGTTATCATTTCCGAGTTCTTCATCCGCCATATTGGATTACCTCCCTTCACATAGTTATATGTAAGAGTGGTTGGTCATATATGATATTTTGGAGATAAAAACAACAAACAATTTAAAGAAATTTTGAATGTTTTAATCATCGGCCATACACACTAGCGTTACGGTGAACTATTGGTCGAGGCTATAGTAGTATCTGAAGGTAGATCGAAAGTAAGTGGTGTTTGGTCGGTATTCCCAATCCTTGACGGGTCAATTTCATAGTTCTGCCTCATTTTGATGATGTATCGCTGGAATTCAATGAGTCTTTCTTCATAGTCGTCTGGAAGTTTTTGGGCGATTGTCCTTCTCCGGATACTCAGCATGTGTCTGTTCATAAATAAGACAGCCCATCCCATTGATGCCTAAAGTTGGTGACCCCATGACCTCTCTTGATCTGCATGGCCCGCAGGTACAGTTCTGTTGTACTGACAGCGATGCCGACATCTGGGCGATCGCATATGAAGTTGAACAGCTCTCTCTCCATCTCTGGGTGTTTCGCTGTCGCACCTCTGTCAGCCCTTCTGGTCAGTGGTTGGGCTTTAGACGTTCATCTTTTTTCTTCCATGCCCTGATATTTCACTCTGCAATGTTGACGTGGCGACCAGCGGCACAAAATTAAAGTCTCTCGGCGTAGTCAATGGTGTCCAGTTTTTCTTTCGATGTAAACGATGTTCGCTGTTTCCCATGTCAAAGTCGGTGTAAACAATCTATAATTTATCATAACAAGTTTGTTGGATAAAATTTCACATTTTCTTTATCATAACAAGTTTGTTTGATTAAATTTCACAATTTCTTTATCATAACAAGTTTGTTTGATTAAATTTCACAATTTCTTTATCATAACAAGTTTGTTTGATTGAATTTCACAATTTCTTTATCGTAACAAGTTTGTTTGATTAAATTTCACAATTTCTTTATTGTAACAAGTTTGTTTGATTAAATTTCACAATTTCTTTATTGTAACAAGTTTGTTTGATTAAATTTCACAATTTCTTTATTGTAACAAGTTTGTTTGATTAAATTTCACATTTTCTTTATCATAACAAGTTTGTTTGATTAAATTTCACAATTTCTTTATCATAACAAGTTTGTTTGATTGAATTTCACAATTTCTTTATTGTAACAAGTTTGTTTGATTAAATTTCACAATTTCTTTATCGTAACAAGTTTGTTTGATTAAATTTCACAATTTCTTTATCGTAACAAGTTTGTTTGATTAAATTTCACAATTTCTTTATTGTAACAAGTTAGATTAACTTTCAGAAAACAAACATTGTAATCCACAACTGTAATCATTGTTAGTTATTCTGTCTTTATTTGTAGTGACTGACTTCGGTAAACTTGCCTCGATCACAGTATTTTCCTGGAAATAAATTGTGCATGAAAGAAAGTTTGTTTAAAGTATTCTATGCTTGCTCTGGGAAAGCTATAGAATCAGAATATTGATTCTGTGTTCCAGAACGCTCCGGATTCTTGTTTAGATTTGCTGAATTTCCTTAAGGTCATGAACTTTAGTCTATTAATATCATCAGGTTAAAAGTCTCCTTTGATATATAAAACATTAACATATAAGAGTATGGTTACATCAACGATTGTATGCTTTATAGTGACAAAACAAAGCTTTACCCAAAGAAGTAATTATTGTGTTGAGCGACATCAGTGCAATATCACAGTGTTGCCTTGGTTTTGAATGTAATTTTGATAACATCAGGATAACCAGAATAAAAATATGATGGAAACAAATGAATTCTGATGACTTTACCTCAGAGTTAGAATTGAAAATTTCAAAATCAATATTTAAACTCTGAATTTAATCAAAATAATGTTTAAATAAAGAAACTAAAACCCCCCCCCAAAAAAACCAAACAGAAATAAGCAGAGAAATCATTGTAAATGCATACACAATTAATGACATTTAAAAAGACCTTTTCACGCTGTTTTTTGAAGTGTAAGTGACTTTAGCTTCATTCCTTCAACTGTTACAGTAATAACGTTTGATATCAGAATGGTTTTAACATCCAGTAAGCCCTCTCTGTGATATAGTATCTACTGTCTTAACCAGACACTGAAAAGCATTTCTGCAACATTTTCATTGGTGTACAATATATATTCCACAAGGGCTTCATGTGAGGGCTTTTTGTGGCAGATATTGGGGGCCCCATTCTTAATGGAAATCATTCCCAAAATTGCAATTTACTGCTGAAAATCTCCTCCTGATTCACTCCCCCATTCCCCCATTTGGTTTTGGGTCCCAGTATTATACAAAATATGGAAATTGAACCTATGTATAAAGGTCACCTATCTTTAAATATCACTTTTTCTGCTTCCTTGAGTGGCCTTCATAAACAGGTTTTATTATGTAGTAATTGAACCTTTGTATAAAGGTCACCTATCTATATAGACCACTTTTTCTGCTCCCATGATTGACCTTTATAGACAGGTTTGACTGAAGAAATTGGGGAAATGATTAGTTTCTGACTATAACAGTAGAACAAAGTATTTATCAATTAAACCTGGTGATAATGTTTGTGTAGTGTCTAAAAACATTGAAATTTTACCTTAGTGTCTTAAAAGTAAGCAAAACATTGATTAGACTAGCTGTGTTAGAAGTCTTTGAAAGGAGATTAAAAACTAGAGAATTTGAAGCATTATTTTGAAGACTTATAATGACAACTTTGCATCGGTAATGGTGGTCTAAGGAAATTGTTACATAGATTTATCAGCAGCGAGGCCATTGAAGAGTAAAGCAAGATGGGTTGTATGTTATTACAATAGAGAGGAAGACTTGCTCAACACTTCAAGCTCCTTTGATAACAGGTCGAATTGAAGTCTTTTTGAAAAATAGGAGCCTTCATGTGTTTCCATTTCATATGTGAATTTGTGACAAGAGTCTGAAGAATTGGAGCTGTTACAAGCTAAAATGAAAAATTTGCACTGGGTTTCATAAATCATGTATCAGTTAGAAATGAATTTCAGATCCTTTTTATTATATGGTCGATTCTTCACGCAGATGTGGTAGAAAATGGACATTTCTATATATCTATTGTCTCAAATGTTTCAATGTCATCTGTGGATATGTGACGGCAATTTATTAACTATATAAGTGACATTTAAAAAACTATATTTTACACATGCATTATTCTGTCATTTTTACTGTGAGAGTAACATTATAAATTTGTTAGAAAACAACATATTTCACTCATACAACATAGTGATGTTTAATACCTGCTCATGAACAAGACCAATTATGAAATATCATACTATTAAAAAAAGAAAAATGATCATAAATTAGTTAGAAATATAAACATCACTTTTTTATATAATTTAATGCAATGAATTTTTCACTTATTTAAAATGAACCTTCTGTCTCTGTATACATTTCATTACCAGGAAAATCTCAGGAGCAAAATTTCAGGGTTCCAAGGCCAATACAGGATTGTCCTTAATGTTTATAAAGGTTCCTGTGATAAATCATACATCTAGACCAACCACATCATACTGAAGCTAATGGTCACTGTCTTGGTATCTGAGTTACTCATACTGAAGCTAACGGTCACTGTCTTGGTGTCTGAGTTACTCATGTTGAAGCTAATGGTCACTGTCTTGGTGTCTGAGTTACTCATACTGAAGCTAACGGTCACTGTCTTGGTGTCTGAGTTACTCATGTTGAAGCTAATGGTCAATGTCTTGGTGTCTGAGTAACTCATGTTGAAGCTAATGGTCACTGTCTTGGTATCTGAGTTACTCATGTTGAAGCTAATGGTCACTGTCTTGGTATCTGAGTTACTCATGTTGAAGCTAATGGTCACTGTCTTGGTATCTGAGTTACTCATGTTGAAGCTAATGGTCACTGTCTTGGTGTCTGAGTTACTCATGTTGAAGCTAATGGTCACTGTCTTGGTATCTGAGTTACTTATACTGAAGCTAACGGTCACTGTCTTTGTATCCAGCTTACTAGAAAAACTTTAAATTTCTGTAAGAACATTGTAGAAATAATAATACCCCCTCCCCCACCCCCTCCCCAACCCCTCTACAAACACTCAATAGTACCAATAGTACCCATCTTAAGGTATTCCTTAAAACTAACTTGTGTCTTCTGTTTTAAGGATATGTAGAATGGTTTTATGTATACTGCTGTTTGGGCCCACAATCTGTTGAAATCTAAGACAGTATTGTTTCTACTAGGAGAAATCAGCTAATTACTTAATGATGATTGTGTGATCTTTTTTGTTGATTTTTAGAAAACCAGATCATTTCTACATTGGCACTGACTATTATCATTAGTGTCAGACATTAGTTTCACATTCTTAATCAAGATAACCTTTCAACCCTCAAATCTTCAATGGTTTGGTCAAAATCAATTTCAAGGTTAGTCGACAAGACAATTAGAGGGGAGCTGAGGGAGTGATGAACAAAGAAGTAAGATAATTTACATTTTCAAAACAATTACTGAATGTAAATGAGGGAAACTGAAAACAGAGAAACTTTAATGGATCTGGTACTACACAAGGGTATCAATTCCACTCACAGAAACACTAATGTATCTGGTACTACACAAGGGTATCAATTCTACTCACAGAAACACTAATGTATCTGGTACTACATGAAGGTATCAATTCTACTCACAGAAACACTAATGTATCTGGTACTACACAAGGGTATCAATTCTACTCACAGAAACACTAATGTATCTGGTACTACACAAGGGTATCAATTCTACTCACAGAAACACTAATGTATCTGGTACTACACAAGGGTATCAATTCTACTCACAGAAACACTAATGTATCTGGTACTACACAAGGGTATCAATTCTACTCACAGAAACACTAATGTATCTGGTACTACATGAGGATATAAATTCTACTCACAGAAACACTAATGTATCTGGTACTACACAAGGGTATCAATATAATTCACAGAAACATTAATGTATCTGGTACTACACAAGGGTATCAATTCTACTCACAGAAACACTTATGTATCTGGTACTACACAAGGGTATCAATTCTACTCACAGAAACACTAATGTATCTGGTACTACACAAGGGTATCAATTCTACTCACAGAAACACTAATGTATCTGGTACTACATAAGGGTATCAATTCTACTCACAGAAACACTAATGTATCTGGTACTACATGAGGATATAAATTCTACTCACAGAAACACTAATGTATCTGGTACTACACAAGGGTATCAATATAATTCACAGAAACATTAATGTATCTGGTACTACATGAGGGTATCAATTCTACTCACAGAAACATTAATGTATCTGGTACTGTATGAGGGTATCAATTCTACTCACAGAAACACTAATGTATCTGGTACTACACAAGGGTATCAATTCTACTCACAGAAACATTAATGTATCTGGTACTACACAAGGGTATCAATTCTACTCACAGAAACATTAATGTATCTGGTACTACATGAAGGTATCAATTCTACTCACAGAAACACTAATGTATCTGGTACTACATGAGGGTATCAATTCTACCCACAGAAACATTAATGTATCTGGTACTGTATGAGGGTATCAATTCTACTCACAGAAACACTAATGTATCTGGTACTGTATGAGGGTATCAATTCTACTCACAGAAACACTAATGTATCTGGTACTACACAAGGGTATCAATTCTACTCACAGAAACACTAATGTATCTGGTACTACATGAGGGTATCAATTCTACTCACAGAAACACTAATGTTTCTGGTACTACACAAGGGTATCAATTCTACTCACAGAAACACTAATGTATCTGGTACTGTATGAGGGTATCAATTCTACTCACAGAAAATCTAATGTATCTGGTACTGTATGAGGGTATCAATTCTACTCACAGAAACATTAATGTATCTGGTACTACATGAGGGCATCAATTCTACTCACAGAAACACTAATGTATCTGGTACTACATGAGGATATAAATTCTACTCACAGAAACACTAATGTATCTGGTACTGTATGAGGGTATCAATTCTACTCACAGAAACACTAATGTATCTGGTACTGTATGAGGGTATCAATTCTACTCACAGAAACACTAATGTATCTGGTACTGTATGAGGGTATCAATTCTACTCACAGAAACACTAATGTATCTGGTACTGTATGAGGGTATCAATTCTACTCACAGAAACACTAATGTATCTGGTACTGTATGAGGGTATCAATTCTACTCACAGAAAATCTAATGTATCTGGTACTGTATGAGGGTATCAATTCTACTCACAGAAACACTAATGTATCTGGTACTACATGAAGGTATCAATTCTACTCACAGAAACACTAATGTATCTGGTACTACATGAGGATATAAATTCTACTCACAGAAACACTAATGTATCTGGTACTACACAAGGGTATCAATATAATTCACAGAAACATTAATGTATCTGGTACTACATGAGGGTATCAATTCTACTCACAGAAACATTAATGTATCTGGTACTACATGAAGGTATCAATTCTACTCACACTACATACTACAACACGGCCGACAAAGCAGCAAGAAAAACAAATTCCAACTTCACGCAAATCCGAGCAACGAGACAAGTAGTCACGCACTCGAATACGTGGAGGAAAAAACGGCCGGAAATACGGTCAAAATAAACAAATGACAATACTTAATTTCACAATATAAGTTGGGAGATGGGTTTATAGACTACTAATAGAGTAACAATATACTCAAACGACAATGGCAGTACGAAGAGAAGGAGTAAGAAAAGCACTTAGCTCAGACACCTCCGCACTCGTCGGCAGCCATAAAGGTAAGAGGAAGGGAGATCACTCTGCGTTCCTGCCGTGATGGCTCATGGATCGTAGGGAGGGCGGGATTGTTTTTCTTTTGAATCTTTTGTTGTTGGGATACAAAGATGGGTGTAGGTACAGTATTTGCATACTAAAGTTATGGTAATTATTACTGAAATGAAAGTAAGTTCTGTTTGAAACTGATATTTTTGTTTAAAAAATAATTATAGTCTCAACTGGCATGTTGATAATGTTCCATTCCCCGTTATTTATGTTTATACTATAATAGATTAATCAACATCTACATACTCCACTGAAATAATCTAATTCTAAGTGCCTTTCTAAAGTTACCATATCCAACATTCAATAATAATGTAATTACCTGATTAAAATTTTCAGTGATGAAATGCAACATTTTAATTTGAAATTATATTTGTAAATATTGAAATATAAATGAATTAAGAAGATACCATATTTAAGTGATGATATTTGTTTTAATTAAAGGTTAATTACAGCTGTTTTAAACATTTAGATGGATGTTATATAAGTGATCACCAACTTGTAGTGAAAACAGACAATGCAGTATTACCATACATGTCTTTATAACTGTTCCAATATTACAAATGAATGGTTTGCCTTGAATTATTACACTTATACTGTATACTGCGAAATTTTTGTCCATCTTTAACTTTCGTCATTTTCTTCCGTGAAAAGAGAGGGTGAATTTAAGATGGGTCAAAAATTGATTACACAAAGATAACCCTTTATATCGTCTTCAGAGGGCGAAATGAAAATGACACAAAGTTGTTTATTATGGTACAAAAGTGAAAAATAACCTTGAGGCGAAAATGTCCTAGTCTTCAGGTTGTTGGCTGGGAATGTTCGTTCACTGTTTCAATGTCTTAAACTTTTCTGGAAATGTTTTCTCTTGGTTTTCTTTGTAAAGTTTTTCTTCTTGCAATTTTCATGATATTTTCACATATCTGCATGTTGATAAAATTTTTTATTTAGCTCTAGCCAGGTGTGTACTTTTGTGCCCTGTGGTGCTCCTGTTTAAATTTGAAATAGGAATCATAAATATAGTTCAAGAGAGCATATCAACTAGTATAGATATATTATGTTACTCACATATTGAATAATGATACTAACAGTGTTACATCAGTGCTCATACTTTTTCAAAGATGGCTTGGTATTGGTGCTATCACACATCCCCATGGTCAGGTAGCATATTTAAGTCAGTAAACACGCCCTCGCACAGTGTTTTTCCTCTGAGAGCTGAAATATTTATGCTAATAATGGTGATTAGGGTGTTGTAGGAGCTGTAGACAACACTAATTCCTATTTTCTGGCTAGATTAGCATTATGTGCTCTAACAGGTGCCCCTCAGTCGAGGGTCAGTGTGGAAACTATTGTTATAACATAGATATAAGTTTGTCCTCAGATCTTCACATCTGATAATAACATGTTCGGTGAGTGATATTGATATCCATGTCGGCAAATAAAGATTGTTTTCTCACTTAATTTGCCTATAACTCCACAAACAAGAGTTCCTTAACCTCTTTGGTTGGTCCAATGAACATTGACCTAATGGACATCTCCAGAACTTTGTGTGTTCTGTTTTAAATGTCTTAATGAGAGAGAAAGATGGTGTTTTAACCCTTGATTGTCATTGTTTATGCCTGGAAGCTTGACAGAGGTCTGTACTTGGTTGGCCACGATGTTGCTTATTAATCTGCTTGATTACAGGTTACCATGAACAGATGGAAATTGCAAGACTTCATGTCCATTGGCCATGTAAATTTCATGTCTTCTATGCAGCAGTTGGGGGATGTTTGAAAACCATTTTGTTTGCAAAAAAGATTGAAATGGAAATATTTGAAATTCAAATTTGAAATGTGTAACTGGAATTAAAATAACTGTAATTCTTAATTTTGAATAATTTTAGATAATAATGTGAAGATTTGTTCTCTGATGTCATTTATAAATTGATTCAAACTAGTCTTAACTGTACTCTGTATTATACAAAAGTCTTCTTCCACAGTTCCAAGTATAAATCTAATGGTGGTAAAGATAATGGCCATAAAGAGAATTGATTATCTGAGGTAAACATAAAAAAAAAGGATCTCTTGCTCTATTACCTTGGTGACTTTTTTTATCTCTGCCCCTCGTGACTTTTTTATCTCTGCCCCTGGCGACTTTTTACCTCTGCCCCTGGTGACTTTTTTTATCTCTGCCTCAGAGGACTTGTTTATCCCCTGTCTTTGAGGACTTGTTTACCCCCTGTCTTTGAGGACTTGTTTACCCTCTGTCTTTGAGGACTTGTTGACCCCTTGTCTTTGAGGACTTGTTGACCCCCTGTCTTTGAGGACTTGTTGACCCCCTGTCTTTGAGGACTTGTTTACCCCCTGTCTTTGAGGACTTGTTGACCCCTTGCCCTTGAGGACTTGTTGACCCCCTGTCTTTGAGGACTTGTTGACCCCCTGCCTTTGAGGACTTGTTGACCCCCTGCCTTTGAGGACTTGTTGACCCCCTGTCTTTGAGGACATGTTGACCCCCTGTCTTTGAGGACTTGTTGACCCCCTGTCTTTGAGGACTTGTTTACCCTCTGTCTCTGAGGACTTGTTGACCCCTTGTCTTTGAGGACTTGTTGACCCCCTGTCTTTGAGGACTTGTTGACCCCCTGCCTTTGAGGACTTGTTGACCCCCTGTCTTTGAGGACATGTTGACCCCCTGTCTTTGAGGACTTGTTTACCCCCTGTCTTTGAGGACTTGTTTACCCTCTGTCTTTGAGGACTTGTTGACCCCCTGCCTTTGAGGACTTGTTGACCCCTGTCTTTGAGGACATGTTGACCCCCTGTCTTTGAGGACTTGTTTACCCCCTGTCTTTGAGGACTTGTTTACCCTCTGTCTTTGAGGACTTGTTGACCTCTTGTCTTTGAGGACTTGTTGACCCCCTGTCTTTGAGGACTTGTTGACCCCCTGTCTTTGAGGACTTGTTTACCCCCTGTCTTTGAGGACTTGTTGACCCCTTGCCCTTGAGGACTTGTTGACCCCCTGTCTTTGAGGACTTGTTTACCCCCTGTCTTTGAGGACTTGTTTACCCCCTGTCTTTGAGGACTTGTTGACCCCCTGTCTTTGAGGACTTGTTGACCCCCTGTCTTTGAGGACTTGTTGACCCCCTGCCTTTGAGGACTTGTTGACCCCCTGTCTTTGAGGACTTGTTGACCCCCTGTGTTTGAGGACTTGTTTACCCCCTGTCTTTGAGGACTTGTTTACCCTCTGTCTTTGAGGACTTGTTGACCCCTTGTCTTTGAGGACTTGTTGACCCCCTGTCTTTGAGGACTTGTTTATCTCCTGCCTTTGAGGACTTGTTGACCCCTTGCCCTTGAGGACTTGTTTACCCCTGTCTTTGAGGACTTGTTGACCCCCTGCCTTTGAGGACATGTTGACCCCCTGTCTTTGAGGACATGTTGACCCCCTGTCTTTGAGGACTTGTTGACCCCCTGTCTTTGAGGACTTGTTGACCCCCTGTCTTTGAGGACATGTTTTCCCCCTGCCTTTGAGGACTTGTTGACCCCCTGTCTTTGAGGACTTGTTGACCCCCTGCCTTTGAGGACTTTTTTTACCCTCTGTCTTTGAGGACTTGTTGACCCCCTGTCTTTGAGGACTTTTTTTACCCTCTGTCTTTGAGGACTTGTTGACCCCCTGTCTTTGAGGACTTGTTCACCCCCTGTCTTTGAGGACATGTTGACCCCTGTCTTTGAGGACTTGTTGACCCCCTGTCTTTGAGGACTTGTTTACCCCCTGTCTTTGAGGACTTGTTGACCCCTACTCTCAGGGACTTGGGTCCATAATATGAAATCAATATTACATACCACATTGATTGATGGTAAAATTGTATTATACTTCAAGTTATTCCTTATCCATTCTTAGAATTTCTAGAAGTTATGGATGCAGACAGAACCCTTTGGTTTCAAAAATGTACCAACTGTCTGCATAGGCTGGGTCTTCTCTTTATAAACGTATGTTAATCCCGGGGGTCGTAACATGGGAACAGTAGAGTTCACGACTATATAGTTAAGATGGATGTATAGGTTCTATTCTAAGGAGATAACAATGTCTGGCCCACTATTCTTGGAAACCCAATCCCAGGGTTATAACAATTGGAGTCCTTGCTCAATAGTTATGTGTACTTTTATGTAACTGAACAATATTTGTGACAAGATGTTGGAATTCGGGTATAACAATAGTTATGTGTACTTTTATGTAACTGAACAATATTTGTGACAAGATGTTGGAATTCGGGTATAACAATAGTTATGTGTACTTTTATGTAATTGAACAATATTTGTGACAAGATGTTGGAATTCGGGTATAACAATAGTTATGTGTACTTTTATGTAACTGAACAATATTTGTGACAAGATACTTTGGAATTCGGGTATAACAATAGTTATGTGTACTTTTATGTAATTGAACAATATTTGTGACAAGATGTTGGAATTCGGGTATAACAATAGTTATGTGTACTTTTATGTAATTGAACAATATTTGTGACAAGATGTTGGAATTTGGGTATAACAATAGTTATGTGTACTTTTATGTAATTGAACAATATTTGTGACAAGATGTTGGAATTCGGGTATAACAATAGTTATGTGTACTTTTATGTAATTGAACAATATTTGTGACAAGATGTTGGAATTCGGGTATAACAATAGTTATGTGTACTTTTATGTAATTGAACAATATTTGTGACAAGATGTTGGAATTCGGGTATAACAATAGTTATGTGTACTTTTATGTAACTGAACAATATTTGTGACAAGATGTTGGAATTCGGGTATAACAATAGTTATGTGTACTTTTATGTAATTGAACAATATTTGTGACAAGATGTTGGAATTCGGGTATAACAATAGTTATGTGTACTTTTATGTAACTGAACAATATTTGTGACAAGATGTTGGAATTCGGGTATAACAATAGTTATGTGTACTTTTATGTAATTGAACAATATTTGTGACAAGATGTTGGAATTCGGGTATAAATGTAGAATGTTGGTATACTTAGATTATTGATTGATGCAATACAAGAAAGGTGAGTAACATACACCCAGTGCACTTTTCCTTGAATTGCACACCCGTATTAAAAATTTGTTCATATTTCTCTACACACTGTTGCTGCAGTATCAGATTTCCTATACGTCCCGAGTACGTTGCTTCCACTGGAACACACTTAGTACCAATGCAGAATGATTCATGACACTTTTTCGATCAATTTATGTAATTTGTGATGGTACAGTTTATTGTGTTGGCTGACGTATGTCTGGACAAGTTGTAGCTCTACAGGGAAAGCACATCAAAAGGCTTATCTAATGAATTTCTATATCAAAGTGACAAATACTCGCACATATTACCATTGCGACAATATGAATTTATTACGGGAGAAGGTTGATTGGCTTTTGTGATATCATTTGGTGATTTGTAAATGATTTGATGTAATGATACAACAGTGTCAGGCACACTGTTAATACTTTCATCAATTACAGGCCATTTTTTCATATTAATGCTAGATTTTTTTCAGTGATAATTACAGAATTGATTCAATTACACATTGAAGTTTAATTAATTAAATATCTAAATCTTGGGATCCGTTGCAAGGAATTTAAAGATTGCACAAAAGACACAAAAGTTAAGAACCTTTCAGTACAAATTAAGAACTAGATGATGTCTCCAGCTGCCCATTCTTCTGCAATGGATGTCATTACCTACAGTCTGTTACGGTACATTATCATAATCACGAAAATTCAGTCTGTGAAATAATGAGAACTGTGTGTATTAGATGTCCATTTGCATTCAGATCATGGAATTTCAATGCGTCGTAATACAATTCAAGTTTTAAGTTGTGAAATTTTGACCTAATGAAAAGCACTAGCTATATGGTGTGTTGTAAATATTGGAATGTTTTCTCATGTAGACCCCCAGCACAGGTATATTAAGTTATTTCCAAACTGTCTCAGTATTTATAACACTTTTTCATGGGATGCTTGTTTTCAATGTTATAGATAGAACGGCTAGAGATGTACATGGACAGTATCGATGGAATCTTTTGTATTTGGAAACCTCCAAGAGATGGAAGATTAAGTTAGAATTGTCAATCAATTCCTCCCAGGAAGAATATTTTACTGAATAAGTGAATGAATTTTGGAAACACAACAGGGTTCTTGTAAGGGGAATTGGTACCGTAAAATCAATACAGTGCCTACTGGTGGTTGGACATTTTTGGATTGTGAGCAGGCGTGCAGGACCTTACTACTCTTTCGAATTCTAGGGCATGCTCTTATTGTGATTCCAGCATTATTTTAGAATAAATGGGTCCCATGATGTTTGATTCTTCCTTAGATTGGTGAAGGATATGGGCAGTGTATTGTTTTATTACTGTGTTGTTGGGCAGCAGCAGGCATTGTGTACAAGTATGTATAATGTGATGGTGGAGAGGAGGGGGTTGGGTGTGTATAGGAAATATGAAAATTTGTATTGGTTATGGAGGGGGGGGTGATAAGGAAGTATGTCTATACCTATTGGTGGAGGAGTGGGGGGAGGTGTATAGGAAATATGTATATACCTATTGGTGGAGGAGAGGGGGGAGGTGTATAGGAAATATGTATATACCTATTGGTGGAGGAGAGGGGGGAGGTGTATAGGAAATATGTATATACCTATTGGTGGAGGAGAGGGAGGAGGTGTATAGGAAGTATGTATATACCTATTGGTGGAGGAGAGGGGGGTGTATAATAGGAAATATGTATATACCTATTGGTGGAGGAGAGGGGGGAGGTGTATAGGAAATATGTATATACCTATTGGTGGAGGAGAGGAGGGGGTGTATAGGAAGTATGTATATACCTATTGGTGGAGGAGAGGGAGGAGGTGTATAGGAAATATGTATATACCTATTGGTGGAGGAGAGGGAGGAGGTGTATAGGAAGTATGTATATACCTATTGGTGGAGGAGAGGAGGGAGTGTATAGGAAGTATGTATATACCTATTGGTGGAGGAGAGGAGGGGGTGTATAGGAGGTATGTATATACCTATTGGTGGAGGAGAGGGGGAGGTGTATAGGAAATATGTATATACCTATTGGTGGAGGAGAGGGAGGAAGTGTATAGGAAATATGTATATACCTATTGGTGGAGGAGAGGGGGGTGTATAGGAAATATGTATATACCTATTGGTGGAGGAGAGGGAGGAGGTGTATAGGAAATATGTATATACCTATTGGTGGAGGAGAGGAGGGGGTGTATAGGAAGTATGTATATACCTATTGGTGGAGGAGAGGAGGGGGTGTATAGGAAGTATGTATATACCTATTGGATGAGGAGAGGGGGGAGGTGTATAGGAAATATGTATATACCTATTGGTGGAGGAGAGGGAGGTGTATAGGAAATATGTATATACCTATTGGTGGAGGAGAGGGGGGAGGTGTATAGGAAATATGTATATACCAATTGGTGGAGGAGAGGGGGGAGGTGTATAGGAAGTATGTATATACCTATTGGTGGAGGAGAGGGAGGAAGTGTATAGGAAATATGTATATACCTATTGGTGGAGGAGAGGGGGGAGGTGTATAGGAAGTATGTATATACCTATTGGTGGAGGAGAGGGAGGTGTATAGGAAATATGTATATACCTATTGGTGGAGGAGAGGGAGGTGTATAGGAAATATGTATATACCTATTGGTGGAGGAGAGGGGGGAGGTGTATAGGAAGTATGTATATACCTATTGGTGGAGGAGAGGGGGGAGGTGTATAGGAAATATGTATATACCTATTGGTGGAGGAGAGGGGGGAGGTGTACAGGAAATATGTATATAATTATTGGTGGAGGAGAGGGGGGTGTATAGGAAGTATGTATATACCTATTGGATGAGGAGAGGGGGGAGGTGTATAGGAAATATGTATATACCTATTGGTGGAGGAGAGGGAGGTGTATAGGAAATATGTATATACCTATTGGTGGAGGAGAGGGGGGAGGTGTATAGGAAGTATGTATATACCTATTGGTGGAGGAGAGGGGGGAGGTGTATAGGAAATATGTATATACCTATTGGTGGAGTAGAGGGGGGAGGTGTACAGGAAATATGTATATAATTATTGGTGGAGGAGAGGGGGGTGTATAGGAAGTATGTATATACCTATTGGTGGAGGAGAGGAGGGGGTGTATAGGAAGTATGTATATACCTATTGGTGGAGGAGAGGGGGGAGGTGTATAGGAAATATGTATATACCTATTGGTGGAGGAGAGGGAGGTGTATAGGAATATGTATATACCTATTGGTGGAGGAGAGGGGGGAGGTGTATAGGAAGTATGTATATACCTATTGGTGGAGGAGAGGGAGGTGTATAGGAAATATGTATATACCTATTGGTGGAGGAGAGGGGGGAGGTGTACAGGAAATATGTATATACCTATTGGTGGAGGAGAGGGAGGAAGTGTATAGGAAATATGTATATACCTATTGGTGGAGGAGAGGGGGGAGGTGTATAGGAAATATGTATATACCTATTGGTGGAGGAGAGGAGGGGGTGTATAGGAAGTATGTATATACCTATTGGTGGAGGAGAGGGAGGTGTATAGGAAATATGTATATACCTATTGGTGGAGGAGAGGGGGGAGGTGTATAGGAAATATGTATATACCTATTGGTGGAGGAGAGGGGGGAGGTGTATAGGAAATATGTATATACCTATGTATTGGTGGGTAGGATAATTGTATTAATGATTTCCATGGTTGAGACTAATACATATATTTCAGGCATTATGACATTTTATTGCGTTGGTAGATTAGAGTGTTTGCTGAAGTCATTGATGATTACTGGTAGCAGTTTAAGGAAAAAAAGAGAAAGATTAAAAGAAATATGGCAACATTTCTTACTTAACAAGGTTTATACCATATATGGAAATGGCTGTTAATGGTTGGGTTAGGTAGTGTAGTTGGAGGTGTACTACTTTATTAATATTTTATTGTACATACCTGGATTGCTGCAACTGTGACGCAAGTTTGCTGCCGTCATGTTCCTATGGAACAATAAAACACAGCAGGTGTTGTCTTGGATCACTAGAGTTTTCAGAGAGATTTTCTAATAGTCATACATCAATTGATCATTTGCTAGTGACAAAGATCTTTTAGGTTATCCCTATAATATACAACCTATTTATAACTACATATTGTCAGTAACTTTGTCGCCATATATGTCTACACACACTGCTGGCGAATACTAGGTTTGTGTCACTTGATAAACAGATCAATATTCAAATTTTGCTTGAATTCATTGAAGTTTCCCTTTTAGAAAGGTGTTTTAGATCTACTTTTACAATCATTGAGAGATATTAGAAAAACAGAGACAGTTTTGTTTGTTGGGTTTGTTTCCCCACGAACAGCCTACAGGGTCATGTTGAGGTGGGATCTCCTTGTAGTAGCTGGTGGCAACCTTGCTGAACAACATGCAGGAGGCCCAACACATGTCATCAAGTGCATTAAGAAAAAGTGTCTTGCCCAAGGACACAACCAGGAGAACACAGACCAGTCCATTTCTTAGCTTCTTGAGAAATACAAACCCATCATTGGAAGGAAACATCAAACCCTTTTTTCTGGATCTCTGCCTGAAGTTTTGTTGGTCAACATTCTAATCTGCTGAACTATCATGTCCCCATTATAGATACAGAGTTTGTCTATAAGCAAATAAAGGAAATTTGTATGAGGAAACAATAACACTGGTATAGAAAATATTACAAAATGTTAAATAAGTTCTGTATCATATTTACTTGATAGATGGTTTTATACTTTATTAAAAAAAATTTTTTTCGTTACAGAAATCGACCTTGGCACCAAATATATTGTTGACATGGAAGGGAATCAGACTATACTGTACCATCATCAGAACAGGTAAGTGGTTCCTCATGGTTACTTAGTCATTATCTCAAGGTCAACCAGTTATTATCTCAGGGTCAATAAGTCATTATCTCAAGGTCATTCAGTCATTATGTCAAGGTTAGTCATTATTTAAAGGTTAATTTTTATATCGAGGTCAATCAGTCATTATTTCGAGGTCAATCAGTCATTATCTCATAGTCAATTAGTCCTTATTTCAATGTTGGTTATTATGTCAAGGTCAATTTGTCATTACCTCAAGGTCATTCAGTCATTACCTCAAGGTCATTCAGTCATTATCTCCAGGTCAATCATTTATTCACTGTTTTGTTTTTGTTATCATAAATGTGGTCAACATTTTCAGTGTCCTGGTGTGATTATAAAACATAGTTTTTTTGTCTGCCAGCATGTCAATTTTTGCTATTTTTGGAACTGATTAATTTAGATGGTGAGAGTGCAACATCATGTAAAGTTATTTCCTGTTCTTCAATGGTGTAAATTTGACATGGCTGAAAAAAAGATATTCTGGTTCTGACACAAGATGGTAAAATTCAGGGAGTAAATCCGTTGTACGATGTATTGTTTTGATTTATTGTTGTTGTTGCTGATGTGTAACTACTTGTAGTTACAATAACCATGTTGTTTTTCCATTTCTCAATCAAACCCAACTAATTTTGGTATGATGGAAATAGGTAAAGGGCAAAAGTCCCCATCACCACAAATCTATTGAAGATTGAAAAACATCAAACAATTGTAACAGAGAAAACGAAAATCATTACATTTACAATACATTACAATATGTTAATAAGTAGCTTTGTTTTGTCTCACTGTTTCCATGATGAGAAAATTAATTTTGAAGTTTTATTATTTCTTTTCCATTTAGTTAAATGTTGGAATCAAAATAATTAAATTTTAACTGCTTCCTCTCCCACCAAGACCACTGTCCCAAAAAAAAAAAAAAAAAATATGAAAAACAAAAAAAGAAAGTCTTTTCAAAAGACTGAAGAAGAGCTTCTTCAACATAGAATGAATTTTTAAATTGGAAAGGTACAAAGAGAAAAATCAACTGTCATTATGTGTTTGATATAAACACATGACTTGGGTCTCTAGTGAAGACCTATGTTGCTTGGCCATTGGTTTGTGGTATAGATAACCAGTGCGTCCTCTAGAACATTGACTACATGTTAAGTGCCATATTAGCCCAGGTTGTCATTTCAGTTCTCAGTGTATAGATATGACATGGCAGAAGTTGTTACCAGAAGAGGTCTGGGGGAATTACTATCTAATTGTTTTTTTGATAGCCAGTTTTTGTTGTCATCTTTAAACCAACATGGTGTCTGGACCTATAGAAATGTTCATGGCTTGCTGTCATGTATATACTAGGATCCTCCTGTGAGGACTGAGGCATGCAAGGGTAGACGTATTTCTTTTACATGTCTGTGAGGCCTGGGAGTAGGGAAGGGTAGACCTCTACCTTTTAATGTCTGTGTGGGAGTAGGGAAGGGTAGACCTCTACCTGTTAATGTCTGTGTGGTAGTAGGGAAGGGTAGACCTCTACCTGTTAATGTCTGTGTGGTAGTAGGGAAGGGTAGACCTCTACCTGTTAATGTCTTTGTGGGGGTAGGGAAATGTAGACCTCTACCTGTTAATGTCTGTGTGGGAATAGGGAAGGGTAGACCTCTACCTGTTAATGTCTGTGTGGGAATAGGGAAGGGTAGACCTCTACCTGTTAATGTCTGTGTGGGAATAGGGAAGGGTAGACCTCTACCTGTTAATGTCTGTGTGGTAGTAGGGAAGGGTAGACCTCTACCTGTTAATGTCTGTGTGGGGGTAGGGAAAGGTAGACCTCTACCTGTTAATGTCTGTGTGGGAATAGGGAAGGGTAGACCTCTACCTGTTAATGTCTGTGTGGGAGTAGGGAAGGGTAGACCTCTACCTGTTAATGTCTGTGTGGGAGTAGGGAAGGGTAGACCTCTACCTGTTAATGTCTGTGTGGTAGTAGGGAAGGGTAGACCTCTACCTGTTAATGTCTGTGTGGGGGTAGGGAAAGGTAGACCTCTACCTGTTAATGTCTGTGTGGGAATAGGGAAGGGTAGACCTCTACCTGTTAATGTCTGTGTTGGAGTAGGGAAGGGTAGACCTCTACCTGTTAATGTCTGTGTGAGAGTAGGGAAGGGTAGACCTCTACCTGTTAATGTCTGTGTGGGAGTACGGAAGGGTAGACCTCTACCTGTTGATGTCTGTGTGGGAGTACGGAAGGGTAGACCTCTACCTGTTAATGTCTGTGTGGGAGTAGGGAAGGGTAGACCTCTACCTGTTAATGTCTGTGTGGGAGTAGGGAAGGGTAGACCTCTACCTGTTAATGTCTGTGTGGGAGTAGGGAAGGGTAGACCTCTACCTGTTAATGTCTGTGTGGGAGTATGGAAGGGTAGACCTCTACCTGTTAAAGTGTGAATAGAGCATTAAATCCAAGTCTGTTATTACACAAGGGACAAATCTGTGATTCCATTTGCCACTGTCTTGACTTTTACATCAGTTCAATGATCTGTTGATTGTGATGAAAGTTCTTTTTTTGTTTTGATACATCCCTAACAAGTTACTGGATCACATAATATTGACTTGATTCATATGACTGGAAGGGTCATGGTGTGAGACACTCCTGGCTGAGTCAGTTTCATGTGACTGGAAATGTCACAGTGTGACACACCCCTGGCTGAGTCATTGGTAACTTAGCTGTGATTGAGTCATCACTATGACATCTGTTATGTGACTTGCCATTTTTACACATTTTGTTGTTTCAGTCACAGCAATGTGACACCTGGGGTTGAGTCAGTCATCACTATAACACACCTGTGATTGAGTCAGTCATCACTATAACACACCTGTGATTGAGTCAGTCATCACTATGACACACCTGTGGTTGAGTCTGTCATCACTATGTCTGCCATCACTATGACACACCTGTGATTGAGTCGGTCATCACTATGACACACCTGTGATTGAGTCTCTCATCACTATGACACACCTGTGATTGAGTCTGTCATCACTGACACACCTGTGATTGAGTCGGTCATCACTATGACACACCTGTGATTGAGTCTGTCATCACTATAACACACCTGTGATTGAGTCAGTCATCACTATAACACACCTGTGATTGAGTCAATCATCACTATGACACACCTGTGGTTGAGTCAGTCATCACTATAACACACCTGTGATTGAGTCAGTCATCACTATGACACACCTGTGGTTGAGTCTGTCATCACTATGACACACCTGTGGTTGAGTCAGTCATCACTATAACACACCTGTGATTGAGTCAGTCATCACTATGACACACCTGTGATTGAGGCGGCCATCACTATGACACACCTGAGTTTGAGTCTGTCATCACTATTACACACCTGTGATTGAGTCTGTCATCACTATGACACACCTGTGATTGAGTCTCTCATCACTATGACACACCTGTGATTGAGTCGGTCATCACTATGACACACCTGTGATTGAGTCTGTCATCACTGACACACCTGTGATTGAGTCTGTCATCACTATGACACACCTGTGATTGAGTCGGTCATCACTATGACACACCTATGATTGAGTCTGTCATCACTGACACACCTGTGATTGAGGCGGTCATCACTATGACACACCTATGATTAAGTCTGTCATCACTATGACACACTTGTGATTGACTCTGTCATCACTATGACACACCTGTGATTGAGTCTGTCATCACTATAACACACCTGTGGTTGAGTCAGTCATCACTATGACACTCCTGTAATTGAGTCTGTCATCACTATAACACACCTGTGATTGAGTCAGTCATCACTATGACACACCTGTGATTGATTCTGAATCATTCATTGTAAGTGTTATTTCTGTCCTATCCTGTAAGAAAACAGCAGGACTTGGTTGTTCTCTGATGTTGAAGAACTTCTTCATGTGGCTTAGGATTTGTTGTCTTTTCTGCAATACGTTCTTCATGTCCTGTTGGTAGAAGGGTGATTAGGTTGGAAACCGTTACTTTAAACACAAACAAAAAGTTTGAATAACGTTGCAATTTGGCTTAAAGTCAGTTTGCTTTTAATTCAGATAACAAAAACATCTTTTGGAAATTGTCAACAAAGTCAAGAAAATTAATTTAAAACTCAAGAAATGTCATTACACCTGTCCAACACATCCAGTTTAATTGAGGGTAACTGAAGAAAAAAAGTGAAAGGATGACTAGAGTAGAGGCTGCTGTAGTTACTACAGGCTGTTGTAATTGGGTTTTATAGTCTGTACTTAGGGTGGTAATTCACAAGACAAATTCAAAAGTTTGTTCATCTCTCATCTGTAACATGCTATGGTACTCAACCATGAATTAAACTTGAATAAACTTTGTTTAACATCAGCTTGAAATTAGCTATTATAAACTGTTGTAAAAGTTTTGTTTTCATAAAATGCCACACAAGTAATTAATATTTGTCAGATTAAAAACATTTTTGTTGCAAAAGTTTTATCACTCTGAAGATTGTTATTTTCGAAAAAAAACTTTCAACATTTTTAAGGATAGATGAAAATTGTGAAAAGTAGATACCTCAAAAAAAATTAATAGAACAAAAGAAAAGTAATTTTTATTTCTAAGAGAAACTTCTTTTGCTTTAATATTTTGGTTAAAAAACAAACTTTATAAAAACAATTAATGTTGTAAAAAATTGTTCTAATCAGCAATAAAATTTGTAAGAGATTGCAAAATACTACTGAAGTTTTATATCATTCTTGTTGATGTTAACATAGGAGATACCACAAAAAGTGTTTTTAAAACGTGTTTAAGTAATCATTTACAGAGACACGTAGATAATAATAGTTAAAACATATCAATAATGTTATTGCAGTTGATTGTACAGGATTGCTTCCATCATATTTGTTGATAGCGACCATTGCTCATATCATCAATCCACTTTACATCTAATGGTTTCATAGTTTGTGGATTGTTACCGTATTTGGTATCCTAGTGATCATATTTGTGATATCTCAGTATCTCATTTCCTCAATGCATTTCATATGTGGTGCTTTCATAGTTATTATATAAATGGGTATTTACAGTATCTCATATCCTCATTCCATTTGATATTTCTGGATATTTACAGTATCTCACATCCTCATTCCATTTGATATTTGTGGATATTTACGGTATCTCATATCCTTGATTCCATTTGATATTTCTGGATATTTACGGTATCTCATATCCTTGATTCCATTTGATATTTGTGGATATTTACGGTATCTCATATCCTTGATTCCATTTGATATATGTGGATATTTACGGTATCTAATATCCTCATTCCATTTGATATTTGTGGATATTTACAGTATCTCATATCCTTGATTCCATTTGATATTTGTGGATATTTATGGTATCTAATATCCTCATTCCATTTGATATTTGTGGATATTTACAGTATCTCATATCCTTGATTCCATTTGATATTTGTGGATATTTACGGTATCTCATATCCTTGATTCCATTTGATATTTCTGGATATTTACGGTATCTCATATCCTCATTCCATTTGATATTTGTGGATATTTACGGTATCTCATATCCTTGATTCCATTTGATATTTGTGGATATTTACAGTATCTCATATCCTCATTCCATTTGATATTTGTGGATATTTACGGTATCTCATATCCTTGATTCCATTTGATATTTGTGGATATTTACAGTATCTCATATCCTTGATTCCATTTGATATTTCTGGATATTTACAGTATCTCATATCCTTGATTCCATTTGATATTTGTGGATATTTACAGTATCTCATATCCTTGATTCCATTTGATATTTGTGGATATTAACGGTATCTCATATCCTTGATTCCATTTGATATTTCTGGATATTTACAGTATCTCATATCCTCATTCCATTTGATATTTGTGGATATTTACGGTATCTAATATCCTCATTCCATTTGATATTTGTGGATATTTACAGTATCTCATATCCTCATTCCATTTGATATTTGTGGATATTTACGGTATCTCATATCCTTGATTCCATTTGATATTTCTGGATATTTACAGTATCTCATATCCTCATTCCATTTGATATTTGTGGATATTTACGGTATCTAATATCCTCATTCCATTTGATATTTGTGGATATTTACAGTATCTCATATCCTCATTCCATTTGATATTTGTGGATATTTACAGTATCTCATATCCTTGATTCCATTTGATATTTGTGGATATTTACGGTATCTCATATCCTTGATTCCATTTGATATTTGTGGATATTTACAGTATCTCATATCCTTGATTCCATTTGATATTTGTGGATATTTACGGTATCTCATATCCTTGATTCCATTTGATATTTGTGGATATTTACAGTATCTCATATCCTTGATTCCATTTGATATTTGTGGATATTTACAGTATCTCATATCCTTGATTCCATTTGATATTTGTGGATATTTACGGTATCTCATATCCTTGATTCCATTTGATATTTGTGGATATTTACGGTATCTAATATCCTCATTCCATTTGATATTTGTGGATATTTACGGTATCTCATATCCTTGATTCCATTTGATATTTGTGGATATTTACGGTATCTCATATCCTTGATTCCATTTGATATTTGTGGATATTTACGGTATCTCATATCCTCATTCCATTTGATATTTGTGGATATTTACGGTATCTAATATCCTTGATTCCATTTCATATTTGTGGATATTTACGGTATCTCATATCCTCATTCCATTTGATATTTGTGGATATTTACGGTATCTAATATCCTTGATTCCATTTGATATTTGTGGATATTTATGGTATCTCATATCCTTGATTCCATTTGATATTTGTGGATATTTACGGTATCTCATATCCTTGATTCCATTTGATATTTGTGGATATTTACGGTATCTCATATCCTCATTCCATTTGATATTTGTGGATATTTACGGTATCTAATATCCTTGATTCCATTTGATATTTCTGGATATTTATGGTATCTCATATCTGCTATCCAATTCACATTCAGTAGTTTTGTAATTATTGTATTTGTGGATATTTACGGTATCTTGTATCCTTAATCCAATTCACACCAGATGGTTTCGAGCGATCATCAGCTATCTGGTTTTGTGTAAAACCAATCTTCTGGCTAAATTTCATTTAGATTTCATTATGAAGAATGACAAAAGAATACGCAGCAACAATATTTATAAAAATTGAAAAATAAATTGTTTCATTTTGTATGCGAAAGTTTTATTTAATTTTGGACTTGATTTATTTGGGAAGTGATATTATGTAGAGGTTTGATTAGTTTGGTAGATGAAGGATGGGACAAAGTCACAGATTACAGCTTATAATAAACTCTGGGATGCTGTTATATAGTCATCACATTGGTTGACATAGTCATTTTCCTGCAATTATTTCCTTTGTCACTGAATATCTGTTAAGCTCAAGCTTGTGATAGGGTTACCTCGAAGTCTTATATATTGCGTTTTGTTGTAATATGTTTGTCATAGTGAAGGTTATTTCTGTATGAGTATGGAAAAGAAAATATGATTGATAACTGTCAACATTATTTTTTTGTGGTGATAAAATAAGATTCTAGCAAAATGGACCCAGGAAACACCTAAACAAAAAGGAAAGCAACATGTACATTCAACAGTCTAAGTGTTAAGGTTAAGACTAGAACAATAAATTTCTTAGGTATCATAAAACATTTGTCACATAGAACATGTCACACATACAGTGCATATCACAAACAAAGAACATGTGTCACAAACAAAGAACATGTGTCACAAACAGAGAACATGTGTCACAAACAGAGAATACATGTCACAAACAAAGAACATATGTTGCAAACAAAGAACATGTGTCGCAAACAAAGAACATATGTCACAAACAAAGAACATGTGTCGCAAACAAAGAACATGTGTCACAACCAAAGAACATGTGTCACAAAAAGAGAATACATGTCACAAACAAAGAACATGTGTCGCAAACAAAGAACATGTGTCACAACCAAAGAACATGTGTCACAAAAAGAGAATACATGTCACAAACAAAGAACATGTGTCACAAACAAAGAACATGTGTCACAACCAAAGTTTCTAGTTTGTTGATGTGGAATGCTAAGTTAGATTAAGCTCTGGTTTGTTGATGTGGAATGTTGAGTTAAATTAAGCTCTGGTTTGTTGATGATGAATGCTAAGTTAGATTAAGCTCTGGTTTGTTGATGTGGAATGTTGAGTTAAATTAAGCTCTGGTTTGTTGATGTGGAATGTTGAGTTAAATTAAGCTCTGGTTTGTTGATGTGGAATGTTGAGTTAAATTAAGCTCTGGTTTGTTGATGTGGAATGTTGAGTTAAATTAAGCTCTGGTTTGTTGATGTGGAATGTTGAGTTAAATTAAGCTCTGGTTTGTTGATGTGGAATGTTGAGTTAAATTAAGCTCTGGTTTGTTGATGTGGAATGTTGAGTTAAATTAAGCTCTGGTTTGTTGATGTGGAATGTTGAGTTAAATTAAGCTCTGGTTTGTTGATGTTTAATTTAAACATAAACCTTTAGTTTGTTGATATTTTAGATTTGGTTGGTATGAATTTATTTTGACTGAAACCATTTCTGCACGTAACAAACATCGAACCATGTATTTCTCCCTCAAAGGAATGTGCTTACTGAAATACATGTAACAGTTCTAAATTCTCACGTATGTGTATATATGTATATAGATATACCAGATCTAATTCTCACATACGTGTATACATGTATATAGATATACCACATCTAATTCTCACATACGTGTATACATGTATATAGATATACCAGATCTAATTCTCACATACGTGTATACATGTATATAGATATACCAGATCTAATTCTCACATACGTGTATACATGTATATAGATATACCAGATCTAATTCTCACATACGTGTATACATGTATATAGATATACCAGATCTAATTCTCACATACGTGTATACATGTATATATAGATATAAAAGAAACATTAAGAAGACTTCCCATGAAAGAGAAGCGCTGCCTTTCAAAAAAAAAATGATAGAAAAAGATGGTAAAGCCTACTGTAAGGAGAGCCGTGTAAATTTCACAGTGAAGAATATCCTGACTGACATAGCTGAATATTGTAGCATTTTTATTGTGAGTCTTCTCCGTGAGGTTGAATAAATTAAGATTATAATGGAGACTACTGTACTTACCATATATACATTGTGTAGATATCCACACACATTGCTGTACCACTCAAACTTTAAACTTTAACTAGGGACTTTGTAACATAAAACGGTCTCTAAGATTAGAACGTTCGGATAACATGATTTGTGTTTTGCAGCGGATTCATTGTTTTAGTTTGGCCATGAAAATAGATTGTTTTAAAGACGAAAGTGAAGACAGTTAATTGTCTGTCTGCTGTTTAAGTCAATCGCTGCTGTTCTACATTTAGACTTTTTCTAGACCATTTCTTTCAAGAAATTAAGCATTCCAATGACATAGCATGATCATTTACTTTGTCCTTGACCTTGGGTATCTATGGTTCAATGACTTCCTTTGTTCTTGACTATGATTATTTGAGACAGCACTTCCTCTGTCCATGACCTTGGAAATTGAAGCTTGGGCACTTCCTTTGTCCTTGATCTTGGGTACTGAAGGTTTGGCACTTCCTCTGTTCATGACCTTGGGTACTGAAAGTTAGGCACTTCCTTTGTCCTTGACCTTGGAAACTGAAGGTTAGGCACTTCCTTTCTCCTTGACCTTGGGTATTGAATGGTCTAGCACTTCCTCTGTCCTTGACCTTGGTTTTTGAAGGGCCAGGCACTTCCTCTGTCCTTGACCTAGGATATTGAAGGGTCAGACACTTCCTCTGGCCTTGACTAAGGATATTGAAGGGTCAGGCACTTCCTCTGTCCTTGACCTAGGATATTGAAGGGTCAGGCACTTCCTCTGTCCTTGACTGTAGGTATTCAGGGATACATGTTATAAAAGACAGATAATTTGCATTAAATAGCTATCCTAAAAATTGTAATACAGTGATTCCTGAAAATATTAGCAGCTGCTATATACAATTAAACTTTTCAAAAATAAATTTATTCCCATATATGTAATTTTTGTTGGAATTGTAAAAATACAATTCAATGTAGAAAATAGAACCTACCTTTAATGGGACTGCTATATAGATTGACAGTTACATGCAATCATGTTGACTTTTGCTTGGAATATTCATATAAGGCAATCATCTATGTTTACCTCTTCATCATGTACATACATGTATGTACAAAGAGATGTAAATGTTTATGTAAACACACTTCTGATACAAAACTTGAGGTGATGATAAAAATTCTGTCCACTAACCTAATTTTTCCCAGGCCATGTATCACGACATCTGATTGACCATTAAAATTAACCATTATTTTGACAGCCAATGAAATGTGGCATTGCAAAGGTGAACAGTTCATTACTGGGTGGGCTATTTTTATGATTGAGGAAAATGATCCTCAGGATATTTCAGCAATGTTACAGAGATACACCATGTGTATATATCAACTATACATTAATGGATGAATTTATTGTCAAAATTTTAACCAATGACATCATGTCAATTACAAATCTGGCCATGCTTATCGTAAATATCACATGATTGTTCATTATACAGATTTTGATGAATGAACCAAAAAAGCTATGACAAATCACTGTGCTTATTGGAAAAAGAAAGCAAAATTGAACTATATGAACCTAGTTTGGCACATCAGAAAGTTTACTTCCAGGTTTAAAAGCCAGAAAACAGAATCATGAGCTGGTAATGTGACATTCCAGTTATTATCACATTTCCCTCTGATAAATGGCACATGATATTAAGAGGTTTTGTCAGTATAGTCTTTTACTTTTGGTTAACATTGTACAGGATTTTTCATTTCATATCTCTTTTCATCTTTCTACAAACAATAAATTTTGTAGCATTCTTGACTCATAGATATTGGTGATAGACAGTTTTATTGAGATGCTTCCCCGAGGTTATTTAACTGCATCTCTATTTCTATTTTCATTAAAAAATCAATTTAAAATACACATGTAGTGAGATGTTCTCTGATGTGTTATCACTATAGTTTCTTCTATTCTCCCATTGTTGCATATTGATTTTTGTTAAAAAAAAGAGACAATTGTCTTCTTTTGTATTTACAGCAGCATATGCCTTCATGAATTGTGAAAATATGGTAGAATTTACTGAAGATTTTAGAAAATTTTCTTAGATTTTTCTTCATTTTTGTAAATATCATATATTAGCCAGGGAAAATATCTTTTGTGGGATATAAAACAAAGTAAAAAAAAAAAAAAAAAAAATCACTGTCCCTAAGTGCCAACAGCTTTGGCTTATGTATTGTAAAATAGAGATATAACATTTATAGGATATTCTGCAAGAATATAAAGTTTATTTATTTTACAAAAATTGTGTTATTTGAACTGATCTCTGTTGCTGACCCGAATGTAAGTGTGTGTAGGATCTTACTGTGGGATGAAACTGGGGCACCTGGGGAAAACCCACATGGTCGGGCTGGTGACCTCTTACCATTCCATGTCCGTTAGGGGAATCAAACCCGGACGGCGAGGTGAAAGGCGAGTGTGTTACCACAGCTCCACTTGATCACTCAAAACTATATATTGAGTTAATGCTTTATGAAACTGTACATAAAGTAATTTTTATTGTAGTTTCATGTTCTCCAGTCATAGCGGTATCGGTATGTCAGGAAGCTTAGAAACAGACCAGTTTGTGCAGTGTTGGTCTGGCCTTGGTGAAAGACGGAATAACCCAATATCTCAAGATGACATATGACAGACCTCCTGTATGTTGTTCAGTGAGGTTGCTACCAGCTTCTACAAGGAGATCCCTTTTCAAATTGACCCTTACTGGAGACTGGATGATAAACCTGGAAAACAGCTTAGAATTTGCAAATACTTTATTTCGTGAACTGACGTTTCAAGACGTATTGACAAATACATGATTTTGTGAATTCTGATCTAAAAATATATTAAATTAACTGACCTATTAGAGACCTTGAGTTTTCAAAACTCTGATATTGGTTACCAAATCAACAGGAATGCCATCCTGAGTTATTTTTGTACAAATAATTGTGAGGGATTTGAATTTGCAATTGGTCAACTCTCTTTGGGCATCAATGCGAAAATATACCCCATGTGATATACAAGTGATGAGCATTAAATGTAGACTATCAAACCCTTTTACTGTTTGGTTGTTCTTCAGCAAAATCATTAAAGTAGAATGATATTGAAATCAAATAGTCCCATTATTTTAGGTACCATGTGACGCAAACAGTTTTACTGCTAAGGGAATTAAATATAAGTTATATCGTATTTCACATTTAACATTTTAAATTGAAAACTTTGAAGCAGGATTTTGTTTCTTGTGTTAAAGTCTTGATTAATCGGGCTAAGACAGACAGAGTAGACTTTTGTTTTAGTAAAGTTTCGTGTGTGCTATAGATGTGAAAACTTTGGTATCATCTAATGGAACAAAAGATTTCTGGTGCATTATTGGCATGTATCGGGTGATAAAAGCTCTCTGAATGTCTTTGCCGGCATCTTAAATGTCTTCATAAAAAAATCTAGCATGTCCCATGTGTGAGCTGGTTGACACCTCAACGACTTCACTCCTACTTTTATAACAAATCTTTGGGGAAAATTTACACAATTTTCATCGGACTAATTGTATTGTTTCCAACGTAATGTCTGTGTTGTACCTAACAGGGTATGTGTTCAACGGCCATAAAATCACCAAAGGTCTCAATGGCTTCAAATATCAAAGCACTACAACAATGCCTCGCAATTCTTGTTCATGACTGACATCATTTCTTAGTCTGTGGTACTCTTATACCTCAACAAATTCAAAATTACAAACACTAGATATCCACAGCTAGGAATAGTCTGTGGTACTCTTATACCTTAAAAAATTCAAAATTACAAACACTAGATATCCACAGCTAGGAATAGTCTGTGGTACTACAAACACTAGATATCCACAGCTAGGAATAGTCTGTGGTACTCTTATACCTTAACAAATTCAAAATTACAAACACTAGATATCCACAGCTAGGAATAGTCTGTGGTACTACAAACACTAGATATCCACAGCTAGGAATAGTCTGTGGTACTACAAACACTAGATATCCACAGCTAGGAATAGTCTGTGGTACGTCTGTGGTACTCTTATACCTTAACAAATTCAAAATTACAAACACTAGATATCCACAGCTAGGAATAGTCTGTGGTACTACAAACACTAGATATCCACAGCTAGGAATAGTCTGTGGTACTCTTATACCTTAACAAATTCAAAATTACAAACACTAGATATCCACAGCTAGGAATAGTCTGTGGTACTACAAACACTAGATATCCACAGCTAGGAATAGTCTGTGGTACTATACCTTAACAAATTCAAAATTACAAACACTAGATATCCACAGCTAGGAATAGTCTGTGGTACTACTACAAACACTAGATATCCACAGCTAGGAATAGTCTGTGGTACTACAAACACTAGATATCCACAGCTAGATATCCACAGCTAATAGTCTGTGGTACTACAAACACTAGATATCCACAGCTAGGAATAGTCTGTGGTATTCTTATACCTTAACAAATTCAAAATTACAAACACTAGATATCCACAGCTAGGAATAGTCTGTGGTACTACAAACACTAGATATCCACAGCTAGGAATAGTCTGTGGTACTCTTATACCTTAACAAATTCAAAATTACAAACACTAGATATCCACAGCTAGGAATAGTCTGTGGTACTACAAACACTAGATATCCACAGCTAGGAATAGTCTGTGTACTGTGGTACTACAAACACTAGATATCCACAGCTAGGAATAGTCTGTGGTACAACCTTAACAAATTCAAAATTACAAATATCCACAGCTAGGAATAGTCACTAGATATCCACAGCTAGGAATAGTCTGTGGTACTACAAACACTAGATATCCACAGCTAGGAATAGTCTGTGGTACTACAAACACTAGATATCCACAGCTAGGAATAGTCTGCGGTACTACAAACACTAGATATCCACAGCTAGGAATAGTCTGTGGATATCCACAGCTAGGAATAGTCTGCGGTAGATATCTAGGAATAGTCTTGGTACTACCTTAACAAATTCAAAATTACAAACACTAGATATCCACAGCTAGGAATAGTCTGTGGTACTACAAACACTAGATATCCACAGCTAGGAATAGTCTGTGGTACTCTTATACCTTAACAAATTCAAAATTACAAACACTAGATATCAACAGCTAGGAATAGTCTGTGGTACTACAAACACTAGATATCCACAGTATAGTCTGTGGTACTACAAACACTAGATATCCACAGCTAGGAATAGTCTGTGGTACTCTTATACCTTAACAAATTCAAAATTACAAACACTAGATATCCACAGCTAGGAATAGTCTGTGGTACTACAAACACTAGATATCCACAGCTAGGAATAGTCTGTGGTACTCTTATACCTTAACAAATTCAAAATTACAAACACTAGATATCCACAGCTAGGAATAGTCTGTGGTACTACAAACACTAGATATCCACAGCTAGGAATAGTCTGTGGTACTCTTATACCTTAACAAATTCAAAATTACAAACACACTAGATATCCACAGCTAGGAATAGTCTGTGGCACTCTTCTTCCTAAACAAATTCAATAGTACAAACACTAGATATCCACAGCTAGGAATAGTCTGTGGTAACAAATTCAAAATTACAAACACTAGATATCCACAGCTAGGAATAGTCTGTGGTACTACAAACACTAGATATCCACAGCTAGGAATAGTCTGTGGTACTCTTATACCTTAACAAATTCACTAGAATAGTCTGTGGTACTACACACAGCTAGGAATATTACTACAAACACTAGATCTCCACAGCTAGGAATAACACTAGATATCCACAGCTAGGAATAGTCTGTGGTACTACAAACACTAGATATCCACAGCTAGGAATAGTCTGTGGTACACTATCCACAGCTAGGAATAACACAAACACTAGATATCCACAGCTAGGAATAGTCTGTGGTACTCTTATACCTTAACAAATTCACTAGATATCCACAGCTAGGAATAGTCTGTGGTACTACAAAAACTAGATATCCACAGCTAGGAATAGTCTGTGGTACTCTTATACCTCAACGAATTCAAAATTACAAACACTAGATATCCACAGCTAGGAATAGTCTGTGTTACTACAAACACTAGATATCCACAGCTAGGAATAGTCTGTGGTACTACAAACACTAGATATCCACAGCTAGGAATAGTCTGTGGTACAAATACAAAATTCAAAATTACAAACACTAGATATCCACAGCTAGGAATAGTCTGTGGTACTCTTATACCTTAACAAATTCAAAATTACAAACACTATATATCGACAGCCAGGAATAGTCTGTGGTACTAAAAACACTAGATATCCACAGCTAGGAATAGTCTGTGGTACTACAAACACTAGATATCCACAGCTAGGAATAGTCTGTGGTACTACAAACACTAGATATCCACAGCTAGGAATAGTCTGTGGTACTACAAACACTAGATATCCACAGCTAGGAATAGTCTGTGGTATTCTTATACCTTAACAAATTCAAAATTACAAACACTAGATATCCACAGCTAGGAATAGTCTGTGGTACTACAAACACTAGATATCCACAGCTAGGAATAGTCTGCGGTACTACAAACACTAGATATCCACAGCTAGGAATAGTCTGTGGTACTCTTATACCTTAACAAATTCAAAATTACAAACACTAGATATCCACAGCTAGGAATAGTCTGTGGTACTACAAACACTAGATATCCACAGCTAGGAATAGTCTGTGTTACTACAAACACTAGATATCCACAGCTAGGAATAGTCTGTGGTACTACAAACACTAGATATCCACAGCTAGGAATAGTCTGCGGTACTACAAACACTAGATATCCACAGCTAGGAATAGTCTGTGTTACTACAAACACTAGATATCCACAGCTAGGAATAGTCTGTGTTACTACAAACACTAGATATCCACAGCTAGGAATAGTCTGTGGTATTCTTATACCTTAACAAATTCAAAATTACAAACACTAGATATCCACAGCTAGGAATTTTTGTTCTTGAGAATACTTGTCCATATGACTTACAGTTGGGCTTATTCAAAGTTTAAATAGGGAATGCTTATTTTTTGTGATAATTTTCCAGTTTCATACAAATTGTGATTGGTTTGTAGATTGAAGGATGGATTGATGTTCACCAAATCTTTATGTCAACTTTTACTGCTAATTAATAATGTGATCGTTTAGTTTGAATGAAGTTTTCATGTTCCAGATTAAAATAAAAATGTTACATGCCATGTTTTAATTCATTTGAACAGCTGCATGGCTAGAAAGGTATACACATATAATATAAAGATAAACTTTCTTTATTTTACAACAATTGCCAAACAAGTTATGTCAACTTATACTTATCACTCTTGTTGGGCCGGATGTAAGCGCGCGAGGGGTCTTATTGCGGGAGGAAACCCGAGTACCCGGGGAAAACCCACGTGGTCGGGCAGGTGACCCTTACCTTTTCACGTCTGTTCTGGGAATCGAAACCCGGTTGGCTAGGTGAAAGGTGAGTGCGTTACCACTGCGCCACCCGACCACCCATAGATATACACATCTACCTGACATTGTAATAGGACCAGATATGTAGAAATTATGAAATTTGGGGCCTAATGGACTTCCTTATCTGCATTTATATCACTTTTATAAGTGACTTCTTAGATTTTTGATTTTAGGCCTTGAGCATCACTGATGAGTCCTAGAAGGACAAAACAGCTATATGATGAAGCTTATAATTCATTGTTAAGCTCTTCTGTATATATTTGTAATAAAAGATGCCCTTCACTTGTGTGTCTTTTGACCAGTCTTGTAGTGGAACAGTTTACATCATGCCAGGGGAAGACCTACACAATTCTTACACAAGGAAATAGTTTTTGAATACCTAAATGTTTTCTCATCAAGCAAATATCAGCAGCTAGCAGAAACTGCTTTTTCCTCACCACGATGAGTGTCAAGCTTGTCACAGAATTGGAAATACTGCATTCTAAGTGGGACTGATTGCACATTTGCATCCCAATGTGAACAATATTCAGTGCTTGAGGACACTTTAAAAGCACGTTAGAGCGCGGAAAGAGAAATAGAATTTACATTGCTATTGTGAAATTGTTATTTTTGGACATAAGGATTGATTTTTACTTGTAAAATGACAGCATGATTGATTCCTTGTTCACTAAAACACTTTTAAGACATCCACTCAGTTTTACTATTTTTTCAATCACAGAAGAAATGGAAATATTACAAAGTCAGTAGAGTCATGGAACTGTAGAGTGACAAAATATAGTTGTATGGTGACAACTCTATTGGTTTATATTTAGCAATCTCAGTCCAATAGCTGTTTAGCCATTCATGAAAAAAGGAAATTATTATAATATGTTGTAACAAGTTTGTGTTTCAAGGATCCTGTGCTTACACATCTGGTCAACCTTGTCACTGATGTTAATTATCAGAGGTCTTGTAAGTAAAGTTTTTTTTTTCAGCGATTTTGCATGGGGGCATTCTTGTCTCTTGGGTAGAAAACCAATAAATTGGGAAAGAAGTTTTTAGGAGTAAATTGTAAATTTGGCGAATTTTTGGCCTCAATAAATAATAATTTCAGTTGGGAATGGGCCCCCAGAGGGACGGAAAATCATTTTAAGTTTCCATGTAAAGTTTGTAGACACGACCAGTGATTCTTATATAATACTGTGTTTTACACGGTAGAAGGTCAGTTCTTCTAGCTTTGTGTTGTCGCTGTGTCATTGTTTTTAGAAATAGGTCTGCTTTAAGATGAAATGTATGCAGAAGGTTTAGAGTTTGATAACCCTTAAAAGAATATACTTACTCTGGATGATGATACATTTATATATAACATTACCCTAGAAAATGTCCCATCTAATCATTGTTGATATAACAGACAAGTCATTGTGTTGTTTAAATAGATTTTACTCAAACAAATCACAATATATTAAACAATTCTCCGTAAATCAAACAATTCTCTGTGAATCAAACAATTCTCCGTAAATCAAACACTTCTCTGTGAATCAAACAATTCTCCGTGAATCAAACAATTCTCCGTAAATCAAACAATTCTCTGTGAATCAAACAATTCTCCGTGAATCAAACAATTCTCCGTAAATCAAACAATTCTCTGTGAATCAAACAATTCTCCGTGAATCAAACAATTCTCCGTAAATCAAACAATTCTCTGACAATTCTACGTGAATCAAACAATTCTACTTGAACCAAACAATTCTCCGTAAATCAAACACTTCTCCGTAAATCAAACAATTCTCCGTAAATCAAACAATTCTCCGTAAATCAAACAGTTCTCTGACAATTCTCTGTGAATCAAACAATTCTTCGTGAATCAAACAATTCTCCGTAAATCAAACAATTCTCCGACAATTCTCCCTAAATCAAACAATTCTCCGACAATTCTCCGTGAATCAAACAATTCTCTGTGAATCAAACAATTCTCTGTGAATCAAACCATTCTCCGTAAATCAAACCATTCTCCGTAAATCAAACAATTCTCCGTAAATCAAACAATTCTCCGACAATTCTATGTGAATCAAACAATTCTCCGTAAATCAAACAATTCTCTGACAATTCTACGTGAATCAAACAATTCTACGTGAACCAAACAATTCTCCGTAAATCAAACAATTCTCCGACAATTCTCCCTAAATCAAACAATTCTCCGTAAATCAAACAATTCTCCGTAAATCAAACAATTCTCCGACAATTCTCCCTAAATCAAACAATTCTCCGTAAATCAAACAATTCTCCGACAATTCTCCCTAAATCAAACAATTCTCCGACAATTCTCCGTGAATCAAACAATTCTCTGTGAATCAAACAATTCTCTGTGAATCAAACCATTCTCCGTAAATCAAACAATTCTCCGTAAATCAAACAATTCTCCGACAATTCTATGTGAATCAAACAATTCTCCGTAAATCAAACAATTCTCTGACAATTCTACGTGAATCAAACAATTCTACGTGAACCAAACAATTCTCCGTAAATCAAACAATTCTCCGACAATTCTCCCTAAATCAAACAATTCTCCGTAAATCAAACAATTCTCCGTAAATCAAACAGTTCTCTGACAATTCTCCGTAAATCAAACAATTCTCCGACAATTCTCCCTAAATCAAACAATTCTCCGTAAATCAAACAATTCTCCATAAATCAAACAATTCTCCCTAAATCAAACAATTCTCCGTAAATCAAACAATTCTCTGTGAATCAAACAATTCTCCGTGAATCAAACAATTCTCCGTAAATCAAACAATTCTCCGTAAATCAAACAATTCTCCGACAATTCTCCCTAAATCAAACAATTCTCCATGAATCAAACAATTCTCCGTAAATCAAACAATTCTCCGTAAATCAAACAGTTCTCTGACAATTCTCCCTAAATCAAACAATTCTCTGTGAATCAAACAATTCTCTGTGAATCAAACAATTCTCCGTAAATCAAACAATTCTCTGTGAATCAAACAATTCTCCGTAAATCAAACAATTCTCTGTGAATCAAACAATTCTCTGTGAATCAAACAATTCTCCGTAAATCAAACAATTCTCCGTAAATCAAACAATTCTCCGTAAATCAAACAATTCTCTGTGAATCAAACAATTCTCTGTGAATCAAACAATTCTCCCTAAATCAAACAATTCTCCGACAATTCTCCCTAAATCAAACAATTCTCCGTAAATCAAACAATTCTCTGTGAATCAAACAATTCTCCGTAAATCAAACAATTCTCCGTAAATCAAACAATTCTCCGTAAATCAAACAATTCTCCGTAAATCAAACAATTCTCTGTGAATCAAACAATTCTCTGTGAATCAAACAATTCTCCGTAAATCAAACAATTCTCTGTGAATCAAACAATTCTCCGTAAATCAAACAATTCTCTGTGAATCAAACAATTCTCTGTGAATCAAACAATTCTCTGTGAATCAAACAATTCTCTGTGAATCAAACAATTCTCTGTGAATCAAACAATTCTCCGTAAATCAAACAATTCTCTGTGAATCAAACAATTCTCTGTGAATCAAACAATTCTCTGTGAATCAAACAATTCTCTGTGAATCAAACAATTCTCTGTGAATCAAACAATTCTCCGTAAATCAAACAATTCTCTGTGAATCAAACAATTCTCTGTGAATCAAACAATGTCAATAGATGACTAATTTTCTTTGTTATAAGATTGGTGTACAACTACCTTGATCATCAGTTGGGCATACGTTTTTCAGGATCGTGAGATTGGGGGTTATTTATAGATATTTAAGCAGTGGTAAGTATTTTATAAGTACGCATTTCTAGCTGTTTCTGACCAGATAATCAAAGCTTTTCGAAAGTTAATTGAATTTTCATCTTCCCCATGATAAGTTCTGTAACACTTCTACCCTCTCCAGACAAAATGTGCTGTGATCCCTGATAATAGGTATCATACAGGTGCTGTAAGACTGTATACTCGGCGAACTTGACATTTTCCAATTTTGCTTTCTTGGCATCTATTTAGACACCTCAGAAAATTAGAATGATCAAATTCTGAGGATATCCTCTCAAAATTTGACTAGTCATCATGGTTTCTTTTTCTCAGGAAAGTGAGAGTGGTATATATATATGTGTAATAATTATGTCCTTTTGGAAGATTCTTTACTCTTATTGGTCAGAATGGGGAGTGACGAGCCTCCTATATTGTCTTCAGTGAGGTAGCCACCATCTACCAGCTGGTGGTTGACAAGACCATGTATTAACTGAGTCAGTCATTACTGGTATAAATGATCAGACCTATTGCCGATAGTCAGCAATGAAGAATAAGGAAATATCAGTATGTAAGAATCTCTGATATTTAGAGTACTTCTTCATCACTGATTTGTAAAGTTGTAGGTTACCTGAAAGATCTATATAATACACTATGACTTACCATTTTAATCTTTTATGATAATATAACCATTTAAGATTTCTAGCATTTGTCTTTTACCTTTTAGTTTGTTTAATGTTATTTCCTTTTGGATCGCTGTGTGTTTTACTGCTTGATGGCCCTAATGACCTTTATGTGGTGATGAGCCGTTAAGAATGTCATAATTATATTAATAATAACTTATTTCTTCTGTTATTTTTGAAGAAGTTCCTCCGAAATAAAAAGGAGTATGTCCTTCTTTTAATCTAAAATACTACCATGAACAGTTTTACTAGATTTCTTGATCACTGTCTAAAATACTACCATGAACAGTTTTACTAGATTTCTTGATGACTGTCTAAAATACTACCATGAACAGTTTTACTAGATTTATCACTGTCTAAAATACTACCATGAACAGTTTTACTAGATTTCTTTATCACTGTCTAAAATACTACCATGAACAGTTTTACTAGATTTCTTTATCACTGTCTAAAATACTACCATGAACAGTTTTACTAGATTTCTTGATCACTGTCTAAAATACTACCATGAACAGTTTTACTAGATTTCTTGATGACTGTCTAAAATACTAACATGAACAGTTTTACTATATTTCTTGATCATTGTCTAAAATACTACCATGAACAGTTTTACTAGATTTCTTGATGACTGTCTAAAATACTACCATGAACAGTTTTACTAGATTTCTTGATCACTGTCTAAAATACTACCATGAACAGTTTTACTAGATTTATCACTGTCTAAAATACTACCATCAGTTTTACTAGATTTCTTGAATTGTCTAAAATACTACCATGAACAGTTTTACTAGATTTCTTGATCACTGACTGTCTAAAATACTAACATGAACAGTTTTACTATATTTCTTGATCATTGTCTAAAATACTACCATGAACAGTTTTACTAGATTTCTTGATCACTGTCTAAAATACTACCATGAACAGTTTTACTAGATTTCTTGATCACTGTCTAAAATACTACCATGAACAGTTTTACTAGATTTCTTGATCACTGTCTAAAATACTACCATGAACAGTTTTACTAGATTTCTTGATCACTGTCTAAAATACTACCATGAACAGTTTTACTAGATTTCTTTATCACTGTCTAAAATACTACCATGAACAGTTTTACTAGATTTCTTGATCATTGTCTAAAATACTACCATGAACAGTTTTACTATATTTCTTTATCACTTTCGTACTTGGTCCAATTTTCATTTTTGCTGAAAAAATTGTGACAAATCATGCCACATTTATTCATTTAAACAGTGAAATGGTTCAGGTTATATGTATGTACATAACATTCTTTGAAAATTTTTAGATAAATGAAAATTATGAAATTTATGTAATCATGGGGCTAATGTATCTTCTGATGTACATTTTTGACATTTTCTTTTGATTACTGGATTTTCCTCAGTCTCCTTCTAGGATTAAATTTATGCCCTCAGCATCACTGACGAGTCCTGGAAGGAAGAAACAGCTGTATGATGCAGTTTAATTCATTGTTTGGCTCTACTTCATCTACCTTGTATTAAAGGTGTGATTCACTTGTGTGCTTTTTCTACGATCATTTACCAGCAAATTTAACAAGAGATGGAAACTTGAAAAAGTTATTAAACATATCAAATACATTGGTTTTATGTATGCTTAGAAAAAACCAAATCTCTGGAGGAGCATTTATTGAATTTATTTTATACATGGTAGGATTCATGGTGATCAACTCAAACCTATTCAATCTAGACATGTAATGACTGAATCAGCGAGATGCAGGATCTCGGGTACTCTTGGTTTTTAACAGTTGGTGGAGGGTTGTTGTCTTGTACCTTTAAATTTTAGGTGTTGAAGAGTACAAAGTCACTTGATCAGTGTCAAATATATATCAATTTTTATAAAGGATATTTTTGAAGTTCCATCGGTTATGATTGGCAGCCATTTTGTCATACAAATGTAAATGATAATATTATAAATGTCTTTTGTCAACTTGACACTTGAAAAAAAACCCCAGAAATCCCATCACTAGCCTGTTGTTTCATGTCATGGGTCCATTTCTTAGAAATTGTAAGACGTGCGTTATAATACTAATATGATGTCATAAATAAGTCAACACTAATTGATACGTGGGCCAATTTCTTGAATATTGTATGTTATAACACTATTATGATGTCATAAATAAGTCAACACAAGTTGATACGTGGGCCCATTTCTTAAATATTGTATGTTAGAACACTATTATGACGTCATACACAAGTCAATACAAGTTGATACAAGGATTTGTTAACCTTCTACGAACGATATTTTCTTCTAGCTAACAAATCTTCAATAATTGTTAACATGTCCCTATTTAAGTATCTTCTTAATACAGATTACATTATGTTTTGAATTTGAATTTAAAGTAGACATTTACCTGTGAAAAGATATTGAACTAAGATTAGTTTTCAGATATATTAAGTTATAAACATTGTTGATGAACTCAGTACTTAAAAATTTTAATTATGTATAATCTTTGATTTTAAAAGAAAGCCTAAAATTATCAAATTATTTTACAGAACACAATAGGTTTTTGTACAAAAAAAAAGTTGTTTTCTTTTAAATGAAAATGTTCTTGTAATATTAGTGATGATTGAGATAGATACGAGTAGCACTCTAAGTGACATGTTAAAGTACATGTGATGTAACTTGTAATGCTTATAGTGGATTATTTTCCTGTTATAAGCACTGAAGTATTTGAATAAGCTTTCTAAAGTCTAAAAGGTTGGGATTGAGTTGCATCAGGATGTGACAATGAGATATCTGTGTTGGCAGTCTCTGTGGTAAAGTTTACTGTATACCTACTATATGTCCTTCTTACTCTGGCAAAAATTTATGTATCTGTTGATTTTATACAAAAAAAAGTATTTTGGTGACATAGTGAAGAATTAAAAAAATGCAAAAATAGCAATGTATTTTCTTGTCATTATTTCTGTTACTGACTTTACCCAAATTTACATTACAGTGTGTTAAAGGACTTTACAGTGTTACATTTGGTGGTAAGGACAAATCAACTTTTGTTTGGCCTTAAAATACTGTATGTCTGTTTCTATATATATTCTCCCCGCCCCCCCCAAAAAAAAAAACAAAAAAAGGATTTTGTGTCCTATGGGATGCTTGATAGGTTTGGAGAATAAGATAACCACTATAGATTAAAATGAGATTACCACTATAGATTAAAATGAGATTACCACTATAGATTAAAATGAGATTACCACTATAGATTAAAATGAAGTTATTACTGAAGTATACAATATGATTACCACTGAAGTATACATTTTTACCATACACAGAGACCTCTCCAACTCTTTCCTATCTACAACTTATCAAATCAGCCATGATCTCTATATAAAGTGGTCAATACCAGACTATTGAATTATCAAATTTCAGTGGTCATCTGGTCAGTTCTGATGAATGACCATTGGTGTATTAAGTAATTATAGGGACCTGGAGGCTCTGTAATCCAGTGATTTACTTTCTTGATAATGGTGACAGTTTCCTGTATTGTGTCCTGTCTATTTGCTTCAATGATATCATTGATTTAAAACACCAAGGTTGGTCTTGATGAGATCCAGATCAGGTATCAATACCAGGACCATTCAGTGGTCAAAATCTTAACAAAGTAAGATTGAAGAGAAGATAAGGTCAACATCAAGTCACAACTAACTCCAGAGACTGCTTCATGTCGTCAGTCTGAGGTCTGAATCTCAGTTGGCACAATGTCAAGGTTAGTAATAGCCAAGGTCAAAATTGATGCTGGTGACAACTGTAAGCATAGAGACAAGGCCAAAATGAAGTCTTAACAAGGTCAAGGTTGATTGTTGAGATCAGGTCAAAATGAAGTGTAAACAAGGCCAAGGTTGATTGTGGAGACAAGGGCAAAATGAAGTGTAAACAAGGCCAAGGTTGATTGTGGAGACAAGGGCAAAATGAAGTGTAAACAAGGCCAAGGTTGATTGTGGAGACAAGGGCAAACTGAAGTGTAAACAAGGCCAAGGTTGATTGTGGAGACAAGGGCAAAATGAAGTGTAAACAAGGCCAAGGTTGATTGTGGAGACAAGGGCAAAATGAAGTGTAAACAAGGCCAAGGTTGATTGTGGAGACAAGGGCAAAATGAAGTGTAAACAAGGCCAAGGTTGATTGTGGAGACAAGGGCAAAATGAAGTCTTAACAAGGTCAAGGTTGATTGTGGAGACAAGGGCAAAATGAAGTGTAAACAAGGCCAAGGTTGATTGTGGAGACAAGGGCAAACTGAAGTGTAAACAAGGCCAAGGTTGATTGTGGAGACAAGGGCAAACTGAAGTGTAAACAAGGCCAAGGTTGATTGTGGAGACAAGGGCAAACTGAAGTGTAAACAAGGCCAAGGTTGATTGTGGAGACAAGGGCAAAATGAAGTGTAAACAAGGCCAAGGTTGATTGTGGAGACAAGGGCAAAATGAAGTGTAAACAAGGCCAAGGTTGATTGTGGAGACAAGGGCAAAATGAAGTGTAAACAAGGCCAAGGTTGATTGTGGAGACAAGGGCAAACTGAAGTGTAAACAAGGCCAAGGTTGATTGTGGAGACAAGGGCAAAATGAAGTGTAAACAAGGCCAAGGTTGATTGTGGAGACAAGGGCAAAATGAAGTGTAAACAAGGCCAAGGTTGATTGTGGAGACAAGGGCAAAATGAAGTGTAAACAAGGCCAAGGTTAATTGTGGAGACAAGGGCAAAATGAAGTGTAAACAAGGCCAAGGTTGATTGTGGAGACAAGGGCAAAATGAAGTGTAAACAAGGCCAAGGTTGATTGTGGAGACAAGGGCAAACTGAAGTGTAAACAAGGCCAAGGTTGATTGTATGAATTTCCAGCTAAGGTCAACAATGATGGTTAGCCAGCTATAGTTTTAGTCACAATTCAGACAAAATTTCTTTCTGTCAGGCTTTCAACATAAAACAGCCAATCGAATGTTATATAAAAAAAAATGTTAATTTTGTGACATTTCTGCTAATTATGATAATGTGTTAAAAGTACTTATCAGGCAAAAGACCAACCCTCCAATATGTTATTGTTTTAATGAATTCTGTTATATGCATGTACATGTCGAAGATTCTGACACAGTACACACACCCAGCATGGTATCGCATGAGGTAGACTGGAGTGTAATGATGAATCAACACCTACATATTACTGGACAGAGTTACCTCTCTTTTCAGAATGTAAAAATTGTGTTTTTCCTGAATATATTTTGCTGTATGAATCAACACCTACATATTACTGGACAGAGTTACCTCTCTTTTCAGAATGTAAAAATTGTGTTTTTCCTGAATATATTTTGCTGTATGAATCAACACCTACATATTACTGGACAGAGTTACCTCTCTTTTCAGAATGTAAAAATTGTGTTTTTCCTGAATATATTTTGCTGTATGGATTATCATACTTAGATATGCTGTAGCAAACTGTAAAGTTACAACCTCACTGTCGGAAAACTAGGATTAATTGTTGTTTTATTTTGTCACACACGAGTGGAATATTGACATATAAATGTACTTCAGAGTTCTACGGTACAAAACTCATTTTGTTGGAGGAGAAATTAGCATAAATCCGACTATTTATGGTATGATTTGTGTCAGCTTGGCTGTCACTAGAGTACCACTCTAATTGTACAAGAAATTTTAATCTGTATATAATTAACATTATTTCGTGTTTCAGAGTAATGTTAGGAAGTTGTTGAGTACTGTAAAAATGTGGTATAATTCCTGATCTGCAGAAGCAGAAGAATACTATGCAATGGAATGGTACTAAATAATTCCCATCACGTAACTGTAATGAAAACAAAAACTAGAACACACCCATCAAAGAAAAAATCTCTTATCCATTTTCTGGAGATTTTTTCATCTGGTCTGGCTTTTATCAGCTCTAAGCTTGTCAGTTTCTTTTATTCTTTTTGTATGCGACCTATTTGGTGTAGATTTCTAATATCTTGCTATTTCTGCCTGTTATTTAGGTTACCAAAGTTAACATAAAGTAGTGACCTTTGCCACTTCAGAATCTGGATTTACTCTGTTGTTGGCTGGTGCTTTTGGGTGAGAGATTTTTCAAAAAGAAATGACCTAGACATCGGTTCAAGTTAGCAAACTCAAATTACTTTGTCTTGAAAGTATAATTGTCTTTTGTCTTGGTTTTCATCTGTATCTTGATGACAGGGTACAATAAGTTTGCCAACAAAGTGGCCTTGACCCACATGAAAGGTCATGGAGTTCACATATATTTCAACATACAAATTCGTCCTTTTTACTGTCTTTGAAATGTTCATTATTGTAGAGAATAAATTTTTTCTGGAAATTAGGAATATGGTAGCCATTGGTTGTGACGTTGGAAGGACGTTATAGATAAAAATAGGTAAATGGTACAGATTGATTTAGGTAAATTTGGTGTTGTTTTGTTGTCTTTAAAGAACATAAAGCTGCAAAGAATGTTAAATTCAAGCAGAAGGTATGACCAACATGTCCAATGACAGGTTAATGTTTCTGACACTTCATTTCAATGTTTATACACATCATTGACTATTGGGTTTTGTTATTTTTAATTGATAGCAGGATTTGGTTTTTCTGAAATCTGCATGGACCAGTTTTTGCTGTCATTGCCATGTCCTTGAGCAAGACACTTTACTGTTATTTCTCTGCATGGTGTGTGATGGGCCTTCTGTATGGTGCGCTGTGAGGTAGTTATCAGCTGCTAAACAGTAGCCTCACCTCAGCATGACCCTGCCTGTTGATCAGGTGATATTCCTAGTAAACAGACATAATAAGTAGTGACCAATGAAATCTGGTCAAATATTCACAAGTTTTAATTGGTTTGAGAGATATTGATTTGTTGAAGTTTTAATTGGTTTGAGAGATATTGATTTGTTGGAGAAGTTTTAATTGGTTTGAGAGATATTGTTTTGTTGAAGTTTTAATTGGTTTGAGAGATATTGTTTTGTTGGAGAAGTTTTAATTGGTTTGAGAGATATTGTTTTGTTGGAGAAGTTTTAATTACTTGGAATGATGACCAATCAAATCTGGTCATTCTGGAGAGTTCTGTTTGATCTGGATGTTTTAATCAAGAATCTGTGTGTATTCATCAGACCAGTAAAATATTAACATAGACATGCTAGCCTATTGTGTTTGTACCACATTCAGACTGAAACACAGACCTTGACCAAAACCTGGTCAGTGTACAAAAGTGGCCCTGTAATTAACTGGTTGGACTGTGTACGAGGAAATCATTTTAATTAAGCCTTCGGTCAGTAGAGGACTTTAACCCATTGTTGACTGTACATGCCTGAAATGAATCCTCTTAGAGTAGAACTACAGGCCTTATGTTACCAGTATAATATTGTTGAGTTGTGTGACAAACAAATACAACAGAAACCAAATTTCTCATCTTATTCTTGCATTGAAGAAAAAACGTAGAAGGAAATTCCATAAAAAACTTTAATTTCTGGTCGTGAGAATAAGGATCAGGTCCATTTATAACTGAAATGTCTTTCTCTAGATTCAGGGTAACATGTGTCAAGGGAAGTAATATATTTCTTAATTGTTTCTGAACATATTTTTTTTTTGCCGATAAAATGTATTTCCCATCAGGAACATTATTCCCTTTAATTCCTTGGTTTGAGGTCAAGTGCTGTTTACCCAACGTCACAGGTATCAATTTCCCATTGAGTTGATGTACTTCTTTCTGAAGTCAAATGTTCCTGCCTCCACAATTGAGATTTGTTCATTGAAGACTACGCAATATTGGGGTTGTTTCAAGTGGCACCTAACATAGAACTGGCCTTGGTGCCTACATATGTACAAGTGGCACCTAACATAGAACTGGCCTTTGTGCCTACATATGTACGAGTGGCACCTACTATAGAACTGGCCTTGGTGCCTACATGTGTATGAGTGGCACCTAACATAGAACTGGCCTTGGTGCCTACATGTGTATGAGTGGCATCTAACATAGAACTGGCCTTGGTGCCTAATGTGTATGAGTGGCATCTAACATAGAACTGGCCTTGGTGCCTACATGTGTATGAGTGGCATCTAACATAGAACTGGCCTTGGTGCCTAATGTGTATGAGTGGCACCTACTATAGAACTGGCCTTGGTGCCTACATGTGTACGAGTGGCACCTACTATAGAACTGGCCTTTGTGCCTACATGTGTATGAGTGGCACCTACTATAGAACTGGCCTTGGTGCCTACATGTGTACGAGTGGCACCTACTATAGAACTGGCCTTGGTTCCTACACGTGTACGAGTGGCACCTAACATAGAACTGGCCTTTGTGCCTACATATGTACGAGTGGCACCTACTATAGAACTGGCCTTGGTGCCTACATGTGTATGAGTGGCACCTAACATAGAACTGGCCTTGGTGCCTACATGTGTACGAGTGGCACCTAACATAGAACTGGCCTTGGTGCCTACATGTGTACGACTGCCAGCTGACATGTTTGCTACTATTGTATGTCAGGTTTTGACATTTCTTTGGATTCGTAGACCTTGTTTTGAATCTTAAGTATGACTTTGCATTCAAATCACCACAGAAAATTTTAGGCTAGAAGACTTGACTCCATTGGTTTTTAGATGTACAGCTGTATATGTGTTTAGCTCTTTGATCATACCATTTATCGTGCACAGACTGAAGATGGGATTTTGATGCATATGAACCATGTAAGGCTTGATGTCTATCTAATGGTCAAACTGTCTGGTGCGATCAAATGCTTTGTTTTGGTGGAAACAACACAGTAAATAACTTGGATATTTTAACAAAAACTTCTACAACTGTTCTGAAAATATCACCTTGTAAGGTTAAATCTTTCTTTTATCTTTTTTATATATTCCATAGTTGAAAATTAGAAAGAAAAATAAAACTTGAAATTTGTGCTTTTAAAAATGTCTAGGTAAAATAAAGCATTTGTTAGAAGTATGGTTTTTATGCTGATATGGTCAAATTTTTGAGGGTTTTCTTTAATGGAATCTCAATAGTTTTATTGTTGGAATTGGTGTTTTGGCAAATGATATATAAATGTAGGTAAAGTATTTTAACAAGTGCTGTTGGTCGTGTTACTGTCGTATTAGGAAAACTGAAACAATGTTCCATGATGGTTGCTTTCATTATTTTTATGTCTGTTAACTTTGGAATGGGTTAAATCTAAACTTTATCGTCAAAAATAATTACTGTAAATATCAGGGTTCACTTCTTATTTAAGTTAAGAGGTGACAAGTATAATTGAACAAATCCATTTAAACAGAGTTCAATTGTAGTTATCTCCCCCTGATAATCTTATCGAAAAAAATAGAAAGTTAATCTTTAGATGATAATCAGTCATGGTCAAATGTTCAATACTGTGTAAATACTGCAATATGGCTGGAAAAGGGAGATGAGGGGGACTGGCCTGGCAACACAAAACTGCTGTCACAAAGTACAGGGGCAGTAATGGGTTTATCATTGAACAATGATATAGAATTTGGTGGAATTTTACTGAAACTTTGATATATACGGGTGGGCTTATTATCAAACATGGAATTAATGTCTGATAATGTAAACTCACTGAATTAATTGAAATAATTTAATATGAATTTGTAAATGTTATAATTAAATTATTTATTTTACTGAAGATCATTTCCTGTTATATTTCCTAGAAAAAAAAATGTTCTCAAGCTTTTTACTTTAAGTTTTACAAAGAACTATTATTACATGAAAGGTTTTCATTGTGAACATGACAGAACTGTCACATTCTTGCATGTTGTTCTGAAATCCTTGTACATATGTATGTAGAACTTTGGCATGCAATACTTGTCTTTTATGTCTTTTATAAGTATGGTTACTGTATCATATTCACTACAACAGAAATCCACTTTCTGATAAGAGAGTTGCACTGGGTTTATAAATATCCTCAGTCTGTTGGAGAGTTGGACTGGGTTTATAAATATCCTCGGTCAGTTGGAGAGTTGGACTGGGTTTATAAATATCCTCAGTCAGTTGGAGAGTTGGAGAGTTGGCAGTTGGAGAGTTGGAGAGTTGGAGAGTATCCTCAGTCAGTTGGGTTGGAGAGTTGGGGGTTTATAAATATCCTCGGTCAGTTGGAGAGTTGGACTGGGTTTATAAATATCCTCGGTCAGTTGGAGAGTTGGCCTGGGTTTATAAATATCCTCGGTCAGTTGGAGAGTTGGACTGGGTTTATAAATATCCTCAGTCAGTTGGAGAGTTGGAGAGTTGGACTGGGTTTATAAATATCCTCAGTCAGTTGGAGAGTTGGAGAGTTGGACTGGGTTTATAAATATCCTCAGTCAGTTGGAGAGTTGGACTGGGTTTATAAATATCCTCAGTCAGTTGGGGAGTTGGAGAGTTGGACGGGGTTTATAAATATCCTCTGTCAGTTGGTGAGTTGGAGAGTTGGACTGGTTTTATAAATATCCTCAGTCAGTTGGAGAGTTGGACTGGGTTTATAAATATCCTCAGTCAGTTGGAGAGTTGGACTGGTTTATAAATATCCTCAGTCAGTTGGAGAGTTGGAGAGTTGGACTGGGTTTATAAATATCCTCAGTCAGTTGGGGAGTTGGAGAGTTGGACTGGGTTTATAAATATCCTCAGTCAGTTGGAGAGTTGGAGAGTTGGACTGGGTTTAGAAATATCCTTGGTCAGTTGGAGAGTTGGCCTCAGTTTGGACTGGGTTTATAAATATCCTCAGTCAGTTGGGGAGTTGGAGAGTTGGACTGGGTTTATAAATATCCTCAGTCAGTTGGAGAGTTGGAGAGTTGGCCAGGGTTTATAAATATCCTCAGTCAGTTGGAGAGTTGGACTGGGTTTATAAATATCCTCAGTCAGTTGGAGAGTTGGAGAGTTGGCCAGGGTTTTGGACTGGGTTTATAAATATCCTCAGTCAGTTGGAGAGTTGGACTGGGTTTATAAATATCCTCAGTCAGTTGGAGAGTTGGAGAGTTGGACTGGGTTTATAAATATCCTCAGTCAGTTGGAGAGTTGGACTGGGTTTATAAATATCCTCAGTCAGTTGGAGAGTTGGAGAGTTGGACTGGGTTTAGAAATATCCTCAGTCAGTTGGAGAGTTGGACTGGGTTTATAAATATCCTCAGTCAGTTGGAGAGTTGGAGAGTTGGACTGGGTTTATAAATATCCTCAGTCAGTTGGGGAGTTGGAGAGTTGGACTGGGTTTAGAAATATCCTCAGTCAGTTGGAGAGTTGGCCAGGGTTTATAAATATCCTCAGTCAGTTGGAGAGTTGGACTGGGTTTATAAATATCCTCAGTCAGTTGGAGAGTTGGCCAGGGTTTATAAATATCCTCAGTCAGTTGGAGAGTTGGACTGGGTTTATAAATATCCTCAGTCAGTTGGAGAGTTGGAGAGTTGGACTGGGTTTATAAATATCCTCAGTCAGTTGGAGAGTTGGACTGGGTTTATAAATATCCTCAGTCAGTTGGGGAGTTGGAGAGTTGGACTGGGTTTATAAATATCCTCAGTCAGTTGGAGAGTTGGACTGGGTTTATAAATATCCTCAGTCAGTTGGAGAGTTGGAGAGTTGGACTGGGTTTATAAATATCCTCAGTCAGTTGGAGAGTTGGAGAGTTGGACTGGGTTTATAAATATCCTCAGTCAGTTGGAGAGTTGGACTGGGTTTATAAATATCCTCAGTCAGTTGGAGAGTTGGAGAGTTGGACTGGGTTGATAAATATCCTCAGTCAGTTGGGGAGTTGGAGAGTTGGACTGGGTTTATAAATATCCTCAGTCAGTTGGAGAGTTGGAGAGTTGGACTGGGTTTATAAATATCCTCAGTCAGTTGGAGAGTTGGAGAGTTGGACTGGGTTTATAAATATCCTCAGTCAGTTGGAGAGTTGGAGAGTTGGACTGGGTTTATAAATATCCTCAGTCAGTTGGAGAGTTGGAGAGTTGGACTGGGTTTATAAATATCTGGGTTTATAAATATCCTCAGTCAGTTGGAGAGTTGGAGAGTTGGACTGGGTTTATAAATATCCTCAGTCAGTTGGGGAGTTGGACTGGGTTTATAAATATCCTCAGTCAGTTGGAGAGTTGGAGAGTTGGACTGGGTTTATAAATATCCTCAGTCAGTTGGAGAGTTGGAGGGTTTATAAATATCCTCAGTTTGGGTTTATAAATATCCTCAGTCAGTTGGAGTTGGAGAGTTGGACTGGGTTTATAAATATCCTCAGTCAGTTGGAGAGTTGGACTGGGTTTATAAATATCCTCAGTCAGTTGGAGAGTTGGACTGGGTTTATAAATATCCTCAGTCAGTTGGAGAGTTGGAGAGTTGGACTGGGTTTATAAATATCCTCAGTCAGTTGGAGAGTTGGACTGGGTTTATAAATATCCTCATTCAGTTGGAGATTTGGAGAGTTGGACTGGGTTTATAAATATCCTCAGTCAGTTGGAGAGTTGGAGAGTTGGACTGGGTTTATAAATATCCTCAGTCAGTTGGAGAGTTGGACTGGGTTTATAAATATCCTCAGTCAGTTGGAGAGTTGGACTGGGTTTATAAATATCCTCAGTCAGTTGGAGAGTTGGAGAGTTGGACTGGGTTTATAAATATCCTCAGTCAGTTGGAGAGTTGGAGAGTTGGACTGGGTTTATAAATATCCTCAGTCAGTTGGAGAGTTGGAGAGTTGGCCTCAGTCAGTTGGAGAGTTGGCCAGGGTTTATAAATATCCTCAGTCAGTTGGAGAGTTGGAGAGTTGGACTGGGTTTATAAATATCCTCAGTCAGTTGGAGAGTTGGACTGGGTTTATAAATATCCTCAGTCAGTTGGGTTTATAAATATCCTCAGTCAGTTGGAGAGTTGGAGAGTTGGACTGGGTTTATAAATATCCTCAGTCAGTTGGAGAGTTGGAGAGTTGGACTGGGTTTATAAATATCCTCAGTCAGTTGGAGAGTTGGACTGGGTTTATAAATATCCTCAGTCAGTTGGGGAGTTGGAGAGTTGGACTGGGTTTATAAATATCCTCAGTCAGTTGGGGAGTTGGAGAGTTGGACTGGGTTTATAAATATCCTCAGTCAGTTGGAGAGTTGGAGAGTTGGACTGGGTTTATAAATATCCTCAGTCAGTTGGAGAGTTGGAGAGTTGGACTGGGTTTATAAATATCCTCAGTCAGTTGGAGAGTTGGAGTTGGAGAGTTGGACTGGGTTTATAAATATCCTCAGTCAGTTGGAGAGTTGGAGAGTTGGACTGGGTTTATAAATATCCTCAGTCAGTTGGAGAGTTGGAGGGTTTATAAATATCCTCAGGTTTAGAGTAATATATCCTCAGTCAGTTGGAGAGAGTTGGACTGGGTTTATAAATATCCTCAGTCAGTTGGGAGAGTTGGACTGGGTTTATAAATATCCTCAGTCAGTTGGAGAGTTGGACTGGGTTTATAAATATCCTCAGTCAGTTGGAGAGTTGGAGAGTTGGACTGGGTTTATAAATATCCTCAGTCAGTTGGAGAGTTGGAGAGTTGGACTGGGTTTATAAATATCCTCAGTCAGTTGGAGAGTTGGACTGGGTTTATAAATATCCTCGGTCAGTTGGAGAGTTGGACTGGGTTTATAAATATCCTCAGTCAGTTGGGGAGTTGGAGAGTTGGACTGGGTTTATAAATATCCTCAGTCAGTTGGGGAGTTGGAGAGTTGGACTGGGTTTATAAATATCCTCAGTCAGTTGGAGAGTTGGACTGGGTTTATAAATATCCTCAGTCAGTTGGGGAGTTGGACTGGGTTTATAAATATCCTCAGTCAGTTGGAGAGTTGGACTGGGTTTATAAATATCCTCAGTCAGTTGGGAGTTGGAGAGTGGGGGTTATAAATATCCTCAGTCAGTTGGAGAGTTGGAGAGTTGGACTGGGTTTATAAATATCCTCAGTCAGTTGGAGAGTTGGACTGGGTTTATAAATATCCTCAGTCAGTTGGAGAGTTGGAGAGTTGGACTGGGTTTATAAATATCCTCAGTCAGTTGGAGAGTTGGATAGTATCCTCATCAGAATGGGTTTATATATCCTCAGTCAGTTATCCTCAGTCAGTTGGAGAGTTGGAGAGTTGGACTGGGTTTATAAATATCCTCAGTCAGTTGGAGAGTTGGAAAGTTCTGGGTTTATAAATATCCTCAGTCAGTTGGCATGATAATTATACATAGTATTGTTGCCTGGGTTTAGTCAGTTGGAGAGTTGGAGAGTAGTTGGAGAGTATCCTTTTCATAAATATCCTCAGTCAGTTGGAGAGAGAGTTGGACATAAATATCCTTGGAGAGTTGGACTGGGTTTATAAATATCCTCAGTCAGTTGGGGAGTTGGAGAGTTGGACTGGGTTTATAAATATCCTCAGTCAGTTGGGAGTCACACATCTCCTTTTCTGGCTATGTAAGTCTGGGGTCACGGGTTCAATTCCCAGTGGAGTGACACTACTCCTTTCTGGCTATGTAAGTCTGGGGTCACTTGTGCCCCAGTGGAGGCACACATCTCCTTTTCTGGCTATGTAAGTCTGGGGTCACGGGTTCAATTCCCAGTGGAGTCACACATCTCTTTTTCTGGCTATGTAAGTCTGGGGTCACGGGTTCAGTCCCCAGTAGAGGCACACATCTCCTTTTCTGGGTATGTAAGTCTGGGGTCACGGGTTCAATTCCCAGTGGAGTCACACATCTCCTTTTCTGGCTATGTAAGTGTGGGGTCACGGGTTCAATTCCCAGTGGAGTCACACATCTCCTTTTCTGGCTATGTAAGTCTGGGGTCACGGGTTCAGTCCCCAGTAGAGGCACACATCTCCTTTTCTGGGTATGTAAGTCTGGGGTCACGTGTTCAATTCCCAGTGGAGTGACACTACTCCTTTCTGGCTATGTAAGTCTGGGGTTACAGGTTCAATTCCCAGTGGAGTCACACATCTCCTTTTCTGGCTATGTAAGTGTGGGGTCACGGGTTCAATTCCCAGTGGAGTGACACTACTCCTTTCTGGCTATGTAAGTCTGGGGTCACATGTGCAGTCCCTAGTGGAGGCACACATCTCCTTTTCTGGCTATGTAAGTCTGGGGTTACAAGTTCAATTCCCAGTGGAGTCACAAAACTCCCTTTCTGGCTATGTAAGTCTGGGGTCACGGGTTCAGTCCCCAGTGGAGGCACACATCTTTTCGGGATATGTAAGTCTGTGAGAATCTTATCTGAGACATCCTTGTATATTTTCTGTGAGAATATTAAACTTCATGTGAGTAACATACAAATTAATCAGCTTATTTTGCAAGTGATAATGAAATCACAATCACCATTATTTCCAACACATTAATAGCTTGGTTGCCATGGAGATGATGAAGAGGTCATCAGGTGCATGTATCTTTTCCTAGAAACTTAAATGGCTTTTCTGTTTGTGTTAAGAAGTGGGACAGGTTGTGTCTCATTGTGTTTGTACATGTCGATTGTTTCATTGATGGTGTAGGATTGGTAGGTTTTACTGCCATGATGGAGCTAATTGTTGATTGTAACATATAGCTGGCAGTTTTAAGCAGGCTTATACCACTTAGCTGATAGCTGGAATGTTTTAAAATAGCTAAGATTTTAATTCATGAAATTTTTAGAATCTTTATATATACCTTGCTTAAGAATTTTATCTGAGGAAATTTTATGTGCGATTTTAAGATTCTTATTTATTGTAATCTTTTCTTAAACAACGTTTGTTGATTTTGATTAAAGACAGATAAGGATTTCTGACTTGTAATTACAAATTAAGAAGTTTTCATCCTTATTTGATTTAAGGAGGTTTGAACCTTTTGACTAAAGGGAGATGATCAGTTCTGATATGTAGTTGCAAATTACTTCAAATGTTCATATTCAGATTTTATTTAAGGAGTTTTGTACCATTTGAAAAAGGGAGGATACTCATGGTTGATACCACTTTGTGATATCATCTAGCTATGTTTTGAAGGTTAATTGGATATTTATGTTATCATTAATGTGATTTGTGAAGGATGTATAAGCTATGATCTAACTGGTTGGCTCAAACCTGTGAACCTAGAGAGGTCAGGGGTCATTGGGTCAGTTTATTGTCTATTGTGTCAGCTAGCATTACATATTCGCTGTGTAGCTTCAGTTTTTGGCCTGTTAGTTATTGGTATTTTAATCATAGGCCTGCCGATATCAATTTCATGTAGATTACAAGCTTTGTTGTGGTGTTTTTAACTTTATTATTCAATTCCTAGAGAATATGCTTCATTACTTTTACTTGTCATCTTGCACCTTGCAGAAGTTTGCATATTTCTGTGGCCAAGTTGGAAAGTAAAGGATATAACACAGAGACTGTTAGATTTTATGTGCTCCCTCCCACAAAATTTTTCTCTTTAAAAAGATTTTGGGAATTTTTGTATTACTTCGAAAGCCGGTGTTCTGGTGACATGAGGGGGTGACCTGTATCTCCCTCGGAGGAGTGGAACCGTCTTTTGCTTTGGGAATGGTGTCTAAAAGGCACATAATGGTAAAAAGTAAACAATCACTGATTTGAATAATGTAACTGTTAATTTAATTGATAAATCAGTGTATGTGCTATATACAAGGGCTGATTGATAAGTTGTGAGCCTTGTATTGAAGAAGTCAAGCAGGGATGTCCATTTTCAGCTCCCTGACTATTTAGGCTAAGGACCTAAAGACTGGTGTTATTTGGTCAGTTTCTGTTGAAGAGGTAGCACTCTAAACAAGCCAAGTGACTCTTGCAAAATGGACAAAATCACTGATATCCATACTGATGTGGTAGTAACACTAGAAAATGATGCCCCTTCATATGTGAAAAGGAGGGTGGCTGAATTTCAGCATGGCAGGCAGAGCCTTGGGGATGATGCCTGTCCTGAAAGGTCTGTCACTATTGCAACCTCAGAAATGGTCAATAAAGTCCATGATATTGTTATGGCTGACAGGTGAGTTACAGAGAGATATATAGCCAGTACAGTTGGGATTTCACATGTAAAAGTTTGTTCCATTCTTTTTGAAGATCTTGCAATGAGACAGCTCTCAGCCTGTGAAGTACCAAGACTTCTGACAGTTGATTATAAACACGCCAGGTGGACTTTGTCAGGTGCTTATCTGAACCTTTTACAGGCAGGTCCTGCTAACTTTCTGCAGAGGTTTGTGACTATGGATGAAATGTGGGTCCATCATTTCACCCCAGAGGCCTCCTCCAACAAGAGAGCAAAGACTGTTCCATCAGCTAGAAAGGCCATGACTTCAGTTTTTTGGGATGCTGATGGTATTATGATGATAGACAATCTGCAAAAGGAACAAACAATCAATTGCACATATTTTTGCATCACTTCTTCAGCAGGCAAGAGAAGATATTAAACTCAAGCTCCAGGGAAAACTCTGTAAAGGTGTGCTGTACCCCCGTCTCACAAGTCTCTCATTGCCATGGCGACTATGGCTTTGAATTGATTGAGCATCTGCCTTATTCGCCTGATCTCGCTCCATCAGACTTTTATCCATTTCCAAAATTGAAAAAGCCATTTCCGGTACCCACTTTCAGCAGATGATGCTGCAGTGGTGGACTTTCTAAATGGTCAAGAAAAGGATTTCCTTAAAAGTGGTATTGAGGCCCTGAAACATCGCTGGCGAAAGTGTATAGATACTGACGGGGAATATGTTTTAAAAAAAAAAGTGCAATATGTCTGCCAAAAGTAAAACTGTTAAATATGAGGCTGACAACTGATCAATCAGCCTCGTATCTTACTTTGTTAAGTTTTTAATTTGTACTCTGATCATTTTTCATATTTCTCATAAGTGTATTTTGTTTGATGAGGAAGGACATTATGTGGATGTATACAATTTTACAAAGGCTTTCTGCGGGAGTTTGTCTATATCTTGCTGATAGATGGCTTAAGTCATAAATAATGGTGATGAAATGATTCTGACAGAAACATTTACAGATATTATCTGAATACATTTAAATTCTATCTACAGCTATGTACATGTAGAGATAATTGTATAGGTTGCTTCTTAGTTTGTATCAGTCATTCTTACAAATTTAAGATTCTAAGCATTATTAAATTTCAAAATCAGACTTTGTTCAAAATTGCCTGTTCTTTTTCTCTATTCTTGTATTGATCTGTTTTTAAATAATGTATGAGTTGAAAGCCTGTTTCTGAAGTTTTTGTTTTCTTATATGGCATTTTAAATAATTTATTGATTTGCAGGAACAAATTTAAGATGTTTGGGTTGGTAGATGGAGGATAAGAAAAATGATATCAGAAAATGACAGAAACAGAATTGATAAATATATCTATTGTTAGTTTAGATATATTTCTGACTTACAGTGAATACCCTTCAGAATCTAAAAGAGATTGATTTCTGATTTTTGTGTGGAGATTTACATATACTGAATCCATCCTCTGTCATTTTTGTCAACTTCTTTAATCCAGATGTTAATCCATTTAATTATATTTGTAGATCTGTATGTTGCATAAAGTTTGGCAGAAATTTCAGAAGAATTCACTAATTTAGATTTCATATAAATCATGCTCCCATTGTCAAGAAAAAGGGAAGGGATAGGGTAGGGGATGTCAATGGTAAGGAGTAGGGTGACCTGGTCTGTCTATCGCAGATGAATGTCATCACTTCAGCACCTGCAGTGTTTGGGGCATTTAGATAAAAATTAGCTAAAAACAGTAAAAAAAGAAAAAAAAATTTACCATGGATGTGTTTCAGGGTTTAAAGGTCATTAAAGGTGCAGACTGACTTTCCTAGAAGTATGTGTGACAATGAAACTAGTGTGGATGGGTTTCTACTCCTGAGACCTTTTCTAGTTTTAACTTCAACTTATATTTGATTATGCAGGGATTCCTTAATTTGTTGAAAATGTCAACACTAGTTATTATAGTAATTCTGCCAGAAATTGAAAAGAAAATTAAATATGTAAATAAAATCTAGTATATAAGGATGGAAAAACCTCCATATAGGTTGTCCCCCAAGATTATAGTGTGTTGTCATGGTTACTATTGTTGTACTGAGTAGAAGACCTGAGGTGGTTTTACATTTTTATATACCTGCCATTTTATTGGTAGCATATAGCCTTACCCACAAGGATCTGTGATAATGTATTTTGGGGATGAGGGCTTGTATGCTATAATTATTACAAACCCTCATTCTGTAGAACCATGGTAACTGGCCTCTGTGGTGCTATTCATATCTGTCCCATATCTCCTATTTTCTGTTCAACTCAATGTGACCATGAAAACTTCTCAACAGATTTGGTTTATATCCCCCTTAGTATCATAACATCATGTTCTACACCTGATCAGAATCTGGTTCACACTTACCCTATAGTATCCTACCACCTACCATCATGTTCTACACCTGATCAGATTCTGGTTCACATTTACCCTATAGTATCCTACAATCATGTTCTACACCTGATCAGATTCTGGTTCTCTCATACCCTATAGTATCATAACATCATGTTCTACACCTGAACCGATTCTGGTTCACATTTACCCTATAGTATCATAACATCATGTTCTACACCTGATCAGATTCTGGTTCACAGTTACCCTATAGTATCATAACATCATGTTCTACACCTGAACTGATTCTGGTTCACAGTTACCCTATAGTATCATAACATCATGTTCTACACCTGAACTGATTCTGGTTCACAGTTACCCTATAGTATCATAACATCATGTTCTACACCTGATCAGATTCTGGTTCACACTTACCCTATAGTATCATAACATCATGTTCTACACCTGATCAGATTCTGGTTCACAGTTACCCTATAGTATCATAACATCATGTTCTACACCTGAACCGATTCTGGTTCACACTTACCCTATAGTATCATAACATCATGTTCTACACCTGATCAGATTCTGGTTCACATTTTCATAATATCATTTTTACACAGCCAGAAATGTAAATGAACTTCATGCTTTTTTTCTTTTTTTTTTTATTAATCAGCAATATTGTTTTGTGGTGTTGGTTGCTATGCCACACTACAGGCAGGTGAGGTGATGTTTGTGTACTAACTGCAGCGACATCACCAGATGTGGTCACATGATGGAGTGATTCAAGCATCTCACATGCAAGTATGGCGCGGGTGATGCGCTGAATATTTACCTACTGCTCGTCTGATCAGCTGATCAGTTGTACCATGCTACAGAATCTCTTTGTACATGTGATTGTACAGGTAATTAAGCTGACTAGAGTTCAGCGGATCGTAGCACCTTTACATCTGTCCATTAGTGATAGAAGCTGAAGCAATAATGTGATAATGTACCTGAAAAAGCACCCATACCTATCTCCACTTACACATATAAATAACTGTAAAATACATATTTCTTCCTGAAATAACACTTGTTCATTCCTCGATTGATGATATAAGCAATTAGCTTTAATTACGGTAATGTTCCTGAAATATCGCTCATACTTATCTCCATTTAAATATACATAGATAGTAAATACGGTAATGTTCCTGAAATAACACTTATACTTATCTCAACTTAAAATATCCGTAAATTGATAAACATCACAGAAACTTTATCATGTTTGTATTGACAGTTTTATTGCCCCTGGACAGCCAGGGTCACATGAGATAGGTTATTCTTCTTGTATCTGATGAAGTTGCATGTCAACCTCACTGACCAACATGTGGGAAGCCCTACACATGTCATCAAGAGCAATAAGGATAAAGCATTGTGCCTTAAAACACAACCATGTCGGCCCAAAACAGCCATTTTCTCAGCTTCCTGAGAAACAAACCACCACTGGTAGTGATAATCAAACCGTGTACATTTTCTCAAGAGGTTGGCTAGGTCAATTATACTCTGGCAACTGAGCTTCCATAGCCATGATGTTATACTTTACAAAAGGTTAACTGATTTTATTATTAAGTAGCATGACCATTTGTTATTTTATTTCATCTGAATGCTTTGAAAATGATAGGACTGTGTTCGTTGGCTGATAGGAAATGTACTCTTAAGGCGAGAAGTGTATAGTATATTAAATTTTTGAATAAAAAAAAACTGTTAGCATCAGAATCAACTTATTTCAGAATATATCTTTGTTTGTGGGTGTGTAATACAGGTTGTGGTATATGTCTAGGGTATGAGATTCTAGTGATTTCACCTTGTACAGACCTGAAATGATTCTTATATCAAACAAACCAAAGTGTTTTCTTGGAAATAAATCTTGGTTAAATTTTCTTACCTATTCTCACATCCAGTTTGTAATGTCAACAGTATACATGTTGATTTCAGACAAGATGAATTATTCTTATCGATACTCTGTTTGGTAATAGACCGATGTTTGGTAATAAGCCCATGATTGGTATTATCATACTTTGTAATAAGCTAATGCTGGTAATAAGCCCATATTTGGTAATAAACCCAAAATGTTTGGTAAAAAGCCAATAACTCTCTGTTGATGAGTGTGGAGTGAGGTTGATGAGCGTGGAGTGAGGTTGGTGAGTGTGGAGTGAGATTGGTGAATGTGGAGTGAGGTTGATGAGTGTGGAGTGAGGTTGATGAGGGTGGAGTGAGGTTGATGAAAGTGGAGTGAGATTGGTGAAAGTGGAGTGAGGTTGATGAACGTGGAGTGAGGTTGATGAGCACGGAGTGAGGTTGATGAGCGCGGAGTGAGGTTGATTGAGCGTGGAGTGAAGTCAGTGAGTGTGGAGTGAGGTTGATTAGCGAGGAGTGAGGTTGATGAACGTGGAGTGAGATTGGTGAGTGTTGAGTGAAGTTGATGAGTATGGAATGTGGTTGATGAGCATGAGGTGGAGTATTTAGCTTGTTTTGGTAAACATTACATATACATCATAAGCTTTTTTGTTGTTGGTTTCTTTCTAGACAAGTTGTAGCTCTTGTTTATCTGTTTTATGTTTAAAAAGCAATTATTCTACTGTATTATTGGAAGTAATCTTGGTGAGTGTGGAGTGAGGTTGAATATAATGTGGAGTGAGGTTGATGAGGGTGGAGTACACATTCATGATCATTCAGTGGAGTGAGGTTGATGATCACCCTGTTTATTATTGCTCTGTGAATGTGGAGTGAGGTTGATGTCTAATTCAAGGGAAATGAGATTGGTGAGTGTGGATAAATTTGTATCAAACATATAAATGATAGTGTGGAGTACCCCCCTTGATAAATAATAATTAAAACTCTATTTAGTATGATCACTGAGGTGACAATGTGCTCTGATCATTTAATGTAACCTTACTGAAATATCTATCAATGTAGCCACCCTGTTTCATTTCTTCATGTGCTGTAAAAATTCTGGTGTTGATTTGATACCACATATGGTTTAGCTATTGTACATGTTAGTAAACATTACCAACACAGGTGTTACAACTTTAGTTTGTTGTTGAATGTCTATTAATTGAAATATGGTAAATATTGTTTATCTGTTTTATGTTTAAAAAGCAATTATTCTACTGTATTATTGGAAGTAATCTTTGACTGAATCTAATGCCTGTTTTATAGATCATGAATATAAGAAACTGATGCCTGTTTCATACACATTCAACATCATTCAGAAACTGATGGTCTGTTTTATAGATGTGGTCATACCCTGATTATTGCTCTGATCTAAACTTACTGGTACCTAATTGACCTCTGTCTAATTCAAGGGAAATAACTCTTCTCGTCTGTTATAAATTCTGTATCAAACATATAAATGATAGTGTCCCCATATACCCCCCTCTTATAAATAATAATTAAAACTCTATTTAGTATGATCACTGAGGTGACAATGTGCTCTGATCATTTAATGTAAGCCTTACTGAAATATCTATCAATGTAGCCACCCTGTTTCATTTCTTCATGTGCTGTAAAAATTCTGGTGTTGATTTGATACCACATATGGTTTAGCTATTGTACATGTTAGTAAACACAATACCAACACAGGTGTTACAACTTTAGTATCTGGTAAGTAGAATGTCTATTAATTGAAATATGGTAAATATTCTCAAAAACTGATGGTCTGGTTCATAGATATGGTAGATATCCTCAGAAACTGATGGTCTGTTTTATAGATATGGTAGATATCCTAAGAAACTGATGGTCTGTTTCATAGATGTGGTAGATATCCTCAGAAACTGATGGTCTGTTTTATAGATGTGGTAGATATCCTCAGAAACTGATGGTCTGTTTTATAGATATGGTAGATATCCTCAGAAACTGATGGTCTGTTTTATAGAAACTAATGGTCTGTTTTATAGATATGGTAGATATCCTCAGAAAGTGATGGTCTGGTTCATAGATATGGTAGATATCCTCAGAAACTGATGGTCTGTTTTATAGATATGGTAGATATCCTCAGAAACTAATGGTCTGTTTTATAGATGTGGTAGATATCCTCAGAAACAGATGGTCTGGTTCATAGATGTGGTAGATATCCTCAGAAACTGATGGTCTGTTTTATAGATGTGGTAGATATCCTCAGAAACTGATGGTCTGTTTCATAGATATGGTAGATATCCTCAGAAAGTGATGGTCTGGTTCATAGATGTGGTAGATATCCTCAGAAACTGATGGTCTGTTTTATAGATATGGTAGATATCCTCAGAAACTGATGGTCTGTTTTATAGATGTGGTAGATATCCTCAGAAACTGATGGTCTGTTTTATAGATGTGGTAGATATCCTCAGAAACTGATGGTCTGTTTTATAGATATGGTAGATATCCTCAGAAACTGATGGTCTGTTTTATAGATGTGGTAGACATCCTCAGAAACTGATGGTCTGTTTTATAGATATGGTAGATATCCTCAGAAACTGATGGTCTGGTTCATCGATGTGGTAGATATCCTCAGAAAGTAATGGTCTGTTTTTTGTTATATGGTAAATATTGTCTCAAAGTGATCAAGTGTTTTTTGTTATATGGTAAATACCCTTAGATAGTGATGGTCTATTTGTTGTAAGTTCAAATGTTATTTTCAGATTATTGTCAAATTATGACTGGTGTTTAGTATTAAAAAAACAGTATGTATATAATAATTTGATACATAACACCAATCTGTACCACAGACTATTATACAATCTTATAGTGAAGCCATTTTATCAACCTACTGCATCCACACTCAAGGATATAGGGAAAAATTGATTCCTGGTTTGTTTGGTGAGGAAATGTAAAAAAATTGCCGTGGTGACAAGTTCCTTGACACTTGACACATGTGGCTGTTTCCTGTTTGGTTACTTCACTACTACTGTAGAGAAAGACCATGCACATCTCCACAACCAGGCAAGCTTGTTTTCTAATACAAAGCTCATTGTCAACTTGATTCAGAAGGATTGCTTAAAATCTAGAAAGCAGCTTGCACCAACATTTACACACTATCAACAATTAGGCAGGCAGTTCATGTTCTTCGTACCTCTGTCAAACTCGATTTAAACATTATAATAATGAGCAGAAAAGAGGTAATGTATAATACGGTATTTTTCCTATCATAAGAGACAAGTTTTTTATTTAAAGTTGCAAATATTGAAGTGACAAATTTTAATTTGGAACCAAATACTTTATATATTCCAATTTTAACATCTAATGGTGAATTTAGCCCATAAATTATAAAACATTTATACAGTAGATGCAAAATAAAATAATAATGATAAAAAAAAATTGATAAAGATAAAAAAATGTACATACACACAGAACGCATAATAAATCATGAATTCTGTAATAAAAAGAACAGGAATTCTATATATGATGGACATGGTTATTAAAAAATACAAGAAGAAGAGAATTGAGGAGATATTAAAGCATGAGTTAAGCCGTTACAAGACTAAAAAAAAGCACTGAAAAAAACCCTGAATTAAGAGTTAGACAACATGAATTATGTGTTAGACAACATGAGCCGAGGAAACAACAAAAAGAAAGGAAAAACAGCAGCAAGAAACATGTCGGCATAATAAAAACAAAAAGGAAATATTAGAAAGATTAGACACAGAAACAGCTGAGTGTGTGTAAAAATGGTCGGCATTATAAAAACAAAAAGGAAATATTAGAAACATTAGACACAGAAACAGCTGAGTGTGTATAAAAATGGTCGGCATTATAAAAACAAAAAGGAAATATTAGAAACATTAGACACAGAAACAGCTGAGTGTGTGTAAAAATGGTCGGCATTATAAAAACAAAAAGGAAATATTAGAAACATTAGACACAGAAACAGCTGAGTGTGTGTAAAAATGGTCGGCATAACAACAGCGAATCTGGACCTGGTGTATGTTATGAAAACTCCCTACTTCAGAAAACATGAAATAGAAGAAAAGACAACAACAGGTATTGTGATGACCTCAAAACTGAAGGAGATTGTGTCAGAAAGGAGGAGTACCGTATATCATATAGAAGTTTTATGGAGAAAAGTTGACTAGATTTCATGTTCTGTTTGTTTATTGCCCTTTGATTCGGCATTAACATTTCATGTGAGGTCTCGTTGTAGTAGGTGTTGACTATCTCACTGAACAACATGCAGGAGGTCCAAAGACGGGTTTTATGTCCTACAGCTAAAACAAGATGTTTGATGTTTTGGGTTGGATTCCGAATGTCTGAAATCACTTTGACTGTGTATAGATGTAGTTAGGTGATATCACTGTGTATAGACAAGGTTAGGTGATATCAATGTGTATAGATGAGGTTAGGTAATATCACTGTGTATAGATGTAGTTAGGTGATATCACTGTGTATAGATGTAGTTAGGTGATATCACTATGTATAGATGTAGTTACGTGATAACACTGTGTATAGATGAGGTTAGGTGATATCACTATGTATAGATGTAGTTAGGTGATATCACTGTGTATAAATGAAGTTTTGAATTAATTTGCCATTTTTTTATTGTTGTTTTTTTTTTTTTTTGTTTCTGCACACCTGATTTTTTTGGAGGGAGTTTTAATTGATAATCGATGAATTGATTTCTGCAGCATTTCCGACCTATCCTTGATCGTTACCATTAATCAGCACACCATAAAGATTTTGTATAACAAATGATGTACTGTAGATTTTCAATTTTGAAATGCTAGAACTTGAGAGGATTCAGAAACATGATCATAGCTGCGACAGTGTTGTGTTTATTTTGCCTCTGATACAATTGTTTTGTTCCTATTTAGGCCAAATATCGCGAGTTAAGATTTCCAACTGTACAGGATGTGTAGAGTGTATGAGATGTTGGCTGAGGCTTGCTTATAGCTAATAATCAATATGTTTATATCCCACAGCTTCAGCAATTAAGGATATTTTCAGATGGGAAGGACTAAAATGATGATAAAAATACCAATAAAATACAATTTGTCAATGAAGTGTATGTTGTAATGGATATTATGGCAAACCTGCGTGACAATTTGTAATTGTCAGGTATAATTCTTGCCTCTTTTGTATCATCAGAAACAGAAAAGAAAAATGCCAGTTTATAGTCCATTGGAATTTATACATACTATTACAGAGTTATTCCAAACAATCATAATTTGGAAGCACAAATGTTAATAGATACGACCATATTTAGTGTTGTTGTAGTATAGGATTTGTTTGTAGAGATATGTACAGGTCAAATAAGGTACAATTACATCCAGTTCTTTCTTAGAACTAAGGAGGTATAAAGAGCCAAGATCAGACAGACATTAGTGGGTTTTCTTAGTGTGGAACCTCTCATTCAGTATGGTTACCTCAGAGGTATGCAAGGCAGCTATAGAAAATAATCAAAGAGAGGGATCATCTCTTTTTATTTGTCCTTTCTGATGATGTAACAATCAAATTGTTCTTTGTAAAAATTGTCCTGGAGAAGACCTTACGATAGGGTCGAAACTAGTAGACTATGGAAGTATTAACCAATTGGTAACACTCGAGTGTGTTGCAGTTCTTAGACGCATTCCATGTACATTAAAATTTGACCAATTAAGTGTTTAGGGCTGGATGGGGTAACACATCTAGGTCCAGGGTTGGTTTCCTTGGTGAGATGTGTAGTGTTACCTGCCTGACATGTACATTTTCCTGGCTATTACAGTTTTATCCCATAGTATAAACCATCCTGGCCAACAGAAGTGATTAATATAAGCTAATATATCGCTTTGTAATTCTTGTAAAATAAGTTAATATCTCATGTGTTATATCAAAACGAATGCTTTATATACTGGAAATTTATTTTTGTTTAGTGCAGTTAAATTCACAAGTTCATTCACAAATGGTACACAAATGTTATTTAGCACAAGTATGTTTAAGTCAATACTGGAAAAGAGGAAAGGGCTGAAATAAAATAACCACTAAAACAGGTGTGTTTTCAGTATACTTATGAAAATAATTAACAATAGTAATTAATTAAATACAGTGATTAGTTATAACATTCTCATTAGACTGCAGTCTGAAATTAGCTGTGAATCTTAACTGATACTTGATTAACTTTGACACCAAGGTTACCATAGTAATGAAGTATACTGGGAACAGGCTGTCTGACCTGTTAGTTGTAATTGGCTATGTCTGATAATAGAACCACCCCAGACAGCCATAACTTACCCGCTTACACTACTGGTAAGAACAAAAGGAAGGCAGACTTCCTTTGAAACTATAGTATTAGTGATGTTGGACAGATCACACTTGACAGAAACATTAGCTATTCTCTTTGTATGTTGCAAAATGTAGTTTTCTGCCTTATATTTTATATGAATTTTTTTCCCTTTTCAATGTTGTTTTTCATAAAATGACTGTTCATTTCTTTTATTGGAAATGTTTCAACCTATAATTGAATTGAACGAAGTTTATAATGCATGAAAATCAATGAAAGTTTGTTCATGGCCAGGTGCCTACAAATGTTTCTGATCTCTTAATGCAGCAGGAAATATTCCTTCAAATTTGTCACTGCCACTTCTTTTGGAAAGTAGGACACAAGATTTCAGGGTCTGAAGAGACCATGTATCAACTGTTAATTATAGCCTGTAGGTTACCGGTAGGCCCTATAGTCAGGCTAGGGCAAACCTCCAACATCACACATGCTTTTATGTTCTTCTGTATCTCCCAGACGTCTCATTATCTCATCTGGATCTTTTTTATGACCTTACCTGAACTAGAAATCTTTTTGAAAAAAATTGAAGAATTAAATAAATTCAGGTATTCAGATCACCATATGGAGGCTTAGATTTTCTGGGTCCAAACTTGTGTTGCTGATATATTTGCTGGTTTGGTCTGGATAAATATGATGGTCTCAAATATCTCGATAGCATTTGAAACATCTAGATGTTACAAGAATTTCTTCCTTTTTCAAAAAAACTAAGTCTTTAACCTTGAAGGTCAAAGTCACATATTCTGGAGAGACAGAGGGGTGCTCTCGGGGGAGATCCATGATGGTTAAGGAGATCACGCCTCAGTAATTTGTAAGTGTACTTCTGTGATGAAGACTCCTGGAAAATTCACTGAGGACTGGCCCGAAGTGGACGTAACTTTACACGTTTTATGTTTTCAATAAGGCTAATGTGCTAGATGCCTGCCTGACATGGTTAGTAGTGTCTGGCCTCTCAAGCTAATTTGTTGCATTACCAACTTCGACTAGACACCTGTTTCCACCCCGTCGCCAACAGCATCAGTAGCGCAACATCACTAGTCATGGAATTTCCAAATAGATCACTGTGGTGCATTTGACATTCGAAAATTTGTGGGAAGACAGATATTGGAATTAATGGATGTTGCTCTGAAAGCCGGAATTGATTTCAGAGAAAAATTATAGATGAGGGCTTGGGGTTAAAATATGGATGACTGTTCTAGATGTACTTTATTTTGAATGTACTTGTCTTCAAAATGTTTCTCGTCTATTTTGAATGAAGAGTAGAGAGTGTTCAAAACTGAAAACATAAACAGGTTTTGGTATTTCTGAAATTTGACTAATTTTTCAGAGTAATTTACCACACCATTAAATTCTATGAAGTATAGTATTTTACCCTTAAAATCTATGAAATCAATGGTTTCACCATTTAAATGTTATAAAATTGATGCTGCCTGCTGCTGAACTTAAAGCCACCAGTAGTATCTACTATTTTTAAAGAATCTGGTATGTCCTGGTCCGGGAAGAAATCCCAAAACCTTACTCAAAGGGGAAATAAATCATCTAAAGGTCAAAAGTGAATAGTATCAAGGACAACATAGCTGTTCAGACAGAAAAGAAAACATTATAGGGTATATAATTTAGTCGCTTCATATAAATTATACCATGATAATTATACAATAACTTGCTAGGCAGATAACATTGAAAGCTAATTAACAAAAATATATGTAGCAGATAAAGATATAGCAAATTTGATTCACAAAACAATTTTTTTTTCTTGTAGAATTGACTTTTTGACAAATTTACTGATAAGAGCAGCTTGGGATGATTCATTAGGTGATTAAATGCAGATTTATTTTCTCTAATCCATGACCTCATGTGAAAAATGCATTCTGATTGGTTTGATTCCACTCTCCATTCCTTTTCAATTTACTTTAAGATTTGAGTTTGAATAATTGTGTTGTTGAGAATTTTAGCACCATCTTGAGAGTGAGAAAAACAAGAAACATCCTTCTCAACAAAACTTTAATTATTTTTCTAATAAGATTTTATTTGCCCTAGATGGTTTGTTCAAATTGCACCTGATACATCTGTCCATCCTCTATTTGTTAAACATCCTTTTTGACAGCCAATGTTTGTTATCACTTTGTCTTAATAAGAACAGATAGATTTTTCTCTAAATTTCGTAACAAGACGTGAAGGTTGTCTTTGATCATTCATTTTGCCTGCTCTTTTGAGACTCAGCAGAATAGCAAAATGGCAGAAAAGTGAATATGACAGTTGTAAGGTTTTTTGAGAAGAGCTAGATAGGTATTTCACATATTTGAATTAAAGGTTCAATTTTGAGACATGACCCAAGACGAAAAGTCCAACAGATAGACATTTTTGACAGTTAAAGATTGTTTGTTATCTTTAATCCTTCAAAATTCCACTTAATAGATTTTTCTCAAATATCAATTTAATGTTCCCCTTGATATACAACGGTGCTTGTTCATATGTAAGACTGATTGTGAGGGAGATAAGGGGGTTTGGGATTAGAAAGTGTGTGTGTGGGGTGGATGGGTTGGTAGGGGCAGGAGGGGGGAATCAGGAAGGGAAGGGGGGAATCAGAAGAGGGTAGGATGGGATAGGGTTGGTGTTGTGGTTTGGGAATAGAGGAGGAGGGATGGGGTGGGGGTGTGCTGATATCCCAAATACAGCCATCTTGCTTTTCATGTCTCAAGATTATATATTAGCATTTGTCTTATACATTTTCTCCAATTTCTAACAATGGCTTCCCATGTGGAATGACAAGGAGAAGGAAGATCTATATAAAGCCCATCAATATCTTCAATACTAAGATCCCACTACTAAGTACTAGTGACACTTTGTATACCTTTCGGTGACAAATATTTCAGAAGGTGTGGATCCTGATTATCAAACTAGAATTGTTTTAAGTATAGAATGATGTAGTTTCAACTGATTCTGAATTGTTGGGCATGTGATTATAAAGGGCTTGAGTTCTGTCAGTGAAATATTTGTAGGATGATAATTGGAACATATTTCATGGCAGGCAATTTTAAATTCTCTAATTCAATAGTTCAATCCTTTATACCTGATTTTGATAATTTTTGGTTGATAGTTCATGATATCAGGGACAGTTTGCTGGATTCTATAATATTTTCTAGGTGTTACATGTAGCTGGTTTGAGTAATTGAAGTCTATTTTCTATTTTACAGATTTTGAATGCGACACACAAGGCTAGCTAGATGCCATTTCTGAACATAGAAACATGAAATTTATTAAAAAAACAAGTCAAGTAGAAATTTATATATGTTATGGTTGAGATAATCCTATTAAAACATGTGCTTAGTGTGTTATAAAAATGGATTACTGAAAAAGTGGAAATATATGCGCTGGGGAAATTTATGCTTATTACGCAAATGTTGTTAGATCACAAAAATTTCCCTGACACATAATATTTTGTGATTGCTTAAATTTTATAGACTAAATAAAATGAAAATTGATCGCAAAAATAACCTCTTTATGTACAGTTTACCTATAGAAATCACAAAAATTCACCCCTTGTGAACATTTCCACAGCGACAGTATAAGAACGTGCTAACTGTTTCTTAGTACATTTATCGTTTTACTAAATGCTTGTTAAGTCTTTTTAGTGTTTGGAGAGGCCTGTTTGTCTGTATTCAGCATGTGACAATATGAGGACTGTTGCACCTGTGTTTTATATGTTAACCACAAGTTTTGAAAATACATTAGGAAGCAAATACTGGAACAACATTACATTGGTGTTCTTCACAAGTGTTGATATACTCCAATTTCTGTTGTAAACTCCAAATAATTTTTGTCTCCAGGAAGTGATGAGGTTTACAATCTGCTGTTGTGGTTAGACTGTATAGTGTTAACCCAGATCTATGTCCAGTACTGATTCCTTTTGTGTTTTATGCAGGTTTCCATGTGATTCATTGGATTTCTGCCAGAAATTTTCTTATAGATAGCAGATGATTTGTGAAAGTGTTCATCCTGAAAAAGTCTCAAGGGTGCTATATTATTGATTTTTTGTTCTATTGTTAAATTTGATGGGGCAAAGACCATAGAAGGAATCCGAATTGACATGGGTATGGTCCTCACTTTAAAGTTTGTCATGACACTTTCACAGACGGGAAGTGTTTGTGAACAATGACAATGTATGCTCCCACACTCTATCTTTTGTGACTATATTTTCCCTGACACCAAGTGTTTTCTGACTATATATTTACACTGACAGGAACTGACTTTATATTTACACTGACAGGAACTGACTATATATTTACACGACAGGAACTGACTATATATTTACACTGACAGGAACTGACTATATATTTACACTGACAGGAAGTGTTTTCTGACTGTATATTTACACGACAGGAACTGACTATATATTTACACGACAGGAACTGACTATATATTTACACTGACAGGAACTGACTATATATTTACACGACAGGAACTGACTATATATTTACACTGACAGGAACTGACTATATATTTACACGACAGGAACTGACTATATATTTACACTGACAGGAACTGACTATATATTTACACGACAGGAACTGACTATATATTTACACTGACAGGAACTGACTATATATTTACACTGACAGGAACTGACTATATATTTACACTGACAGGAACTGACTATATATTTACACGACAGGAACTGACTATATATTTACACTGACAGGAAGTGTTTTCTGACTGTATATTTACACTGACAGGAACTGACTATATATTTACACTGACAGGAACTGACTATATATTTACACGACAGGAACTGACTATATATTTACACTGACAGGAACTGACTATATATTTACACTGACAGGAACTGACTATATATTTACACGACAGGAACTGACTATATATTTACACTGACAGGAACTGACTTTATATTTACACTGACAGGAACTGACTATATATTTACACGACAGGAACTGACTATATATTTACACTGACAGGAACTGACTATATATTTACACGACAGGAACTGACTATATATTTACACTGACAGGAAGTGTTTTCTGACTGTATATTTACACTGACAGGAACTGACTATATATTTACACTGACAGGAACTGACTATATATTTACACTGACAGGAACTGACTATATATTTACACTGACAGGAACTGACTATATATTTACACTGACAGGAACTGATTATATATTTACATGTCATCATATATTGCTTGATGACTAGTTCATAAAATGTGATAATTGTATTTGAAGAGTGGATTGCCCTGGTCAGACATAGGTTTAGACTTTCCACAGTAACCTCCTAGCCTTCAAAATTAGGCCCTTAGCATCACTGACGAGTACCAGAAGGACGAAACAGCTGTATGATATAGTTTAATTGTTTGGTGCTACTATATCTTACTCATTAAATCACTGGTGTGTCTTTTGTACGATCTTTCACATGAGATGTGACTTTTTCCTATGTAAGGAGGCATGACTATCACAGACAACAGAAGAAGTCGACTCAGACAGTGTAAAATACCATCAGTGAATTATTGAGTTAAGTATATCCTTACCTCAGACAGAAGTGTACAATCAACAGTCTTGGTAATCAATAGATTAAATAACTTGAGAATGGAAAGGTGAAAAGGTTAATGGTTTTTGTTAATCTCAGACCATTTTGTTGACCAGCCAATCAATAATTCTCGCCTACTTTTTTCTCTATGAACATTTCATTAACCAAGGAGATCTACATTGTCACAGGCAATACCAGATTTTTATACAATCTACTTCTTTCAAATTTCACATTTCAGATACATGTGAAATATATAACTCTGAAGTGTATCCACTTGTTGTCAAGGTGATGTAACGTGATTGTTTGCTCTTGTTGTCAAGGTGATGTCACATGTGATTGTTTGCTCTCGTTGTCAAGGTGATGTCGCATGTGATTGTTTGCTCTTGTTGTCAAGGAGACGTCACATGTGATTATATGCCTCTTCTGTCAAGGAGATGTCACTTGTGATTGTTTGCCCTTGTTGTCAAGGAAATGTCACATGTGATTATATGCCTCTTCTGTCAAGGAGATGTCACTTGTGATTGTTTGCCCTTGTTGTCAAGGAAATGTCACATGTGATTATATGCCTCTTCTGTCAAGGAGATGTCTCTTGTGATCGTTTGCCCTTGTTGTCAAGGAGACGTAACATTTATTTAAATAACTAATCTTCTACAAGTGCCCTTCCTTAGATGGATGATGGTCCTTAGTGTTTGTGACTTTGTTCATTCCCCCTTCAGACATATCCATTTGTACATACTTAAGTCACCAGACACTGTGATATGTATATTTTATTGGACTGTTTCAAATGTGTCTCCTTGCTGTTGTGATATGGTTATAAATACATCAGACGGACAGAATGGGTAACTCATACATCAGATTTCTGTTGGAAATGTGAAACGGAAGTATATTAGTTTTTGGATTCAGACAGGTTGTGATTGGAAGAAATTCATTATTAATCTTTCTTTATAAGCATTTTGTATGGAACATCGTTGGATTAATTCCTTGAAAACAATTGAATTTTGTGACATCGACTAAAAGGTTTTAATTTGTCTGTTGGACAACCCAAATTGAATAAAATATTGATTTTCAAAATGTCATCAGTCTGAAAGTTCTTTAGGTGTGTTGACTGTCTGCTAACTTATTCTTTCACCGATAATGTTACAGAATGTTGCAGAAAATGAATTTTGCTTTTGTTTTTTTTTTGAAAGATTTTTTGCTCAAAATGATAAAAGAAATTGGTTATAGGGAAAATACCAAATCTTTTCAAATTTCTAAAATTGATTGAAGACCACAATGTATATGTTACTGCAAAGAAAGTTCTTGGTTTCATGTCTCTAAGAGTTAAAGACAAATGTTGATATGATAAAGATTTTCCTTGTTTTTTTTTCCAAGTGAAGTCTTGATGTTACATTTATTTTGTGTCAGATGACGACCTATAGCCATTGCGTTTCATCTGTAGTCATGCTCAGTGCATATAATTTTAATTAGCTCACTTGGCCCTTTACAACATCTTTTTAATAACGAAAAGGCCCAGGATGCTGATATTGGGCTTGTATAATGCTGGGATGAAAGGCTACCAATTATTTTTAAAAATGACCTAGGCCAATTTCAAGGTCACATGGGTCAAATGAGTCACATTATTGAACAATTTCTTTAGGACAATATTGGGTCTACTGTAGAACAGGTGAGAGTTTAGGTCGATATTGGGTCTACTGTAGAACAGGTGAGAGTTTAGGTCGATATTGGGTCTACTGTAGAACAGGTGAGAGTTTAGGTCGATATTGGGTCTATTGTAGTCTGAATCTGAACTTTACTTATCATTTCTTAACCATTTTTTCTACTATCACTGCTGTTACATCATACAAAGGTAAGTCACATGACCGTTAAGACCCATTGACCTTGTTTCTTACCATAAAGCATGACCCCCCAATTTCTCAGAAGCTATGGGAGAGAACTAATAAACTACACATTCATATTTCTTGACAAATGCTAGATCTGCAAACTGCATATCTTGTGACAAAATTCAAAGTAATTTTCTGGCTTTTGATTGGCAAGTGCCTTTTCACCCATAACTTGTGTTCTGTTCCGTGTATCAAGATGAGAATAGGTGGAGACACTAGGTATACTACAAAGTCTAAGATGGTGTAATAGAAAATGACTTTGGCAACAAAAAGGCTGCCAAATGGAGGCTTTCGATCAGAAGAAATTGAAATATAGACTTTCTTTAAAACTAGTTTTTAGGTATTGTCTAACATAAGGAACACAATGCACGAGTCCATTCGCTGAATTAACTAAATGGTCAGTGAGCAGAGGCTTCTGATAGGTCAAAATTTAAATACTATACAATTGTTATGAAAATTGGTATAGAAGTATTAGTGTTGGTTGACATAACAGAGACGGTGATGCTGAAAATCATTCTCTGAATCGACAAAATGGCTGTGACTAACACAGGAAAATTTCAATATTCTTGGATTTTTATCAAGTTTTGGGTATGTATCTGTATTATACTTCTGTTAATTCAATGGACGAAATGATTATCTAAGTGAGGCAACTAATGTGGGGAAACTTTGATATTGTCCGATTTCACTTGAATTGAACATTCTGTTTATCACATTTTGAACACAGCATTTTATTCTACTGGAAGTTATCTTAAACTGTGAAGTCAAATCATGTCAAATTACATCTGCTAAAGTTCAGATCCTTTAAGGACAAATAATTCTTTTATGATTCAATACTGATCACGATTAATCATAACAAAAATAATCACAAACTAAAACAATCAAAATAATGATTATTGATCATTTTTATATTCACAACTACAAATTTTCAGAGTGCATCATGGAGCATAATTGATTGATTATAAATTCTCGACAAAATCACAACCATTGATTTATCAATTTTCCTCGTGATCTGACAGAAAATTTTTTCCCAAAAAATTGGTAGGATTATAACGATAGCTTTCATTGGATTCCAACCACAGCTTTCATTTGGTCCTGGTGTTATGTAATGAAATAACTGTGATAAGGTTGATAAATGCCCATTTAACCGTGATAATATTTGATGACTGACAACCAGTTAAGAGTAATTTAAGTGGAAATGGAGTTCAAAGTAAAAACATATTTTGACATTTTAAAAAAAAGCGAAAAAAAACCCCAGATTGTTAGGTGGCGGTTTGGATTCCAATTTAATTGCAGGACATTTTTCTCCACACCTACTAATTATGTGAAGAACATTAACTGAAAAGAGAATTATATTTAACACTGATATTTATGTAAATCATAAACGACATGAGACACGAGGATGGCAGAGCCATTGTCCTCGTCAAATCTAATCATTTAGGAGAAATAACTAGTTTCTGTTTCAGTAAAAACGTCAACATGAAAGCAACACTGTCTGTTTTTAAAGTGATGTAATTCTGGACAAATCTTAATATATGCGATTTAATTTGAATTTGTTGAAGGTTTTGTCTGTTTTCAGTAGATGGAATAATTGCCTTAATTCTGAATTTTTAGGTCATCTGATCTGAATGGTCAAGGTGATCTATAGCCATCATGCTTTGTCCGTCATCGTACGTCGTACGTTGGATATTGTGTGTATAGCCTTACTCCTCTTCCACTAAGTTGTGGATTTCAACTAAATTTGGTCTGATTGTATCATAGGGTGAGGCTAATCAATTCTAAATTAGGTATTTTGATTCCTCTCCAAGGGGTTTTGAGGGACAGGGCCCCAGAGGGGGAGGTGCTGAAATTAGCTTTAAAACTCTACTCCGTCTTTAAGCCCGGATGGATTTCAACAAGCTTTAGTCTGATTCATCAGTTTGGCTAAGCAGGGGTAGGGCAGGGTAGTAGTGCATGCATAAAGTATGATTTCAAGAAAACTGTCTCGATGAACCAACAGTGTCTTCTATGTTAGCTGTAGAGTAGTTGAGCAATTTATTTTAAGCCTATTTATTGACCTTTTTCATATGTAGGTCTTTATAGTCGGATGACCGTTTAGAATGCAGGGTGTAATATAAATTACAGATGCAGATGACTTATAATGTAAAGAATCGTGTAACCATTATAGGGTCAGTTAGCCTAATGTTATCTTGGTCCTGTCTGGTTTTATCAAATCGTGTAACCATAATAGGGTCAGTTGGCCTAATGTTATCTTGGTCCTGTCTGGTTTTATCAAATCGTGTAACCATTATAGGGCCAGTTGGCCTAATGTTATCTTGGTCCTGTCTGGTTTTATCAAATCGTGTAACCGCTTTAGGGTCAGTTGGCCTAATGTTATCTTGGTCCTGTCTGGTTTTATCAAATCGTGTAACCATTATAGGGTCAGTTGGCCTAATGTTATCTTGGTCCTGTCTGGTTTTATCAAATCGTGTAACCGCTTTAGGGTCAGTTGGCCTAATGTTATCTTGGTCCTGTCTGGTTTTATCAAATCGTGTAACCATTATAGGGCCAGTTGGCCTAATGTTATCTTGGTCCTGTCTGGTTTTATCAAATCGTGTAACCGCTTTAGGGTCAGTTGGCCTAATGTTATCTTGGTCCTGTCTGGTTTTATCAAATCGTGTAACCATTATAGGGTCAGTTGGCCTAATGTTATCTTGGTCCTGTCTGGTTTTATCAAATCGTGTAACCGCTTTAGGGTCAGTTGGCCTAATGTTATCTTGGTCCTGTCTGGTTTTATCAAATCGTGTAACTATTATAGGGTCAGTTGGCCTAATGTTATCTTGGTCCTGTCTGGTTTTATCAAATCGTGTAACCATTATAGGGCCAGTTAGTCTAATGTTATCTTGGTGATGCCTGGTTTTATCAAATCGTGTAACCATTATAGGGCCAGTTAGCCTAATGTTATCTTGGTCCTGTCTGGTTTTATCAAATCGTGTAACCATTATAGGGTCAGTTGGCCAAATGTTCTCTTTGTCCTGTCTGGTTTTATCTGGATAGCTAAATTCTCATTGTTGACCATGAGATATGATTTGTCTCTTGTGTAGCTGTCATATCTGATATGATTTATTTTTTTCGTCCACTTCCTGTCTCTACAAATACTGAGTGTTTAGTTCACAGTATGATTGGGATAACACTTTCATGGTCACTGTTTTTACCTCAGAGTTAATATCAACCACAGCAATTACATCACCGGAGCCACTGTCGAGGGTGTGGATTTTTCTTTCATGGTCCAGATAATTGATTTCTCCCTGTAGGGATTTAGCAAAATAATAACTGCTCCCTGATGGAATTTGCCTGGTAATGATTTCTTCCTGTCCTTTGATGGTGTCAGCTTGATACTGGTTGGCCAGACGCACAATGTGTTGTTACATTTTTTTACGTTCATAAATCAGAAATTATCAATTAATCTATTTTGCTGTGATCATTGAGTTGGAATATGTTGATTGTTATCTTTGTTTGGACTAAATAACAAATATGTAAAGGTATTGAGGACCACCCAGTACCTGTAACAGAATCACATCCATTATATATCATATAGAACATTGAATTCAAGAATAATTCAATTTTCGTTCTTGTTATTTCATAAGGGGGTGTGTCCTGTGTCAGTGTATCTTGTTATTTCATAAGGGGGTGTGTCCTGTGTCTGTGTATCTTGTTATGTTTTGTTCATTCAGATTCAGTGTAGAACCTCTGAACAAATTTGGTTCTCTCATACTCTATAGTATCATAACATCATGTTCTACACCTGAACTGATTCTGGTTCACACTTACTCTATAGTATCATAACATCATGTTCTACACCTGATCAGATTCTGGTTCACACTTACCCTATAGTATCATAACATCATGTTCTACACCTGAACTGATTCTGGTTCACACTTACCCTATAGTATCATAACATCATGTTCTACACCTGATCAGATTCTGGTTCACACTTACCCTATAGTATCATAACATCATGTTCTACACCTGATCAGATTCTGGTTCACACTTACCCTATAGTATCATAACATCATGTTCTACACCTGATCAGATTCTGGTTCACACTTACCCTATAGTATCATAACATCATGTTCTACACCTGATCAGATTCTGGTTCACACTTACCCTATGGTATCATAACATCATGTTCTACACCTGATCAGATTCTGGTTCACACATACTCTATAGTATCATAACATCATGTTCTACACCTGAACTGATTCTGGTTCACACTTACCCTATAGTATCATAACATCATGTTCTACACCTGATCAGATTCTGGTTCACACATACTCTATAGTATCATAACATCATGTTCTACACCTGAACTGATTCTGGTTCACACTTACCCTATAGTATCATAACATCATGTTCTACACCTGATCAGATTCTGGTTCACACTTACCCTATGGTATCATAACATCATGTTCTACACCTGATCAGATTCTGGTTCACACTTACCCTATATCATCATAACATCATGTTCTACACCTGATCAGATTCTGGTTCACACTTACCCTATAGTATCATAACATCATGTTCTACACCTGATCAGATTCTGGTTCACACTTACCCTATAGTATCATAATATCATGTTCTACACCTGAACCAATTCTGGTTCACACTTACCCTATAGTATCATAATATCATGTTTTACACCTGATCACACTTACCCTATAGTATCATAACATCATGTTCTACACCTGATCAGATTCTGGTTCACACTTACCCTATAGTATCATAACATCATGTTCTACACCTGATCAGATTCTGGTTCACATCTACCCTATAAATCACCAGTATGCCTACATTTAAATGGTTTAAGGAAGACACAGTTCAGTCACAAAGTTGACTATAAGTAGACAAATGGAACGATCAAAGCCATGATTGCCTGCCTTTTTCTAGGATATTGGTGTGCTTACATTGATGTGGTTTTAAGCAGTGTATACAATTGATTCATGAAGAAGACATTAAAATAATCAGAACTTATAAAACATGAATCAATATGGGGCATACACGACATTGATTAGGGAATCATCATGCTTTGATTTAGAACTTGTTTAGATATCCTTTTGCGATTACTCATACTTTTTGGAATATTTCCTTCAAGTTGTTAATGTGTTTCTCTAATGAAGGTGACCGTGTAGTCATCAAAATATCACACTCTACTGCTTGTGTTATAAGAACTTCTATTTCCACTTGTCACAATGTGGGATATGTCTTAAGTTTTGTGTATCCTTTTAGACTAGAACATATTTTTCATGGGTCCGATTCTTTGTAAAATTTAAGCTGGGTACAAAATTTTACAATATCTATAATGACAGTAAGTATTGTGAAATTGAATCCCTCATGGATATAACCATCCATATACTGTTGGTTAAAGATAATTTGTCATGATGATGTTTGTTTTGACTGAGTCGAGAACGTTTAATTTAAGCAGTCTACATTAGTGATGATATTACTAATCTCTGTGTTATGAGCTTTCTCGTCTCGTAATGCAAAACCCAAATCACGAGTGTGTGTTCTCTTCACATCGATAAAAGATTCAGTCCCAGTGTGATTTGGCTATCCCTCACCACACCACAGAATCAATAACAATGCCATGCTATTTTTTGGGGGAAGCGCACACATTAAATGATAAATCCATGTTTTTTATCAGCCATGAGACATTATAGATAAAGAATATTGATCGAAGTCCATGTTATTTAACAAATGGATTGGCTAGCTGACCTGAGGGGTGAGAAAACTTGTCTGTCTTTTCGGATGTAACAGAATGGCTAATAAACTTATTTCATGTTTAAGGGGAAATAAGATGGAATGTTGAAACTTGTTTTGACATTTTTAATAGGGAATTTATAGGTGTATATGTAATTAACATTGATCTTACATCTTGGAGAATTGATGGCGTTTTTAGTCCTGTAGTATCAAATTATTTTCACTTCTCATGTCATGATGGCAAGGTGTCGAGGTAAATGTAGAGGAACAAGAAATTACACTGCTGGAGTTAATGTTAAGATTTGTTTTTCTGAGTCGTCCGTACCCAGCCATGTTTTACAAACAGATGACCAGAAGGAGTGGAACTGTAACTGCATTGGTATTTGATACCAATAAGAATAAAATAGAAATTATGATGAATTTTTTGATAAACTGACAAGAATAAGGGCTCTTCTGATATCTGGGTACAGAGAAATGTGACCTTTTGTCAGGAAATCAACATTACTGGTCAAAAGTTTCTCGATAGTTGGTGGCCATGACAACCATGTCTATAATATGATTGGTCTAGAGAGATTTACTCTCTTGTCATGTTGTCATGACATCCATGTTTGTAATATGATTGGTCTAGAGAGATTTACTCTCTTATCATGTTGCCATGACATCAATGTCTATAATATGATTGGTCTAGAGAGATTTACTCTCTTGTCATGTTGTCATGACATCCATGTTTGTAATATGATTGGTCTAGAGAGATTTACTCTCTTGTCATGTTGTCATGACATCCATGTTTGTAATATGATTGGTCTAGAGAGATTTACTCTCTTATCATGTTGCCATGACATCAATGTCTATAATATGATTGGTCTAGAGAGATTTACTCTCTTGTCATGTTGTCATGACATCCATGTCTGTAATATGATTGGTCTAGAGAGATTTACTCTCTTATCATGTTGTCATGATATCCATGTCTGTAATATGATTGGTCTAGAGAGATTTAGTCTCGCGTCATGTTGTCATGACATCCATGTCTGTAATATGATTGGTCTAGAGAGATTTACTCTCTTGTCATGTTGTCATGATATCCATGTCTGTAATATGATTGGTCTAGAGAGATTTACTCTCTTGTCATGTTGTCATGACATCCATGTTTGTAATATGATTGGTCTAGAGAGATTTACTCTCTTATCATGTTGCCATGACATCCATGTCTGTAATATGATTGGTTTAGAGAGATTTAGTCTCACGTCAAGTTGTCATGACATCCATGTCTGTAATATGATTGGTCTAGAGAGATTTAGTCTCGCGTCATGTTGTCATGATATCCATGTCTGTAATATGATTGGTCTAGAGAGACTTACTATCTTGTCATGTTGTCATGACATTCTTATATCTACCATATCTAAAAGACAAAAAATATTATGAAATGATAAATTCTGTAGACAAGAAGCTTTAAGTCTGTGTTACATGCCATATTACACTTTTTTCTCATCAATCCTCTTAAGATATAAAATGGAATTTGATGAATAAAGTTGTTTTTTTTAGATCAAGCGCTTGGTTCGTTTTGTCATGATTCTGATACTAAGTTTAAGTTTTTCTCCATGTTCCTCAGTTTTGGGCCACAGACGTGGGAAACCCATTAAAAGCTTGGCTTAAATGAAGAAACTGAAATCAAATTTAAGCTGAACTTTAAGCTAATACCAAATGTCAAGAATATGTTATACATGAAAAATGTTTCTTAATTTCTTCAAATGTACTCAACCAAGTCCATGTGGAATTACATTTTATGTAGGATTATAAATTGAAAGGCGTAAAAAGGTGCAGATATCCTATAGATTTTTTTCTACAATCTCTTGAAATAAAAAAAATCATTCAAAGGTAATTTGATATATGGATAACATTAAAGTGATGGAATACAGTGGCGTGGAATTTCCATTGTTAAAGTCTTCAGCTTATTTAACTTTCATCACAAAGATAAAAGTAACAGGCCAGTCGCTGTCTCTTGTTTGAATAAGATTGATTTGATTTGATTTTTCCAAAATGAAAATGTATAATCTGAACTTGAATTTCAAAGAAAATGAAATAAGAAGTGTGATAGAAATTTCACAATCCATTAATGCTGTGTCAGATGGGTTTAGAATGAAGGTTAATAAGCTTTTCTTTAAGATATTGGGTTTGTCAAGGTGAGGATATAGTTTATCTAGAAATCTGGTTTTAAGGTGAGGATAGTTTATCTAGAAATTGATTTGGGATTGTGGGGAGTTTATCTAGAAATCGATTTGGAAGTGTGGGGAGTTTATCTAGAAATTGATTTTGAAGTGTGGGGAGTTTACCTAGAAATTGATTTGGGATTGTGGGGAATTTATCTAGAAATTGATTTGGAAGTGTGGGGAGTTTATCTAGAAATTGATTTGGAAGTGTGGGGAGTTTACCTAGAAATTGATTTGGGATTGTGGGGAGTTTATCTAGAAATGGGTTTGAAGGTGAGGGCAGTTTATCTAGAAATTGTGTGTAGGTGCGGGTAGTTTACATAGAAATGGGTTTGAAGGTGAGGGCAATTTATCTAGATATTAGTTTTAAAGTTGGGGATAGTTAGGTCACCCAGGAAAGTTTCAAGTTGACCTGTAGCTTTATATCTCTGGCAGTGCATCATGTAGTGTGTGCATTATTTTAAACTTTTAATATTTTCAACTTCTTCTGGAAAAACACAGAACCATTTCCATTGAAATTTTGCAGAAACCTTCCATAGCCAGAGATGAACCAAACTTTTAAATCATACGGTCATGACCATCCTTCTAAGGTTTGAGGACTGTATGAGGAGGGGTCAAATTGATTGAAACTTCAAAAATCTGCTTTTCAATAGAGGTGTATACATAGCTAACCTTTGCCTTTAACCCCCAACCATCCCCCTACCCCTGGTGAGAAAGTTATGCCCCTTTAGGAACTCTGCTGGGGTATGATTGACCCCCGGACGACACATCTGGTTTCTACTGCTACTGCCAAAATCTTCAGATTCCAAATGTTATAACATTTCTGGAACGATGCAAAGTAGAGGTATACATGATTGATTGGCTTGTCAATTTTCTTCACGTCGTTTGCTTTTTACATGATTACGGAGTGTGAAGTACATCGGTATGTAGATATCAGGTCCGGAGCAAACAAATGTTTTTATATGTTTATAGCCTGAAAAGAATGCTACCAGCAGACTTTCGAAACAGAAAGACATTTCTCAAATTTAAGATTATTAACTTTGGTAGTTCTTGAGAAAAATAAAATTAGATTTATAAAAAGCTAGATGGAATTACCTGGTTCTAATTTGAAACTTGGGATTTGAGGAAACACTACATGATACATTGCATGCCAATAACTGTTCCATTGGGAGTACACTTAATTTAGAAGGGAACAAAATTTGTAACGGTGGTCGGTATAACAATACAAGGTGTTTCTAATGCACTGTGGGCTCTCTGGATATTCATCAGAATTAAATATCAAATTTCCAACAACACAGTTCCTGAATGTGTTTTCTATAAAATTCTTCAGAAATGAAACTAATATTAGTTCAAAGCTTAGTCTGACTTACATATAAAGGGTTGCAACAGTAGAGTAATGGCCTACACAGTCTCAGGTGAAGATCTGAGGGGTGTGGTGTGATAATCCTACACAGTCTCAGGTGAAGATCTGAGGGGTGTGGTCTGATAATCCTACACAGTCTCAGGTGAAGATCTGAGGGGTGTGGTGTGATAATCCTACACAGTCTCAGGTGAAGATCTGAGGGGTGTGGTCTGATAATCCTACACAGTCGCAGATGAAGATCTGAGGGGTGTGGTCTGATAATCCTACACAGTCTCAGTTGAAGATCTGAGGGATGTGGTGTGATAATCCTACACAGTCTCAGGTGAAGATTTGAGGGGTGTTGTCTGATAATCCTACACAGTCTCAGGTTAAGATCTGAGGGGCATGGTGTGATAATCCTACACAGTCTCAGGTGAAGATCTGAGGGGTGTGGTGTGATAATCCTACACAGTCTCAGGTGAAGATCTGAGGGGTGTGGTGTGATAATCCTACACAGTCGCAGATGAAGATCTGAGGGGTGTGGTCTGATAATCCTACACAGTCTCAGTTGAAGATCTGAGGGGTGTGGTGTGATAATCCTACACAGTCTCAGGTGAAGATCTGAGGGGTGTTGTCTGATAATCCTACACAGTCTCAGGTTAAGATCTGAGGGGCATGGTGTGATAATCCTACACAGTCTCAGGTGAAGATCTCAGGCACATGGTAAGATGATCCCTTCTCATGATGGTTTGTGTTTCTCAGGAATCTGAGAAATGAACCCCTTATGTTGTCATGGTTGTGTCTTTGGGCAAAACTCTTTGTCTTTACTACTGTGGATGGTGTATCAGGAGTCTCCCTTATGTTGTTCATTACTGCAGCCACCAGCTACTACAAGGAGAACTCAAGATATCCCTGACTGTTTATGGGGGTGATAAAATCCAGTAATCCTACAAATTGACTCAGACTTCAGGATGATTCAGCATGTTTCTGCGATAATTATGTGACTACCAGGTTTTTAAACAACCCAGTAACATGTTTCAACACCTGTAACATCAATGATGTGTAATTTTAATGATTTACAACTGATCATGTATCATTTGGATAAACCAACTGAAGAGCAAACCCGCCTACAACTGTTTCAAAAAGTGAACAGGCCATTACAAACTCTGAGTACCTGGCTTTGTCGGTAGGTTACGGAGATCTCAAATTTGATTTTCTCATTGCTTATTCCGAACGGACATGCCTTTACCTACTTTATCATGCGGTACAATTCTACGACAGAAGTGCTGCTTATCTTTACACAAAAATCGGCATTGTTCGGGTTACCTGTAACAACTAATTGATGATGTTTCACAATTTAAGATTAAACTTGAACACATTAAACTTGGAAAGATGCAATAATTCATAGTGTTTCTATTGGTTTGACAGCATCGTACACAGATCGTCTTTGATATGGGAAGGCGTTGACCTATATATGCCAGAGTCTGAGCATGAATTTCAGGAAAATGTCTTGTTCTTGTTTATAGTGTTATTAAAAAACAAAAACTCTCTACAAAAGGTATTCATTATACATATATAATTATGGTACTTGGAAATTACAAAATTCCTTGGCAGGTGCTCTAATATTCTTACAGGAATCATAGAAGGAAATTCAGAAACCACAGTAACACATTCTAACCTAGCCTTGATTTCTGTGCTGGCTGCAGTGTACAAAGTTATTGGCTATAATGTGTAATTATAGCCTGTAATTATGGTTAGGAGAATTTTTGTGGTGATTTTCAGGCTCTACGACATTTAACAAGTGATAGGGTGTACCACTTTTGTGTTGAACTAATTTCCCAATCTGGTTGACAGATAATGCTGTGGTGTGACATCATTAATCCCTAACATAGCACAATTCACTCATTTGTCATGAACATCTTTTCTTCCATAGATAATCCTCTTACCATTGCGTCACCATTCTTATACAAGTCTGTATATTTACGACTGCTGCCTGATATGTGATATTACAATAGATTGTGCCAGTAGATATTTTTTTTTATAATTTTCTGCCTTACAGCACAAATTATGTCTTTGTTATGATGCAATGTTAATAGATCTGGACAAAAAGCAAAAATCTAAATGAGGAAGAATCGTTGAATCGGAGGATAAAGGAAGATAATTATTTGTGAATTGGATAAAAAGGAGAGTGTGCATAAAGGGAGATAATAATTGATGAATTTGATTAAAAGGAGATATTGAGTAATGAATCTTGATAAAGGGAGATAGTTATTGGTAAATTTGATGAGAGGAAAAGATGATAATCATTGATGAATTTGATAAAAGGAGATATTGAACGATAATTCTGAATAAAGGGGGATAATTATTGGTGTATTTGATTAAAAGGAGAGTCTGCATAAAGGGAGAAAATCATTGATGAATTTTATTTAAGGGAGATATTGAGTGATGACTCTGGATAAAGGGAGATAAGTATTTGTGACTTTGATTAAAAGAAGATAAATTATTGGTGACTTTGATTAAAAGGAGATATTGAAGGAGGGGTCTAAAAAAAATTGGGTGGATTTGAATAAAAGGAGATGAGAGGTGAGTTTGGATAAATGTGGATGATTATTGATGAATTTGATTAAAAGGAGGTATTGAGAAGTAAGTGATGAGTTTGATTAAAAGGAGGTATTGAGAAGTAAGTGATGAGTTTGATTAAAAGGAGGTATTGAGAAGTAAGTGATGAGTTTGATTAAAAGGAGGTATTGAGAAGTAAGTGATGAGTTTGATTAAAAGGAGGTATTGAGAAGTAAGTGATGAGTTTGATTAAAAGGAGGTATTGAGAAGTAAGTGATGAGTTTGATTAAAAGGAGGTATTGAGAAGTATGTGATGAGTTTGATGAAAAGGAGGTATTGAGAAGTAAGTGATGAGTTTGATTAAAAGGAGGTATTGAGAAGTAAGTGATGAGTTTGATTAAAAGGAGGTATTGAGAAGTAAGTGATGAGTTTGATTAAAAGGAGGTATTGAGAAGTAAGTGATGAGTTTGATTAAAAGGAGGTATTGAGAAGTAAGTGATGAGTTTGATTAAAAGGAGGTATTGAGAAGTAAGTGATGAGTTTGATTAAAAGGAGGTATTGAGAAGTAAGTGATGAGTTTGATTAAAAGGAGGTATTGAGAAGTACGTGATGAGTTTGATTAAAAGGAGATTGAATTTTGTGATTCTTGGAGAAAAAGTAGTGAGAGTCTTGGGAGAAAAATGGTTATGAAAATGAGATTTATGGAGATAGTTGCTATATGTTTATCAAGAATGGAATAGAGAAAGGCATTATTGGCAAATATTAATATAAAGGTAAGGGACAGTAATTTGAGCAAAGTAAGATGTCTATAGGGCTCTTGGGTATCTAGATAAAGGAAGGAATGCTTTGTCACCAATAGCATCTTAACTTGGCATTATGCTATCTCAATAGTTAGCAATGTTGTAATTTAATGTTTTGAAAAACTACACATTTGAACATTACCTTAATTTAGAGGGTAAATTTTAAGTGATTTCATTTCATGCTAACACACTCAGTTGCTTAAAGCTACATGCTCACTAATTTGGGAAGGAAGAAATTTAACCTAATTGAAACAGTGAAGCACGTTCAATTTTTGGTTCATTAAGTATTTTGTAAGAGAAGCTCTAATCAAACATTTCCATATGCAAATTTCTCTCAAATTGACTGTAACAATGAGTTTCCTAATTTAAACCTTAGAATTTGAAGTGACAAAGTGCAAAAAGGTCATTACAAATTGTCTGCAGTTTACAAAATTATGGTTTAAATGCTGCAAGAAAAAGAATATTTTATGTAACATAACAGAAGTTATCTATAGCTTATGATACCTATATGACACAGGTCTGTTATATTTACACATAAAGGTATGAAAGGTGACCCTGTGATATAACAGAATCTATCTATAGCTTATGATACCTATATGACACAGGTCTGTTATATTTACACATAAAGGTATGAAAGTTAACACCATAAAATCTGCTAGAAGGAATGGAGGGCATCAAATTATATCATTTGTTTGTAATTCTTTTGAACAGCAAATAATATGGTTAAAGGTTTAATACCAGACAGGGGTATTACAATTGGGTAGATATAGTAAATAGCTTCATATAGTTTAAATGGAATGTCTTCTGTTACCATATTTACAGCTATTAAGTAATTTGTTTACCAGTGAATTGAAATATGAAAACTGAAGGTTGTGTATACATTTACTAGATGTACTATTTTTGGGAAAAAATCATCCTAAAAGCCTTCCATTTGAAAGTTGATTTGTTCAGCTGCACTATCAAATGTTATTTAGTAGAGGCTAGTTCAAAGCTGATGTTGGAATAAATTCTGATCCTTAACCAATGATTTATAAGACTTTTATATATTGCTTGTTGTTTTGGACCATTTCCAAGCAGAAAGAAATAATCAGAGAATAAAAAATGCAATTTATATTTGATTTAGCCATTAAAATATCAGGCATGGAATATTGAATTTAAAGTAACAATAGCTGAACTTGTATCTTATGAGTACTCCAAGGTTACAGTGCATTATGAAGTAGATTTTAGGCCATATGTATTTGATTGGAGTTAACCAAGAACATGTAAGTCTCATTAATATCTTCATCAGGAAGTCATACCAGTCAGTAGATTTTCTATAGATATGGCAGAAACATACTGGGATCTACACAGCTGTCATAGGAGACAGGGATGAAGGCGGAAACATGAGTTTAGCCAAGCAATTGCAGTATTTTACCTGTAATGGGCGAATAATGTCACCAGGAAACCTACACAGACCATGGCAATCTGTGGTTAAGTGGGCCTGATGTTTGGATGTTGTCGTTATCTGAAGCGCTAACTACAACTTCCTGTGTGTTGTATTTATTGCATATAGAGTTTTCCCTTTTCGCAAACTCAGCAACATCACCAAACCGCTCAGGGAATCTGACAAGGACTTCTGTTCAGGTTATGGAAGTAGTCAAATCAATGTGATTTTTTTTGCTCTGTTTTACAACTGAAAACAGGATGTTTCCACTAGCTAAAATATTATTTTCCCAAAATGACAAAGAAGTCAAGAATAATATAATAATTTTAAAGAAAACTTTAAAATTCAAAAATTTAGGTTGAAAAGAACACTGAATTATTAAATAGTGGTGATAACTTGGGCCTGCAGAAAAATTAAACCTGACAGGGGATAAGGGGATATGTTCACCCAAATCATGGGTTTTGGCTGCAAAATTATGTAACTGCACAGGTGATTGAATAGGTGTGATTTTGAATATTTCTATCAATCTGAGTAAACCTGTGTCTTGATTTTGAATATTTCCACCAATCAGGGAATGTGTGTAGTGGTGTTGAATATTTCCACCAATTAGGGAACATGTGTAGTGGTGTTGAATATTTCCACCAATCAGGGAACTTGTTTATCAATGGTGAATTTCCCCCCCCCCAATCAGGGTACTTGTGTAATAGTGTTGAATATTTTCATGAATCAGTGACCTTGTGCAGTGATTTTGAAATTTACAATGATCAGGAATAATCTCCACTCTGCTTGTTTGGTTCTTTTGAAAAAAAATGATTTGTGTTACATAATAGAGGATATTTCTTGAATTCATCATTCAATGAATGAGTATAAATGGTGGTGATAGGGTCTAATCTGTGCTTGATGTCACTGCAAGACGACTTGTTAGATCTCTTCTCTCACACTTGGCTGGTGTAATTAAACGGAAAAAAATTTCCAAATGTGGGAGAAAAACGAATTAGTTGGAATGGATCTGTAAGACTAAATCTTGGAGCTGAGGTGATTCGAGCTGCGTAACAGACTCAAGCCTGGTGGTGCTTGGTGGCATTGTAAATAAAATTGATTTGAATCGATACTGGGTAAAGCAAGGAGTGATACAGATAAAATGGAATCTGATCAAGGCTTCTCAAGTTTGCTTGTCACTTATATATCTGTTTCAATTAGGAATACATTTCTATTTGTACAGAATATATGGCTTCTTAACATGTATAGATAGCAAGCGCTGATTGTTTTTACCGGAGAAAAAACACTTGAGTTTCTCCATTATTTTAACTTTAAGGGAAATCTATTGTTTTCATGTAGTCAAGACCCGAAAAAATTAGAATGCAATTTTTCTTAAGGTCTACATGACTTAGTTGTATATCAAATAAATTTGTCCTCCGAGATTTCTCAAGGCAAAGTTGTAAGGTATCATTATCCTCTTATTTGGATTAGGAGTCACGATAAACATTTTTTTCTTTTCCATAAAACTTGTTGAGAAAAGAAATTGTCCTTTAGAAATATATGGTATGATGTGCTATCCTTCCTCATTAATGTCAGATCCAGGATTAAATGTGTAGCCCTCAACTATGTCTGGTAAATGAGGTGCATCTATACTAAAGTGTCTGTCAGGAGGTAGAGCTTAAGCTACTTCCAACTGTATGATCGTAAGAGATGACTATAGTCGGTATTTAATCTTTTCACATCTTTCTAATCAACTTTTTCATTCCTAATGTCTCCCATTAAAAATAATGATTGTTTTTATCTTTTCAGGTAAGTGATCTATGGTCAGTATACGTAGCTGAAGAATTTGGCATGTGGCATGTGGACAACACAGGTGTGATAAATACAGGTGTTGTATGTTTACAGGTGTGATAAATCCAGGTGTGATAGATACAGGTGTTGTATGTTTACAGGAATCACGGAAATGAATGTACAAACTGAATAAGTTAACACTAGCAGTATATTGCTGACATCAAAGAAATCCTCCCATCTCTAATTTAACATATTTAATAAGATTATTGATTAATTTTTAGTTAAAATACCGAAAAGAAAATGAGCTGAGCACATGTTGAATATTTTTCTAACAAAGTCATATGTAAAGCATCACAACTGGTGCCAAAAATATCCCTGCTAGTAAACCTGATACCTTCAAACAGAATTCTAAAATAATCAGTATTATAACAGATAAGTTGGGACAGAGTTCACTGCTTCCTGTCTCCCTTTGTCGTCCTTGGAATCAATCTTACCTGTGTATCATTTTGCTATTTTTAGCTCCATCTCCTACCTTCCCTTTTACTTTCAGTAATAGTGTACCCTATCTATAGTGTTATAAATATCTGTCCCACAGTCCCTTCTAGTTTCTGCTCTTAATCATTGTCATACACGGAGTTGACAGATTTAAATCATATTTACCCTATAGTATCATAATATCATGTTCTACACCTGATCAGATTCTGGTTCACACATACCCTATAGTATCATAACATCATGTTCTACACCTGATCAGATTCTGGTTCACACTTACCCTATAGTATCATAACATCATGTTCTACACCTGATCACACTTACCCTATAGTATCATGTTGTACACCTCACACACTTACCCTATAGTATCATAACATCATGTTCTACACCTGATCAGATTCTGGTTCACACTTACCCTATAGTATCATAACATCATGTTGTACACCTGATCAGATTCTGGTTCACACTTACCCTATAGTATCATAACATCATGTTGTACACCTGATCAGATTCTGGTTCACACTTACCCTATAGTATCATAACATCATGTTGTACACCTGATCAGATTCTGGTTCACACTTACCCTATAGTATCATAACACCAAGGTCTACACCTGATCAGATTCTGGTTCACACTTACCCTATAGTATCATAACATCATGTTCTACACCTGATCAGATTCTGGTTCACACTTACCCTATAGTATCATAACACCAAGGTCTACACCTGATCAGATTCTGGTTCACACTTACCCTATAGTATCATAACACCAAGGTCTACACCTGATCAGATTCTGGTTCACACTTACCCTATAGTATCATAACATCATGTTCTACACCTGATCAGATTCTGGTTCACACTTACCCTATAGTATCATAACATCATGTTGTACACCTGATCAGATTCTGGTTCACACTTACCCTATAGTATCATAACATCATGTTCTACACCTGATCAGATTCTGGTTCACACTTACCCTATAGTATCATAACATCATGTTGTACACCTGATCAGATTCTGGTTCACACTTACCCTATAGTATCATAACATCATGTTGTACACCTGATCAGATTCTGGTTCACACTTACCCTATAGTATTATAATAACATCATGTTCTACACCTGATCAGATTCTGGTTCACACTTACCCTATAGTATCATAACATCATGTTGTACACCTGATCAGATTCTGGTTCACACTTACCCTATAGTATCATAACATCATGTTGTACACCTGATCAGATTCTGGTTCACACTTACCCTATAGTATCATAACATCATGTTCTACACCTGATCAGATTCTGGTTCACACTTACCCTATAGTATCATAACATCATGTTCTACACCTGATCAGATTCTGGTTCACACTTACCCTATAGTATCATAACATCATGTTCTACACCTGATCAGATTCTGGTTCACACTTACCCTATAGTATCATAACATCATGTTCTACACCTGATCAGATTCTGGTTCACACTTACCCTATAGTATCATAACATCATGTTCTACACCTGATCAGATTCTGGTTCATATAGTATCATAACACCATGATCTACACCTGATCAGATTCTGGTTCTACACCTGATCAGATTCTGGTTCACACTTACCCTATAGTATCATAACATCATGTTCTACACCTGATCAGATTCTGGTTCACACTTACCCTATAGTATCATAACATCATGTTGTACACCTGATCAGATTCTGGTTCACACTTACCCTATAGTATCATAACATCATGTTCTACACCTGATCAGATTCTGGTTCACACTTACCCTATAGTATCATAACATCATGTTCTACACCTGATCAGATTCTGGTTCACACTTACCCTATAGTATCATAACATCATGTTCTACACCTGATCAGATTCTGGTTCACACTTACCCTATAGTATCATGACATCATGTTCTACACCTGATCAGATTCTGGTTCACACTTACCCTATAGTATCATGACATCATGTTCTACACCTGATCAGATTCTGGTTCACACTTACCCTATAGTATCGTGACATCATGCTCTATACCTGGTCTATGTCATGTTTGATATTTACCAGGTTATCAGTTCTAGAAGTTCAGAAAGAAATCACTGTTGTGTATAACATATTAGTGCAGCACAAAGACTGATGTTTTGATAAAAATGTGGATTTGAAGGTAGATGTGATGAGCTGTGGAGTCTGATCTCGGCCTGAGAATCAATGATCAAGTTGTGCCATTGTTATCATGTAAAACACAAGGTAGAGGAGTCTTGTGAATGTATTATCGACCTCTGACAACTTAAGACAAAAGAGTTTATTGATTTGAAATACATATCAGTTTTGTATATTAAATTAAGCCTATATTAGCCTACATCTGTTTGCTCACTGCTACACTTTGATTGATGTAGGATTACTGTAGTTTTACTAACCTGACTGGACGGTCAATAATATCCAGCTTACTCAATTCATCTTGTATAACACACAACATCAAGTCACTAGCTGACCTACCTTTGATAGAGGAACAAAAAATTTCATCACTCCTGGTGAAGTTCGTTTTCATTTAATTAATTTACCAGCTGGGGATCACATATTATATTCTGTTTGAATTATTTTTCAACTGATAGTGTTGATTCTGTGGATTACAGAACCATGGATGGTTTAGCGGACCTATTTTCATTTATATCACCAATGATATTATGAGTGCTCATATTTAGATCCCAGAAATTAGTTCTCTGCAACATTACCAAAACATATTACTGATGATTAGAAAGAAGTGCTGTCAGTATACAGAAAGAACTACTAGAAATCACCTTGGGTAGAAATCCGTTGCAAAGATTTAAGAATTGTAACTTAATAACACTAGTCAGTCTCTGACTGTAAACATTTGTGATTAAAAACATTAAAAAGTAGCTTGAAATATTCAACAGCTAATAAAAATATCAGGCTATGTATTTTTTATTGAGATAATTGTTTTCTCTGTTGTCTCGTGCTGAGATCCTGTAACATCCTAACCTGGCTAACGCCTCAGTTGGGATTATGTTACAGGATCTTAGCCCTCGACTGAGATACCCTAATCTCACTCAATTACAGGTAACATCCTAACCTGGCTAACGCCTCAGTTGGGATTATGTTACAGGATTTTAGCCCTCGACTGAGATACCCTTATCTCACTCAGTTACAGGTAACAGACTTTATTAGACCTGATCCTAGTCGGAAATTGTCAAATTCAGTGACATGAACATCTGGATGGCATTTTTACATACGTAAATATGAATAGTACAAATAACACACATTGGTTATATTTGTTACAAATATTAATCACTTGTATTGCCTCATGGATGGAGGTAGACAAAACTGGGAAACAGAAGAGAAAAGCTATGTTAAAAGGATCAAGGAGGGATCGGGAAAGGCGTAGGGGAGGGATAGGAGAACTTCAGTATATTTGGTTTATATACAACACAAGTACACAAAAGGTAGTAAGTCTGTTTTTGGTCATATGTATTGTGTTTAGCAAGTTTCTTACCAATTACAATATTATTACATAAGTGTGTTATGCAGAGTTATCTGCTCTCGTGAACAGATATTGATTCTTACCTTATTTGTGAGAGTTATAACATCAATTTGTGAGAAGTAATTTTCTCACACAAACCATTGATATAATCTTCTCACATGAGCAGATAGCTCTGCATTACAAAAGAAATATGTTGATACAAAGAACACACAAGCTGTTAAATAATAGATCCGTTTTGCTGGCACTAATGTCATTTGTCTGTTTCGGCATTTATTTGTCTCTCGAGTTCTCTACCAAGGTCATCGTCAACAGAGGCATGTCTGGCAGTAATTCTCTTGTCTGTATAATCTTGTGTCCACTAGGTCTGTGTCGGACACAGGAATTAATTTTGATCCCTTTACACTCATTTCTGCGTTGCATTTGGTTTGAGATCTGATGTGTGGGATTTATCACGGTGACATGTTAGGCTTATTCTGTACATGTAGATAGTTGTGAGGATTTTCCTTGGTGATGTTGACAATATAAGGTAGTGCTTTCGCCTTCTTTGTATTTACAGCTACTTGACTTTCTGGTGGTCAATTAACTATCATTTTGGTTGTGATTTGGTTTGGACACAGCAATGGTATTCATCTGAAATCACACAATATTCTTCTAACATGACAAAAATAGCTTTTGCTGACTTCATCATTTTGAAAAAAATACATGACATTGTCACCAATGTCAAAAAACAACATTATCCCCATTGTGAAAATAAAACACAGGCATTGTCATCATTGTGAAAAACACAGACATTTTCATCATTGTGAAAAACACAGACATTGTCATCATTGTGAAAAACACAGACATTGTCATTATTGTGAAAAACACAGACATTGTCATCATTGTGAAAAACACAGACATTGTCATTATTGTGAAAAACACAGACATTGTCAACATTGTGAAAAACACAGACATTGTCATTATTGTGAAAACACAGACATTGTCATCATTGTGAAAAACACAGACATTGTCATTATTGTGAAAACACAGACATTGTCAACATTGTGAAAAACACAGGCATTGTCATTATTGTGAAAAACATGAGCATTGTCATCATTGTGAAAAACACAGGCAATGTCAAAATCGTGAAAATAAGACACATGGAGTCATCCCCATTGCCAAGAAATGCGTGGATCATTGCCATTGTCATTTTTTTTTCTGCTGATTTACATGCTATTAACAGCCAGGATCATTTTTGAATGTGCCAGGTTTGGGTGCTGGAGGAACACCACCTACCTGGGGTCAGTACATGGCAACTGTCCCATGTACGCCTCAAACCTGTGACCATGAACAACCCTGAGGTGGAGGGCTAGTGATAATGATGGCTAGATACCCCTAAGCTAGGCTTTCCATTGTTAAAATAACAAAACACATGACATCCTCATCATTGTCAAAAAACATATGACATCCTCATCATTGTCAAAAAACACATGACATCCTCATCATTGTCAAAAAACACATGACATCCTCATCATTGTCAAAAAACACATGACATCCTCATCATTGTCAAAAAACATATGACATCCTCATCATTGTCAAAAAACATATGACATCCTCATCATTGTCAAAAAACATATGACATCCTCATCATTGTCAAAAAACACATGACATCCTCATCATTGTCAAAAAACACATGACATCCTCATCATTGTCAAAAAACATATGACATCCTCATCATTGTCAAAAAACACATGACATCCTCATCATTGTCAAAAAACATATGACATCCTCATCATTGTCAAAAAACACATGACATCCTCATCATTGTCAAAAAACACATGACATCCTCATCATTGTCAAAAAACATATGACATCCTCATCATTGTCAAAAAACACATGACATCCTCATCATTGTCAAAAAACACATGACATCCTCATCATTGTCAAAAAACATATGACATCCTCATCATTGTCAAAAAACACATGACATCCTCATCATTGTCAAAAAACATATGACATCCTCATCATTGTCAAAAAACACATGACATCCTCATCATTGTCAAAAAACATATGACATCCTCATCATTGTCAAAAAACATATGACATTTTGATGTTTACTGTATTAACCATTTCTATTCTGGGTGACCTCCATTCAGTGAGATCAAACACCGATCAATGTGATAAATTGTAGTAAGTGCATTGTTTATTCCACAGAGCATACTACATAATACTAGGTCCTATGGGCAGGTTTGTATAAAGATCATTGAAGATTTACTTGTTTCTGTGGTTATTGTAAGGTCAATTGCCCATTAATGATAGGAAGAGAACTTAAGTAGGTTTATTGAGTACAATTTCAGTACAGATTGTCAACACTTATTGTATAATGGTTAAACAGAATTGTCAGTTGTAGTACACAATTAGATCAGAATTCAATCCTGGTGTACCTTTGTTTCCATTTCATGCAAAATTTATGATATTCTTACAACTTTTTCATTTAACTTCATCAGAGAGTAAGTAAAGAAAGAATATTCTAAGATTTGTTACATCAATTTGATGTTGATGGAATCTCATGTGAGATTCAGTCTACATACACTAGAGTCTGTGTAATAGTGAATCCCCTATTTCTGCCTGAGTCTACATACACTAGAGTCTGTGTAATAGTGAATCCCCTATTTCTGCCTGAGTCTACATACACTAGAGTCTGTGTAATAGTGAATCCCCTATTTCTGCCTGAGTCTACATACACTAGAGTCTGTGTAATAGTGAATCCCCTATTTCTGCCTGAGTCTACATACACTAGAGTCTGTGTAATAGTGAATCCCCTATTTCTGCCTGAGTCTACATACACTAGAGTCTGTGTAATAGTGAATCCCCTATTTCTGCCTGAGTCTACATACACTAGAGTCTGTGTAATAGTGAATCCCCTATTTCTGCCTGAGTCTACATACACTAGAGTCTGTGTAATAGTGAATCCCCTATTTCTGCCTGAGTCTACATACACTAGAGTCTGTGTAATAGTGAATCCCCTATTTCTGCCTGAGTCTACATACACTAGAGTCTGTGTAATAGTGAATCCCCTATTTCTGCCTGAGTCTACATACACTAGAGTCTGTGTAATAGTGAATCCCCCTATTTGTGCCTGAGTCTACACCCTATTTGTGCCTGAGTCTACATACACTAGAGTCTGTGTAATAGTAAATCCCCTATTTCTGCCTGAGTCTACATACACTAGAGTCTGTGTAATAGTGAATCCCCTATTTCTGCCTGAGATTCAGTCTACATACACTAGAGTCTGTGTAATAGTGAATCCCCTATTTGTGCCTGAGTCTACATACACTAGAGTCTTTGTAATAGTGAATCCCCTATTTGTGCCTGAGTCTACATACACTAGAGTCTGTGTAATAGTGAATCCCCTATTTCTGCCTGAGTCTACATACACTAGAGTCTGTGTAATAGTGAATCCCCTATTTGTGCCTGAGTCTACATACACTAGAGTCTGTGTAATAGTGAATCCCCTATTTGTGCCTGAGTCTACATACACTAGAGTCTGTGTAATAGTGAATCCCCTATTTCTGCCTGAGTCTACATACACTAGAGTCTGTGTAATAGTGAATTCCCTGTTTCTGCCTGAGTCTACGTACACTAGAGTCTGTGTAATAGTGAATCCCCTATTTCTGCCTGAGTCTACATACACTAGAGTCTGTGTAATAATGAATCCCCTGTTTCTGCCTGAGTCTACATACACTAGAGTCTGTGTAATAGTGAATCCCCTATTTCTGCCTGAGTCTACATACACTAGAGTCTGTGTAATAGTGAATTCCCTGTTTCTGCCTGAGTCTACATACACTAGAGTCTGTGTAATAGTGAATTCCCTGTTTCTGCCTGAGTCTACATACACTAGAGTCTGTGTAATAGTGAATCCCCTGTTTCTGCCTGAGTCTACATACACTAGAGTCTGTGTAATAGTGAATCCCCTGTTTCTGCCTGAGTCTACATACACTAGAGTCTGTGTAATAGTGAATCCCCTATTTCTGCCTGAGATTCAGTCTACATACACTAGAGTCTGTGTAATAGTAAATCCCCTATTTCTGCCTGAGATTCAGTCTACGTACACTAGAGTCTGTGTAATAGTGAATCCCCATTTTCTGCCTGAGATTCAGTCTACGTACACATAGAGTCTGTGTAATAGTGAATCCCCTATTTGTGCCTGAGTCTACATACACTAGAGTCTGTGTAATAGTGAATCCCCTATTTGTGCCTGAGTCTACATACACTAGAGTCTGTGTAATAGTGAATCCCCTATTTGTGCCTGAGTCTACATACACTAGAGTCTGTGTAATAGTGAATCCCCTATTTGTGCCTGAGATTCAGTCTACGTACACTAGAGTCTGTGTAATAGTGAATCCCCTATTTGTGCCTGAGTCTACATACACTAGAGTCTGTGTAATAGTGAATCCCCTATTTGTGCCTGAGTCTACATACACTAGAGTCTGTGTAATAGTGAATCCCCTATTTGTGCCTGAGTCTACATACACTAGAGTCTGTGTAATAGTGAATCCCCTATTTGTGCCTGAGATTCAGTCTACGTACACTAGAGTCTGTGTAATAGTGAATCCCCTATTTGTGCCTGAGTCTATGTACACTAGAGTCTGTGTAATAGTAAATCCCCTATTTCTGCCTGAGATTCAGTCTACGTACACTAGAGTCTGTGTAATAGTAAATCCCCTATTTCTGCCTGAGATTCAGTCTACGTACACTAGAGTCTGTGTAATAGTAAATCCCCTATTTCTGCCTGAGATTCAGTCTACGTACACTAGAGTCTGTGTAATAGTAAATCCCCTATTTCTGCCTGAGATTCAGTCTACGTACACTAGAGTCTGTGTAATAGTGAATCCCCTATTTCTGCCTGAGATTCAGTCTACGTACACTAGAGTCTGTAATAGTAAATCCCCTATTTCTGCCTGAGATTCAGTCTACGTACACTAGAGTCTGTGTAATAGTGAATCCCCATTTTCTGCCTGAGATTCAGTCTACGTACACTAGAGTCTTTGTAATAGTGAATCCCCTATTTCTGCCTGAGATTCAGTCTACATACAAAGTAGGAAATGTTCTGTCCCATAATATGGTCATTTCTTGTTTACCTTTGCATAGTTATAAATAGCATATTTATTCTAAGTTACCTCGGGAACTTTGTTACAGAAATGTCTGTATTTATCATAGACACTAACACTATTACCTATATTTTCCAATCCTGCTTGCTTAAATGATATTTTATTGCAGTATTTCATTACTGACCAAAGCTGATAACATGGGGCAGCAGTCTGGGAGCCCTATAATGGTTTATTGGAATATCAAGTTATGAACGGTGAAGTGACCATTAATTGTGTTTGGTTGAATCCGAGTTATTGGTAGCCAGGACACTGGTGATAAATAGCCAACATTATATGGTAGGGACATACATTCGATGTAATCTGTATCACATGCAGACTTACCGATCATCTGTCAAGTCAACCTATCTATAGACAGACTATTGCTGAATGATGCATGGTTCATTGTGGAAATAAGGATACTGAGTCAAATAAGTAATAATAATGATATATATATTCAGGATAATTATGTACAGATTTGTATACAAAACATATATGGCACATATAGCATGTTATACATAACCAGGAATAAGTTGTTAACTATATCTTTAATGTATCAGCTAGTTATAATTATTAATAAAGACAAAAGTACATATTACCTAGGATTTCCCAAAAAAACGTTAAAACCCTTATTTCCATTGGGGTCCTTAAAATGGATTTACAAATGTATTTCCCTTAATAATATACATAATAACTATCATGATTCTCTTGCATTTTGTTTTGAAAGTGATGTTTCGCTTGGGTTTTGAACTTAGGCTTGTTTGATGTATTTTTAATATAATCTGGAAGATTAGGATGTTAGTTCAGTTAATGCTTAGCTTCCTAGAACTTTAAGGGTTTTGCATATAAATTTTACATGTAATGGGTTTGGATTGGTGACCTTCATCAATTTTCCAGGAAAAATGCTAGAAAAATTTGTGAAAGGTTTTGGACTTGCAGAAATTTTCTGCATTTCAGGAAAGCATGCAGTTTATATTAAGGCATTTTTCTATGTTCCAGAAAAGTTTGCAGAAAAAAAAAAATTGCTTGGCGTCATTTTTCTTTCATCAATATATTTGTCAAAGTAGTGTTGTTGATGATACAAGATGAAAGATTTGGTAAACGGTTACATTTATTGTGTTCAGGTTCTCAGAACACTTATAGAGGCAGTGTGGCTCTGCGCTCTGAACCGGAAGACTGAAACAGACAAATGGCTCCACAACGAGGTTTTTGATTGGTTAAAGCATGAATACTCATCCAATAGATTAATTACAAAACAGAAAAAAACATAAACTTTAATCAAACACGGAGAGAAACATTACCCTGAGATATCAAAGACTATCGTCAGAGCGACTGGAGCCATTTTGTCTCGTTAGTAATTCTGAGTATCAATGTGTGTCTGGGTTACAAATCAGCTGTAAATGTGGCTAGGTGAATGAGTGACTTCCCTTTCTGATAGAGGAGATTAAATGACTATTGTAGTGGAATTAGGGTCCTCCAGGGGATAAATTAAGGTGATAATGTTGATCGTGAAGGGTAGGGGAGGTTACTTGAAGCTGACCATCATGTTTGAAGCAGACAGTTTAGTGGTCAATACTGACAGAGAAAGGAACACTAGCTGGCTGAAACAAAACAGTCAAATCCCAATAGACAAATTATCTCCCTTCATTACTATTTCAAAAAGAGTACGTCATATCTGGTATCATTTCCCAATTGTTCGAAATGGCCCAAAATTCTTTATTGATACTAGTAAGCATTGGAAATTTTTTCTGTGACCTTAAAATCCCAAAGTGTTTTTCCTTTTAGTAAAGGTGATTACCGTAAATTTTTGCATATAGTGCACACTTTTTCAAGCTAAAACTGTCGTGTCAAAAAGGGGGTGCGCATTATACGCAGGAACATGCCATTCTTGGGGTTACCATTCCCGAGTTCTGCGTCCGCCATATTGGATTACCTCCCTTCACATGATTACATGTAAAAGTCGTCGGTCTTATATGATAGTTTGAAGATAAAAACAACAAACAAACAAAAATAAAATAAATCTGGAATGTTTTAATCATCAGCCATTCAAGCTAGCATTACGGTGAATCTAATTTTTTTTCGTTTCCCGTCATTCGAATAGTGACGGTCTTACTATTAGTCGGGACTATAGTAGTGTCTGAATTTCTGCCTCATTTTGATGATGTATCTGTGGAATTCAATGAGTCCGGAAGTTTTTGGACGATTGTCGTTCTGTTCATAAATCGGACAGTCCATCCCACCAATCCCAAAGTTGGTGACCCCATGACCTCTCTTGATTTGCATGGCCCGCATGCGCACTTCTGTTGTACTGGCAGCGATGCCGTGATCACGGCAATCGCATACAAAGTTGAACAGCTCTCTCTCTCCATCTCTGGGTGTTTCGCTGTCGCACCAATGTCAGCCCTTCTGGTCAGTGGTTGGGACTTTAGACGGTCTTTTCTTTCTTCCGTGCCTTGATATTTCACTCTGGAATGTCGAAGTGGCGACCGCCGGCACGAAACTCAAGTCTCTCGGCGTAGTCAAGTGGCGTTCGCAGTTTCCCCATGTCGAAGTCGGTGTAATCAATCTATGATTAAGTACCTTCGGATACCGCGGTAGGTACAGATATGGGGACAAGGTATGATTGAAACTTTTCAGACAGTTAAAACAACATCGTTTACTGAGCAACAGTACGCGTTCAGCCGAAGCCGGGTGTCATCAATCTCCTCATACTCAACGTGTTTGTTACCTGTTAAGAACCGTTAATTATCCAATTCCTTTCATGCTTGTTAAGTCAGGTACCTGTGTGAATTTGTTTATATAAGGTAATTAAATTTGTTAGGGTCACGATGATTGTGGTTTCCTAATTATCAATGGATCGAACCACAACTGTTTCATCGCGGTAACCAGTAATCAATTAACATTCCTGTAGAATTTTTTTTTTTTTTTTTGAATCTGACCCCAAAAAAGTACCTGCGCACTATACCCGAGTGCGCACTATACCTGCAAATTTACGGTATTTACTGACGTTAATCACACTGAGTTATCTCCCTTTGTGACATGTGATTAGATTACTGGTATCTAAATCTCCTTCATGGTTGGTGTGCTCTATAATAGTTCTCATAGAGGTTATTGCACCTGAACAGATAGAATGGTTTAGCTGCTATAATGATGAGGTGATCAGTATGTATCCTAATACAATTACATTGGCCTTATGTACTTGAATGGAGTTTTCCATTGTCACACCCAGCTCCAGGGAATTATGTCTCCTGTTAGAGACTTTGTTTGGAGAATATCACTGTCTGGTCGGAGAGTACACATTGTCCTAGGGTGACGTGATAGCTGTTGCTGTTTAGGACTGGTATGTTAGAGCACAGCATTTGGGACCAATTCAATAAAGTTCCCAAGAGCAAGAAATAATGTATTATCCCAACTGCAGTATTGTTTGAACTGTTCTTCATTAGCATGGCTTGTCATGTATTCCGTTTCTTCAAGGCTCTTGGATGATAGTCAGGGATATAATCATCTGTTTCTCCTAGGCTCTTGTATGATATGACAGTGTTATAATAATCTGTTTCTCCTAGGCTCTTGTATGATATGACAGTGTTATAATAATCTGTTTCTCCTATGCTCTTGTATGATATGACAGTGTTATAATATTCTGTTTCTCCTAGGGTCTTGTATGATATGACAGTGTTATAATAATCTGTTTCTTCTAGGCTCTTGTATGATATGACAGTGTTATAATAATCTGTTTCTTCTAGGCTCTTGTGTGATATGACCGTGTTATAATAATCTGTTTCTTCTAGGCTCTTGTGTGATATGATTGTTTTATAATAATCTGTTTCTTCTAGTGTTTTGTCTGATATGACCATGTTATAATAATCTGTTTCTCCTAGTGTTTTGTCTGATATGAGTGTTACAGGGATATGTTTTTTCTAAATTCTCGGAGATTTCTTTTTATTGATTTGGTGAAACTTCTTAATTCAGGAATTGTTGTTCAAGAGCTGTGAAAATCATTAAAGGTGTTTATTATCTATATCAATCCATGAAACCAAGGGTTCACTAAATACTGATGTTTTGTATAACTGCCAAAATTTAGACTCATGAAAATATATGATCTGACAGTATGTGGATTAAAAGAGAGAAAAAAGAATGTTTTATGTATCATTTCTAATGGTCAGCAGGTGCTTGTAATTTATATATAAGTTATAAATAGGAGAGTTGGCATTCCCATTATCCATTTATAATAGTTACCAAGACAATAGGTTCAGTGGTGTCATGTGGTTACACAGCATCACTAATGGGATTGATGCTGTCAAAGTATGCAGACAAAAATCCATCAAATCAGTGTTATTCTTATGTTACAGAAAAATTCCCATCAAATCTGTATTACTTATGTAAAAAAGGACAGAGAATCTCGTCAATATTGAGAGTTGAATGGGGGCAGTAGGTATCGTTCACAGATATCACTGAGTATCATGTTGGTTTAGCTCTCTTTGCTTTCTGTATCAACCATATTAAAGAGCTTGGGATTCTGTGGATTACATTTAGATGAGAACCAAGGTCAAAGTTAAAAGGTCATTTTAAGTGTATCAAAAACCCCCCAAAGTAAAAATGCTGTGGATAACTGTAGGTTTGAATTGTGTGATTAAAGGTCAAAGTTGAGAGGTTATTTCAAGTGTATCAACAACCTCCCAGTAACAATGCTGTGGGTAACTGTAGGTTTGAGTTGTGTGAACAAAGGTCAAAGTTCAGAAGTCATAAGTGCATCAACAACCTCCTTAGAAGCAATGCGTTAAATGAAAGGTCAAAGTTCAGCAGACACTACAAATGCATCATCAACCTTGCATTGTTCTGTAAACCCTACTTTTCCAAAGGCCAAAGTTTATATGGAGATCATCAATACCCTCCCATTGACACTGTAGGTTTCTGATTATAAGATGTGTTTGAACCAAAAGTGGAATTGTAAATGTTATTTTAAAGTTCCATCAACAACTTTCCTATAGCTAATAGTTTGGTGAAGACAAAAATCTGAGTTTAAAGGTCATTGCTTTTTCATAAACAGGCTTCTTATTGTCCTGTACACAAAGGTGAAAGGTCAACATTCACTGGTCATACATGATTATACCAAAAATTAATTGCAATGAAACAACATAAGATCTTAAATGCACTATTGTACACTTGGACCTAAGTAGATAAAATTAATCAGAAAGAATTAGAGAAAGATCATTGTATCCTAACATAGATGTCATATAACAACTGATTTGGGAACTACCTATCTCTGACAACTATCGGCCATGACATCCATCGTCCATGACAACCATCGTCCATTACAACCATCGTCCATGACAACCATCGTCCATGACAACCATCGTCCATGACAACCATTGTCCATGACATCCATCGTCCATGACAACCATCGTCCATGACAACCATCATCCATTACAACCATCGTCCATGACAACCATTGTCCATTACAACCATTGTCCATGACAACCATCATCCATTACAACCATCGTCCATGACAACCAGTGTCCATTACAACCATTGTCCATGACAACCATTGTCCATTACAACCATTGTCCATGACAACCATCATCCATGACAACCATCGTCCATGACAACCATTGTCCATTACAACCATTGTCCATGACAACCATCATCCATTACAATCATTATCCATGACAACCATTGTCCATTACAACCATTGTCCATGACAATCATTGTCCATTACAACTGTTGGCTATGACAACCATTGTCCATTACAGCTATCGACTATGACAACCATTGTCCATTACAACTATCGGCTATGACAACCATTGTCCATTACAACCATTGTCCATGACAATCATTGTCCATTACAACCATCGTCCATCACAACCATTGTCCATTACAACCATCGGCCATGACAACCATTGTCCATGACAACCATTGTCCATTACAACTGTTGGCTATGACAACCATTGTCCATTACACTATCAACTATGACAACCATTGTCCATTACAACTATCGGCTATGACAACCATTGTCCATTACATCTATCGGCTATGACAACCATTGTCCATTACAACCATCGGCCATGACAACCATTGTCCATTACAACTATCGGCTATGACAACCATTGTCCATTACAACTATCACCTGCCTGTGAAAACTTGAAAACTTCTCACAATGGTCTTGGGGACTATGGTTATGACCAGATTTGACCCTTTAAAAGTAAAGGTCACTGGTCAGAATGACGTGGAGGTGGGCATCACACAGAATGATCACATTAAGAAAGATATCCAGATTAAATAAATACTGTGTTTGTTAGTGAAGCGAGTGAAAACTGATCTAATTTACACACATTCTATGGTAATGAAAAACCACTTGATTATGACTGGTCCCATTTGGGAATTTTACAATCAATTTGATTTTCTTCATCAAAGATATACAACACTGAGTGATTCGGAGACAAGTAAAGTACAGATGGCAGTTTGTGGCATTGGTTGGAGCTACATGTACTTTGAGGGGAACTTGTTGTTCTTCCCCAGGGAATTCGACATTTATTGGTCAGGTGTCGTAATGGTAACACGGTATCTTAATATGTCTACATTCAAATTTAGTAGGTTCATCTGTTTACTTATTTGGGTGTATTTAAGAAATACTGGAGATAATTCCAGTCAACAGCTAATACCAATCCTTACTATACAGTTTCAACAAATTGTATACAAACACAATTGGATTGGACAACAGACAAAACCATATTTACACCTTTTTCCACATCTTTTATTTTGTGTTTAATTGTCCTTGCTTGTTGAAAGAACAGACTTCATTTATTTTACAATAATAATGAACCATGTTAGTCTTGTTGGAAGACTAGAGGGTTTTACTGTGGGATGAAACTGGAGTACCTGGTACCACGTAGTCATACAGGTGACTCTGTACCTTTTTACGTCAGTTTGGGGAATTTAAGACATTCTAAGCAAAGAGCGAGTACATTACTGCTGTGCACCTGACCACCCATGCAAGTTTCCTGGATATATCTTTTTTAACAATACTTAATTGAAGGTGTCCTCGTAAAATGACATAATATCATAAAACAAGAATGGAGATAGTTGCCATAGTAATGCTGATGGATATTTTTATGAAAATTATGAAAGCTATGAGATTTCTGTGGTAGTATTTTCTGAATGTTCTAAGTTTTTGATAGTGATAACAGCGAGGTGAATGTCCGTCTTAATTTGGAAAGTATTGTCAGCTTCCATCTCCTCTCAAGAATGTTTCTCTCTTATCAGTGATATCTGGTATAGATTATGTGTAGTTCAATTATCCTATCAGTTTCAAATTAGGTTTTATTGTGCGTAATTTTCATGATTTGATTTTAAAACCAATTTCAATTATGTTATGAATTAGATAAACTTTGTTTTTATGATGCTGACAGTTAATTGGAACATTTGGTCAGTGTGTGTTCGTGTTGTAGTTAGAACTTTGACCATCACCCTAACATGGAAAAGCTTCTACAAAATCAGTTGCTTTTAAGCTGACCTTTTAATCAATTTCCTAAGTGTTGACAGTATACATCATGTGATTGAGAAACCGCTCAGTAATAATGGTGATATCGGCTCTGTTTCATCTTCTCGGCTTAAACCTTATATACTATAGTTTACTCCACTTACTGAAAACAAAAATATTTGATCAGTGGGGAAGGGGTAGGGATGGGGTTAGGGAGAGGATGGGGAAGGGGTAGGGATGGGGTGGGGTTAGGGAGAGGGTGGGGAAGGAGTAGGGATGGGGTGGGGGATGGAATAAGGGAAGAGGTAGGGATTGGGTGGGGGATGGAATAAGGGAAGAGGTATAGATGGGGTGGGGGATGGAATAATGGAAGAGGTAGGGATGGGGTGGGGGATGGAATAAGGGAAGGGGTAGGGATGGGGTGTAGATTTATTGAGCTGAATTTATCAATAAAACTTACTGTCCACTGTTTATCTTAAAACCATAGAAATTATGCCCCACGAAATATGTAATTTTGTATTTGTGTATTGCTAAATGGAGAACATTATTGCTCAGCATGTTAGTTTGACAAGATATTGGCCCATGTGTGATAGTAATCAAATTCAACCTATACGACAAATTACTCTTCGTTTGTTTTGATGTAAACTGATAGACTTTCAAGAAAATGTACTTTCCAAATGGGAATTTCTCGTGAATTGTAGGCTGTTTGAGGAAACAATGTCTTTCTGAGACGCTGCTTCCTGTACCAAGGACAATTCCATAGAACGTCATTAAAATTTTATGTCGTCAATTAGATGGGATCAACATTTAGAGGAGAACTATGATCACACGAAACAGGAGACACAATGGAATCAATCTCCATGGGAATTAGATATTGTTGGTAACATGTTATATGTATCATTTAGAATGTGGAGAGATGTACCGGTAGACTATTCTCCTCTGAGGGTGATGTGCAATTTTTTTCGTTGCGATCACATATTTGCTAAGTGTCTAGAGTGCAAAACATACCTAGATTTATGTAAAACATTTTTGATATTTCAATCACAAACTTAGATACAACATCTTGGGATGGTTTTTTGTCCGCTAAAAAGGGCCTTTGGCATCCATTGGCCAAAGGGATTATCAAAACACCTAAATTTACACCACCTCTTTCGGTTTAGATTTATAACTTTGTGTTTGTTTTATATTCTATGTATGTGATGTAATTTATGTTATATTTGTGTCTTGTTAAAGGAGCAGGTTGGCTAAAAAATTTAACAATTTGCGTGTCTGCACTGTTGCTATTACGTCATTGGTCATATAATCTAGTAAGTAATATCGACGGTGTGGTCCAACATTGGTACTGGATCTTCTATATATAGAATCTAGTAAGTAATATCGACAGTATTGTGCAATATTGGTGCTGGATCCTGCAAACAAACATTCGTAAAATGCCACGATTCACTTTGTCTGTACTGTCACTATTTGACGATGCGCTTGTCTGTACTGTCGCTATTTGACGATTCGCTTGTCTGTACTGTCGCTATTTGATGATGCGCTTGTCCGTACTGTTGCTATTTGATGATGCGCTTGTCCGTACTGTTGCTATTTGCCAATTTGCTTGTCTGTACTGTCGCTATTTGACAATTCACTTGTCTGTACTGTTGCTATTTGACAATTCCCTTGGCCGTACTGTTACTATTTGACGATGCGCTTGTCTGTACTGTTACTATTTGACAATGCGCTTGTCCGTACTGTCGCTATTTGACAATTCGCTTGCCTGCACTGTTGCTATTTGACGATGCGTTTGTCCGTACTGTTACTATTTGACAATTTGCTTGTCCGTACTGTTACTATTTGACAATTTGCTTGTCCGTACTGTTAATATTTGATGATGCGCTTGTCCATACTGTTGCTATTTGACGATTCGCTTGTCCCTACTGTTGCTATCACTTCATTGATCATATATATATAAACAATCAAGTGGTGGTCATGCTTTCTGAGAAATAGGTATTAATAAGTTACAATTACAGTTGCATTATGGGTAAATCTGATACATTGAAGATTTTAGTAGTATGATTGCTGGTTACTGTTGTGGCTGAAGGAATGTCACTTCAGCTTGTTTGGGAGATGGAATGGCTGGAAAGCTGAGGTCATTGGTTCAATCCTCAAATTGAGACACACAGCTTGACTGCTAGCTACATTTTGTGCTAGTGTCCATCCATCTGGTGACATCATGGGGTTAAGTGTCGCTTTTGTTTGCTGGTTTTGCTTGGATGGGCTCGGCATCATGTCATTGTTGAGATATAGGACTCCAGATATCTCCTCAGTCTTTTTAATGTACCAGATCAATATACATAGTAGTATATTTTATGTGTCCCTGGTTTGTAACAGTTGTTTCAGTAACTTGGTTGTATAAAATTGTTGAGGATGTGAATTCTACCTGTATTTATCAGCCCACCATCGTCAGGTGGGAGGCTGTTGAAATCGCCCTAGTCTTACTGTGGTCTGTCCCTAAACAATTATCACTGTTTCTTACTAGGTTATAAATAGGTTCCCTTTTGTCCCTGTTCTTGCCCTTTTGATTTTGGAATGGACCAGGAAAATAAATGACTGACGTGCAAACATCTTCGATTTTGACAACAAAATTCTGTTATGGCTTTTTCTTGATTGGTTTATGAAGGATTTTTCTCAAATTTCATATGTAGGTTCTAATTTTTGGATTGATCAGAAAATCTGTCTTGGATTTTGACAATAAGCATTCGTTAAAGCCTACCATAGTTAGGATTGATGACACTCTAATGTCTTATAGACATTTTCTAGCTGTCTTGAAGGACACTGCATAACTCCAATATAGTTTTGAATACCCAAGACCGATGATAAGGATGTTTTCCCTCGATCAGAATACTGTACAACCAAACACAACTGTGATGAAGTTTTCTAAGCACACTGATCTAAATTTTCAGTCTGGTTTTTGTGACCAGGAGTAGTAATGTAATACATGAATAATTAAAGACTTAAAGTGTGATAAGTTGAATGTTTTGTAAGGTTATGTATTGATCTGTGTGTGTGTGTTATATAAAGTCGTCTATATGTACAACTAAGGGGCCATCTCAAAGTCTATATGTACAACTGAGGGGCCATCTCAAAGTCTATATGTACAACTAAGGGGCCATCTCCAAGTCTATATGTACAACTAAGGGGCCATCTCCAAGTCTATGTGTACAACTAAGGGGCCTTCTCAAAGTCGAAATGTACAACTAAGGGGCCATCTCCAAGTCTATATGTACAACTAAGGGGCCATCTCCAAGTCTATGTGTACAACTAAGGGGCCATCTCCAAGTCTATGTGTACAACTAAGGGGCCTTCTCAAAGTCTATGTGTACAACTAAGGGGCCATCTCCAAGTCTATGTGTACAACTAAGGGGCCTTCTCAAAGTCGAAATGTACAACTAAGGGGCCATCTCCAAATTTATTTGTACAACTAAGTGGTCATCTCCAAGTCTATTTGTACAACGAAGGGGCCATCTCCAAGTTTATTTGTACAACTAAGTGGTCATCTCCAAGTCTATATGTACAACTAAGGGGTCATCTGCAAGTTTATATGTACAACTAAGGGGCCATCTCCAAGTTTATATGTACAACTAAGGGGTCATCTGCAAGTTTATTTGTACAACTAAGGAGTCATATCTTCAAGTCTATATGCCCCAGGGGTTTTATTGAGATAAATTGATTGTATGGTAATGTGAAATCATATATTTTTGTAGGGCTCAGTTTTCACAGTTTCTCATAAAAACATTTTGTGAACACTTGATTTTTGTACAGTAATTAAGCCCCATAAATCTACTTACAGTGAACAAAATATTGATTAAAAGTAATCTTAAGTCAATAAATAATGAATCCCCACAAAAAATGAATGTTTTTACAGTTCTCTAAATCTACTGTGTTTAACAGGTTACTGCTGTGTTTGAAGCCTGTGTTAATACATAGACTGATAGAGACGGTAATATTTTTAATTGTTTCAGAATTTATAACATCTATTTCAGGTGTTATCACAGACTGTTGATATCATTACACCAGTAAAATTGTCAAAATTTGTTTTCTCTTTTTTATTTTGTGTGATGAGTTTAATAAGGCTCTTTTAGAGATTCTGATAACTAGACAGATTCCATGTGAGGACAATTTTCTGTGATAAATGGGGTAAGCATACAGGTAGCATGATTGTGTCCATAGTCTGAGTCATATCAGTGTCTGTCTTGCAGCTCTGTGTTAATAAAATTGCAAATGTTGAGGTCATGTTTGATCAGATTGGTGCTTTGTTATTGGTTTAGTGATATGGGTGTGTGTTGTTGCTAATCACAATAATTAGTTCATATATATATATGATAAAACAAAAAAATTACCTGTATTTTTATAATCATTGATTAGAAATAACCTGAAGATTTGGAAGAGAATTTGAAGTAGGATCAGGTAGACAAATGAATTGAAAGTAATATCATAAATCACAAAAATTGTAATGGATCCAAAGTTCCCTGATTATTCTGAGATCCACAGTTCCCTGTATATTCTGAGATCCACAGTTCTCTGTATATTCTGAGATCCACAGTTCCCCATATATTCTGAGATCCACAGTTTCCCCGTATATTCTGAGATCCACAGTTCCCCGTATATTCTGAGATCCACAGTTCCCCGTATATTCTGAGATCCACAGTTTCCCGTATATTCTGAGATCCACAGTTCCCCGTATATTCTGAGATCCACAGTTTCCCGTATATTCTGAGATCCACAGTTCCCCGTATATTCTGAGATTTCTGAGATCCACAGTTCCCCGTATATTCTGAGATCCACAGTTTCCCGTATATTCTAAGATCCACAGTTCCCCGTATATTCTGAGATCCTTAGTTCCCCGTATATTCTGAGATCCAAAGTTTCCTGTATATTCTGAGATCCACAGTTCCCTGTCTATTCTGAGATCCACAGTTCCCCGTATATTCTGAGATCCACAATTCCCTGTCTATTCTGAGATCCACAGTTCCCTGTATATTCTGAGATCCACAGATCCCTGTATATTCTGAGATCCACTGATCCCTGTATATTCTGAGATCCACAGTTCCCTGTCTATTCTGAGATCCACAGTTCCCTGTCTATTCTGAGATTCACAGTTCTCCGTATATTCTGAGATCTACAGTTCCCCGTCTATTCTGAGATCCACAGTTCCCGTATATTCTGAGATCCAAAGATCCCTGTATATTCTGAGATCCACAGTTCCCTGTCTATTCTGAGATCCACAGATCCCTGTATATTCTGAGATCCACAGATCCCTGTCTATTCTGAGATCCACAGATCCCTGTATATTCTGAGATCCACAGATCCCCGTATATTCTGAGATCCAAAGTTTCCTGTATATTCTGAGATCCACAGTTCCCTGTCTATTCTGAGATCCACAGTTCCCCGTATATTCTGAGATCCACAATTCCCTGTCTATTCTGAGATCCACAGTTCCCTGTATATTCTGAGATCCACAGATCCCTGTATATTCTGAGATCCACAGATCCCTGTATATTCTGAGATCCACAGTTCCCTGTCTATTCTGAGATCCACAGTTCCCTGTCTATTCTGAGATTCACAGTTCTCCGTATATTCTGAGATCCACAGTTCCCTGTCTATTCTGAGATCCACAGTTCCCTGTCTATTCTGAGATCCACAGTTCCCCGTATATTCTGAGATCCACAGATCCCTGTATATTCTGAGATCCACAGTTCCCTGTCTATTCTGAGATCCACAGATCCCTGTATATTCTGAGATCCACAGATCCCTGTATATTCTGAGATCCACAGATCCCTGTATAATTTTGAGATCTAAAGTTTCTTGTTTATTTTGAGATTCATGTTTCCCTGTACCTTCTTTATTATATAACACAGAGAAATGTTGCCGGTTTTCAGGTGAAGTTTAGGGAGGAATGTCTGTCAATATTAGTTTAATGGTCGATTTTCCTGAAGTAATTAGGGAAGCCTTACATTCCTGTCCACCTTGTGTATAAAAGGTTGTTAGAGGTGTGTTAAAGTGCTCTGTCTGGCCGATAGATTTTAAACAGTGACAAGACCTTGTACATGATTACTATTTACACGCCAGGCATGAGATGTAGAAGCTGATCAGATTAAAAGCACTAGACACTGTCACACACAACACTCTAATTATCTCCCCTGTTTTTAGCTAGAGTAAAACCAGGGTAGACTGACAAGGCTATAACAGAATCAATACAAAATTTCTGGAAGGTTTAAACTATTTTTTATTTCTTCAGTGTCAAAACTTTACCCAAGGCTCATTCGGTGACATGTACAATAATTCAGAATTTATTGTGATGTTGAGTCTGTAATATGGTTAGTTAGGATGTGAAATATTTTCAAGTGTCTGGTGTACAGTTACCAAGACAGTCATAGAAGTGGCTACTTATTCCTCTTAACTCAAAATCTTCTGATCAATTTCCTTCAGAAGTTCCAGGGAATGACCCTTCAGTTATATAATGGTGACTGAAAATAGCTCCAAATATAATCAAACTAAAGTTAAATGATCTGAAGAAGGTTTTTTTCGGCCTGTGATTTTTTTGTTCTAGGGGAAAGGAGTGGGGGATCAAGGATTATATTTGAAAACTTCAACAAATTTACAAAACATTGGTCATTCAAATTGACAATGAATGATAGCTCATTTATTTGTTGCTGACTGAAGATTTTTGAAAATAATCAGTTGCTGTCAGCTTCAAATATTCCTCAACTTCTGTCTATGATGCTCTACATCTGTTGTAAAGAAACTGTCATAACTGCTTACAGAAAATGCAGGAACTTTTAATTGCAATAAAAAGAAGGAAAAAAAGTAAAAAAACATAACGGATAAATAAATATAAGCATTGAACTGCATTCAGTTGGTATTCATGGGGCTTAATAATGACATCTGAACAAAGACAAGTCTTTAAAATATTTCATGGAATTTTCTTTTTGTCAAGTTGGTATTCCTACACCCTCGAATGTAAACTTTAAGTGTTTAGATATATCTAATCTGAAGATTTTTATTTTTATTTTTTAAGAAATGATCTATTATAAAAGTTATTCTGTAGGGGTTGCTGTTTTTGCCTGTTGATCTATTATAAAAGTTATTCTGTAGGGGTTGCTGTTTTTGCCTGTTGATCTATTATAAAAGTTATTCTGTAGGGGTTGCTGTTTTTGCCTGTTGATCTATTATAAAAGTTATTCTGTAGGGGTTGCTGTTTTTGCCTGTTGATCTATTATAAAAGTTATTCTGTAGGGGTTGCTGTTTTTGCCTGTTGATCTATTATAAAAGTTATTCTGTAGGGGTTGCTGTTTTTGCCTGTTGATCTATTATAAAAGTTATTCTGTAGGGGTTGCTGTTTTTGCCTGTTGATCTATTATAAAAGTTATTCTGTAGGGGTTGCTGTTTTTGCCTGTTGAGGGGTTGCTGTTTTTGCCTGTTGATCTATTATAAAAGTTATTCTGTAGGGGTTGCTGTTTTTGCCTGTTGATCTATTATAAAAGTTATTCTGTAGGGGTTGCTGTTTTTGCCTGTTGTTAAGAATGGACTATAACTTAAAGATATAAAAAAGATCAGTGGAAAAAAAAATGAAACATAGGCAACCATCTTGGATTTAGGGATTGAAGATTTTCATTGCTATTTTTGCGAAGGGATGTTCAAATTTCTAATCATTAAGAGCAAAAATAGAACAGTAAGAAAAGGAGGGAAAATATCCATCTTTCAAAGAGCAAATAAAGATAAAACAATGGTGGACGCCAAGATTACTCTCGGACCTCTTGTATTTTGTTCCATGACCTGTTTCAGAAGTATGCATTGTAAGCAAAAACTAATTATTCTGATAGGAATTAGAAAGATTTATTTTCTGATATTTCAAATTCTAGAGTTTTTTATTGGTTGAATTTCCTGAAGCTAATACAAATGATTGTGTTACATGCATGATACCTCTCAAAGAAGTCTCTCCACAGCTTTAGAAACCAACCCCATGTGTCGTGTACGTCATTAACATGACCAGATATTGGTTCCTTATCACTTATCTATACTGGGATCAACATGCACACTGTGACATTCACAAACAACACAAATTTCACACTTATTGTAGAAGTCTCTGATTCTTGTTGCACTGTAGTGACATCACGAACCCTGGTCTTAAACCAATTATATTCGCTGAGGGAAGACGCAAAACCTCGTAAACGAGAATGTCGAAATCAAATACTTCCAACAGCCTGCGGAACAATTTGAGTGATTCCAATGGCATGGGGAATGACTTCAGAAATTCTTAAATATTTTGTGTGTTGAGTTTGTCATTGCTGGCTGGGAAATGTGGCTCCAAATTGGATGAGAAAAATTCCTCAGGGATGTAAAGAAACTTGCATTCTTGGTGTTATTCCTAATGTATATTCTCACAAGACTCTCAGGTCTATTTAAAACAAATGTTCTCACGATTTTATTGTAAGAATGATGCCATGCTAATTTCTATTTACCACTCTGTGTGACATTTCAGATTTTCTGTCAAAGGATAGTTAACATGGTAGAGATTCTATAATAGTTCAATTGCTATGTCAAGTAAATCTCCAATTGCAAATTACAAAGCTGGAAAAAGTCCTACCAAAGGAAGGGTCTATAGATGGTGGCCTTTCCATAGTTACTGGGACTGGAAGTGTTCACAGAATAACACTAACCTTTAAGCTATATAAACTAAACCCTTAACTTGAATAATCTAGACTTCAGTCTATATAAACCTGACCTTGTCCTTAACCTGTATAAACCAGACCTTAACCTTTATAAACAAGACCTTAACCTGTATAATCATACCTTAACCTGTTTAATCAGACTTTCATCTGTATAAACCAGACCTTAACCTGTATAAATCAGACCTTAACCTGTTTAATCAGACCTTTACCTGTATAAATCAGACCTTAACCTGTATAATCATACCTTAACCTGTTTAATCAGACTTTCATCTGTATAAACAAGACCTTAACCTGTATAAACCAGACCTTAACCTGTATAATGATACCTTAAAATGTATAATCATACCTTAACCTGTTTAATCAGACTTTCATATGTATAAACCAGACCTTAACCTGTATAATTAGACTTTCACCTGTTTGAACCAGACCTAAACCTATATAGACAAAACCTTAACCTTTTTAAACCTTAGCCTTTATTAACTAGGTGTAAACCTATGTAGACAAAACCTTAACCTTTTTAAACCTTAGCCTTTATTAACTAGGTGTAAACCTATATAGACAAAACCTTAACCTTTTTAAACCTTAGCCTTTATTAACTAGGCGTAAACCTATATAAATCAGGCCTTTTTTCTGTAATCTTACCTTGTAATAACTGGCTATCTGAGAGTACACAAATTTGAGATTTTTTCTTATTTCTTTGTTACAGCCCGCATGATGGTGGAGGAGAACGAGGAAATGGGGCAGGTGGCAGAAAGGCTCCAAAGGTAGATAATTCTTTCTAAGGTTAAAGTAAATAACTGTTTCTTTGGGTAAAGAAGACTATTCAGTATGGTGCCATAGTTAAGTAGCTATTTCAGTTTGATATCACTGTAACGTAGATAACTCTATGTGTGTAACGTAGATAACTCTGTGGTGTCATAGTGAGGGAGATAATCTCTTTGATGTCCAAGTAAGGTTGATTACTTGTAGGGTAGAAATCTCTGATGGCATAGTAAGGTAGATAACTCTGATGCATAATAGGGTAGATAACTGTGTCTGATGTTATAATAGGATAGGTAAATGTGTCTGATGTCATAATAGGGTAGATAACTGATGTTATAGTTGGGTAGATAACTCTGTCTGATATAGTAATAACTGTCTGTTGTCATAGTAAGGTAGATAACTCTGATGTCATATTAGGGTAGATAACTCTTTATGTCATAGTATGGTAGACATCTCTGATGGCATAGTAAGGTAGATAACTCTGATGTCATAGTAGGGTAGATAACTCTTTATTTCATAGTATGGTAGAAATCTCAGGTGTCATAGTTGGGTTGATAATTCTGATGCATAATAGGGTAGATAACTGTGTCTGATGTCATAATAGGGTAGATAACTGTGTCTGATGTCATACTAGGGTAGATAAATCTGTCTGATGTCATACAAGGGTAGATAACTCTGTCTGATGTCATACTAGGGTAGATAACTCTGTCTGATGTCATACTAGGGTAGATAACTCTGTCTGATGTCATACTAGGGTAGATAACTCTGTCTGATATAGTAATAACTCTGCCTGTTGTCATAGTATGTTAAATGACTCTGATGTCATATTAGGGTAGATATCTCTTACTGATGTCATAGGATGGTAGATAACTTTGTCTGATGTCATAGAAGGGTAGATAACTCTGTCTGATGTCATAGTAAAGTAGATAATACCATCTGATATTTGGCATGATATCTGTCTTATCAGTTACAAATACTACTTTTTTTCTGTTTCAGACATTTGCATTTGATCATTGTTTTTGGTCTATTGATGAAAGCAATCCAAAATTTGCGGGTAGGTATTGGTAGCACCGAACAAGCATACAGGTATAATGCTTACAGTGTTCCACAGTACTAAAAACATATTATTGAAAGGTTTCAGCTCTCCCCCAGGTCAGACTGATCCTATATTAAGTGAACTGGCAGTGTAATCTATCGTTAATCGCAGGACGGAAATGGAAATGAGAGTGGTTCTGGTGTTATGTAATACACTATCACAGGGCGGTCTATACACACCTCATAAAACAACACTAAAAACAAAATCAATCGGGTTTAAGCGACTCAGAATCATCTTTAGATTGAAATTCAGCAATATCTCGTTGATTATTTGTGTGACGGCTCATCAGTGTTAGCACACAGGTATGAGATCATGTCTGGGTACCATCATGAATGTAGCATCCTGGGATTTCCTGTGCCCAGACCAATCCACATCAGTGACCTTCATCAATTGATTGTCAAGGTTGTTACACAAAAGCAATCAAGGCTTTAAGTCTAGCTTGTCTCAGTCAGTTTCATTTTCCTGGTTTCCAAAATAAATTTTGCACCTCATCAAACTCCGAAGGTGATATTAATTTTCTGAAAATTTGAATCAAATTTAAATGGAAAATATTGCTGTTTCTGATAATGAAATGAATTGTCCATCTGTTTCTTTTGTTATAAGTTTTTATAGTACATTTGCATCATGCCTAGTAATCACGTATCAGCAGTGACCTTCACCACTATGTCATGTTCTTCAATAAATTTACCATTATAAAAAGTTTTAAGGCACCCATCTTTGATTTTGATGATAAAAGATTATTATAATTTCTTGAGAAGTAGTACAGGAATGTTGGTTTCCCATGATCTCTAGTTGTGCCTGTTCAATTTTGAGACTGATCAAGCAAAATGGCCAAAAATCAGCCATCTTGGATTTTGACAGTTGAAGTTTGTTATTGTTTTTTCTTGAAAGAACTGGAGGAATATTTCTCAAACCTGATATATATATTCCCTATGGTCCCTAGTTATACTCATTCAGTTTTAAATAAAATTGGGGGAAAAAAAAGACTGACAGAACGCCATCATTGACTTTGACAGTTGAAATTTTACTTGGTGTGTCTATGCAATTTTTGATCTGCTGAAGATAGAAAAAAGGCTGACTTCACATTATCTTTGATTTTGAAAGTTTAATATTTTTAACTATTTTTCAGAAAGTTCTCATTCTGAGATTTCATTAGTAAGAATTCAAATGATTAAGAGGAAATGGGAAATGAAGGAAAATAGAGAAATTATTAGTGTTTTACAGAACTAATAAACATGGTTCAGTTTCCAAGATCCCTCCTGGTATTACTCTAAACAAAATCTCTAAAAGGGAGTGAAAAGGGAAAGTATTTACCAGAAGCATTGGTAGAAATTTTTCATGTCAAATAAATTAAATAAGACTGTAGATTTGTGAGTGTATGGATATCTTAAGATTTTTATTGTCTTTGTTGCTTTTGTAACATCTCAATAGATGTCTTCAGCTTTACATCAGTGGAGGATATTTTACTTATATGTATCTTAAAAAACCTATTTCAGGTCAAGAAAAAGTTTTTAACTGCCTTGGTCAGGATGTGCTGGAACAAGCATTTGATGGGTACAATGGCTGTATATTTGCCTACGGACAAACAGGTACTTTTTTTTCTGTTGACGGAGAGAAAAAAACCTGTGTAATATCATCAATAGTCAAAATGTAGTAAAGCATGTTAGAGATTTCATGCTTGATTTCCATGCCTTTTGTAATGCAGAATAACTGTATTTTAAAATGAGCTGTCTCTTTTGTAAAATTTGTTGTTATATTTCATATTCAAGATTTCATGGGGGGGGGGGGGGGATGGGTGGGGAGGATTTTCTCATCAAAAGTAGCTAAAAAGATAATTAGTGATAAGAATGTCTTTTTAACAAATAGAATGTAAATCACATGTTTGGGATGAGATTGAATCAAGTGAGAGGAAAGAATTTCATGATAGTTCACTATAGAGGGACTCCAAACACAAGTCGTCCTTGATTAGGCTGTCCATTAATGGTGTTTTAAGGAAATGATGTACAACATTTTGTAACTACTAGTCCAAACACAAGACGTCCTTGATTAGGCTGTCCATATGATGATGTTTTAAGGAAATGATGTACAACATTTTGTAACTACTAGTCCACACACAAGAAATACAAACATGATACCGCTATAAAACCAGAATAATAAAGATGTGACTGACTTCATAAATACATTGATCCTACAACTGGCGCTGCCATTGCATATGGTAGTGATGGAAAACAGCTGTATTTTAGCGTGTGTGGTAATTGGACAGAATTACTTTCTGAATTTGCTTTGAAAAAACATAAAATTATGTAAATAACTGTTGAAATAAGTGATTCTATATGCTGTTATCAATAAGTTTATTCACGAAAATTCACAAGATCACGGCCATATCTGTTGAAGTTGGGAATTACATTTCTGTGCAGAGCAATTATTTTGTAGTTTGTCATCTAACAAAATACAGCATAACATTGACATCAGGTAAATATTAGGTAGACAAAGATTGAACAACAAAACAAAATATTTTGCTACTCTGATTTTCCAAATCTATGGCCAAGGGGCAGTAACTCTTCTTTCACAGACCAAGTTACATATTGATGAGAAAATCCTTTTTCTTCTTGTTGGTTGATTGTAGAAAGTTCCCTCACACTTCCCTTATACTAGCTACTTGGTCGATGAACAGCTCCAAAGGATCAAAATAATTTTGTAAATACATGGATTTTGATATAGAATATACAAGTCTTTCTACTGGGAAAGTAACAACATCGTTACATCGTAGTTAATCTTCTAAAGATTCTGTTGGATTTTGAGTCCATTTGACTTCACGGGGAACTGAAATATTTACATATCAGTAAATAGGTTTTTAAAAGTGATGAATCTGGAGGCAGATATATGAAAATTGTTTCCTGTACACAACAAGGTGAAATGTTCTAAACACCACTGGATTTTTCCATCTGAAAACATTTATGATATTTTGCAAAAATTGATGTCATATTCAATGGCCTTTCTGAACATGTTACAGTAAATAATTGGGAACCAAAATTTTCTTTATAAAGAGGTAATCAGATTTGTATGTAATTTTTGATAGATGTGTATGAGAAAAGGAGACTTTAGATTTCCCTCAGATTTTACTTTACACTGTCATCCAATGATAATACATCTCAAACATATAGAGGAGGAAGATTCATATTATTTTGTTGCTAGGTTCGGGAAAGTCCTACTCCATGATGGGTACTTATAAGGAGGATGGTAAGGGAATCATTCCTCGTCTATGTGATGCTCTGTTTGAGAGAATTGCTCAGAATGACTCACCAGACCTTGGCTTCAAAGTTGAAGTATCTTATATGGAAATCTACAATGAGAAAGTTCATGACCTGCTTGATCCCAAAGGGTTTGTATATAGAATATGAGTGCTTGACCCCAAGGGGTTTATATATAGAATATGAATGCTTGACCCTAAAGGGTTTGTATAAAGAACATGAGTGCTTGACCCCAAAGGGTTTATATATAGAATATGAGTGCTTGACCCTAAAGGGTTTGTATATAGAACATGAGTGCTTGACCCCAAAGGGTTTGTATATAGAATATGATTGCTTCACCCTAAAGTGTTTGTATATAGGACATGAGTGCTTGACCCCAAAGGGTTTATATATAGAATATGAGTGCTTCACCCTAAAGGGTTTATATATAGGACATGAGTGCTTGACCCCAAAGGGTTTATATATAGAATATGAGTGCTTCACCCTGAAGGGTTTATATATAGGACATGAGTGCTTCACCCTAAAGGGTTTATATATAGAATATGAGTGCTTCACCCTGAAGGGTTTATATATAGAATGTGAATGCTTGACCCTAAAGGGTTTATATATAGAATATGAGTGCTTCACCCTAAAGGGTTTGTTTTCTGAAAAATATTATTGTTTCCACATTGAATATATAATTTTCAAAAAACCCTGAAAGGAATTTTGTATTTGAAGGAAAATCATTTTATTCTTCTTTGCATAAGTGAATTTCAGGTGATTATACACAAGAATTAACAAACAAATGAATAAAAAAAGGATTATATTATCTAGAAGAAAGATTGTATTCTTTTGTATCATATTTGTTCAATAAATATCAGTAGATAAAAATGTAATATTGTTTGATGTTTGTTTGCAGAAGTAAACAAAACCTAAAGGTACGGGAACACAATATCCTCGGTCCGTATGTCGACGGTCTGTCAATGCTGGCTGTAGCCTCATTTGAAGTAAGCTGATTTTATTTAATTACTTGTTGAGCACGAGGCAGGTTAATTATGGATTTTATTTCATTAATTGTTGATCGAGAGACATGTTGATTTTCAGTTTTATTTCATTAATTCTTGAATGAGAGACAGGTGAATTACAAGGTTATTTTCATTAACTGTTGAATGAGAGACAGGTGAATTATAAGTTTATTGTCATTAACTGTTGAATGAGAGACAGGTGAATTACAAGGTTATTTTCATTAACTGTTGAATGAGAGACAGGTGAATTACAAGGTTATTTTCATTAACTGTTGAATGAGAGACAGGTGAATTACAAGGTTATTTTCATTAACTGTTGAATGAGAGACAGGTGAATTACAAGTTTATTTTCATTAACTGTTGAATGAGAGACAGGTGAATTACAAGGTTATTTTCATTAACTATTGAATGAGAGACAGGTGAATTACAAGTTTATTTTCATTAACTATTGAATGAGAGACAGGTGAATTACAAGTTTATTTTCATTAACTATTGAATGAGAGACAGGTGAATTACAAGTTTATTTTCATTAACTATTGAATGAGAGACAGGTGAATTACAAGTTTATTTTCATTAACTATTGAATGAGAGACAGGTGAATTACAAGTTTATTTTCATTAACTATTGAATGAGAGACAGGTGAATTACAAGTTTATTTTCATTAACTATTGAATGAGAGACAGGTGAATTTAAGCTCAAAAAGTTCTGATTATCATGTTATTCTATGAACTTTTTATGTTTATCTTGGTGTTGACCGATAGCTGTATGTTTATGAATACAAATCTTAGAGTTATTTCCCTTACAACAATATATAAATGTGATTATGGTCCTCCATCGTCATCTGTTAAATCTTGTTAAAAAGCTGTTTGTTTATAAATACAAATCATAAGAGTTATTTCCCTTACAACAATACATAGAAGTGGTTGTGGTCCTCCATCGTCATATGTTCTTCAGTTGAATACTGATTGTTTTTTTTCATTGTTTAAGTATTGTTGATTTATCAATAACAATTTATTAATGATACATTTGTTCTGATGTCACTTTTTATCATAGATTTAAGTATTTACAAGTCAACACTGTTAACAATAAAAAGGATTAGGTTTGATTGCCTGAGATATGTCATATTAACAGGCAATCAGCATTAGATAAGATGTGTATTTACAAGTCAACACTGTTAACAATAAAAAGGATTAGGTTAGACTTGCCATAGATATGTCATATTAACAGGCAATCAGCATTAGATAAGATGTGTCAAGAGAGATTTGATAATAACAGATATTCAGCATTACATCAGACTTGTCAGAGAATGGTGATATTATCAGAAATTCAGCATTAGATCATACTTGTCTGAGAGTGACGATATTATCAGAAATTCAGCATTAGATCAGACTTGTCTGAGAGTGGTGATATTATCAGAAATTTAGCATTAGATCAAACTTGTCAGAGAGTGGTGATCTAGAAATTCAGCATTAGATCAGACTTGTCAGAGTGGGGATATTAACAGAAATAAACTCTAGATCATACTTGTCTGAGAGTAACGATATTATCAGAAATTCAGCAGAGTGGTGATATTATCAGAAATTTAGCATTAGATCAGATTTGTCAGAGTGGGGATATTATGAGAAATTCAGCATTAGATCAGACTTGTCAGAGTGGTGATATTATCAGAAATTCAGCATTAGATCAGACTTGTCTGAGAGTGGTGATATTATCAGAAATCCAGCATTAGATCAGACTTGTCAGAGTGGGGATATTATCAGAAATTTAGCATTAGATCAGATTTGTCTGAAAGTGGTGATATTAACAGAAATAAACAAGATCAGACTTATCAGTGAGATGTGATATAAACAGGTGAGTAATATTGTATTGTATTATAAGTGCTTAAAAGAAATACACTCTTGTTTATGTAGACAGTATTATGGGACTAGGTTTACTGCTGTTGTTTTCATTTCTCAGTTAAAACAATGCTTTCTATATCATACTGTGTTACAGGATATAGACAATCTTATGAGTGAAGGCAACAAATCCAGGACAGTGGCAGCCACCAACATGAACAACGAAAGTAGTCGTTCCCATGCCGTGTTTAACATCATCCTGACTCAGACCCGCTGTGATAAACAATCAGGGGTAAGTAAACCTATAAATACTACAAACAGGGGAAGGTAACTCTTTCAGGACTAAAAAAAGGCACAGAACTTTGTCAGGGTTACACACAGGCACAGTTACCTCTGTTAGCACCACAAACACAGGCAGATAACTCTGTCAGGACCACAAACAGGTGCAGGTACCCCTGTCTGGACCTCAAACAGGGGCAGGTACCCCTGTCTGGACCTCAAACAGGGGCAGATAACTTTGTCAGGACCTCAAACAGGTGCTGGTGCCCCTGTCAGGATCTCAAACACAGGCAGATAACTGTCAGGACCTCAAACAGGTGCAGGTACCCCTGTCTGGACATCAAACAGGGGCAGGTACCCCTGTCTGGACCTCAAATACAGGCAGAAACTCTGTGAGGTCTACAAACAGGGGCAGATAACTTTGTCAAGACAACAAATAATAGTTAACAATATAAACAGGGGTTTGTAACCTCTGTTCCAGGGAAGGTTACAAAGAGATTTTTACTGACACAGATTATACACTATCATACAAAGTTCTGAGATAACATTCACATTTATTATCTGTATCTAGATTGGGATATTTTAGTGCCTTAGTCACAAATTAATGTCTGATACTGAGGTCACATGATGTTTCAGATAGTAACAGAATACATATATTGATGACACCACATTTAAGATGTATATATTTTGTGCTCTCTGATCTAAGCAGAGTAACAAAGGTTTTACTGTTTCATGCAGAAACATTGGTACCAACAAAAAACAACATACAAAAATAGTGATGTATTCAGTGTTCTTAATGAATATTACAGAAAATTATATAACAATGTGTCTTCAATGCCTTGACAATGGCAGTCAGAATTCTTCATGGATGGGGTAGTGAGATATTTTAATGTCTCATCAAATCTTATTAGCTAAGGGAGGTAACTCTAATACTCGTAAACAACTCCTCTTAATAAACATCAAGTGGGAAACATTGAGAAAAAAAGCAAATATTGAATAGATGAGGATAAGTACTGTAAGTGAACTAGTTACATTTATTATTTTATACATTGTCAAATTTTATTATATTTGAACGGTCATGTACGTAGTAGCATTTATTATTTTATACATTGTCAAATTTTATTATATTTGAACGGTCATGTACGTAGTTGTATTTATTATTTTATACAGTGTCAAATTTTATTATATTTGAACGGTCATGTACGTAGTTGTATTTATTATTTTATACATTGTCAAATTTTATTATATTTGAACGGTCATGTACGTAGTTGTATTTATTATTTTATACATTGTCAAATTTTATTATATTTGAACGGTCATGTACGTAGTTGTATTTATTATTTTATACATTGTCAAATTTTATTATGTTTGAACGGTCATGTACGTAGTAGCATTTACTATTTTATACATTGTCAAATTTTATTATGTTTGAACGGTCATGTACGTAGTTGTATTTATTATTTTATACATTGTCAAATTTTATTATGTTTGAACGGTCATGTACGTAGTAGCATTTACTATTTTATACAGTGTCAAATTTTATTATATTTGAACGGTCATGTATGTCTTACAAAGATATATATGTATGAAACCAGAATATTTTTTAATACATTCATAGTCATATTATGTTACGCAATAGAAGCGTAATCATACTTATATATATTAAGTTAAATCACAGTCAGTATTTCAGTGTGATTATGGTTATCATACTTATATATATTAAGTTAAATCACAGTCAGTATTTCAGTGTGATTATGGTTATCATACTTATATATATTAAGTTAAATCACAGTCAGTATTTCAGTGTGATTATGGTTATCATAGTATATATATTAAGTTTCAGTGTGATTATGGTTATCATACTTATATATATTAAGTTAAATCACGGTCAGTATTTCAGTGTGATTATGGTTATCATACTTATATATATTAAGTTAAATCACGGTCAGTATTTCAGTGTGATTATGGTAATCATACTTATATATATTAAGTTAAATCACAGTCAGTATTTCAGTGTGATTATGGTTATCATACTTATATATATTAAGTTAAATCACAGTCAGTATTTCAGTGTGATAATTGTTATCATACTTATATATATTAAGTTAAATCACAGTCAGTATTTCAGTGTGATTATGGTTTCTTTAGAGGAATCCTAAAACAAACTTATGTAACAAGATCTGTGTACATTCTCACATTTCAGGCAGTGTTCTTCATGAAATGTTCTCGTCAAAGTATACGACTCCTACTTAGAACTTTCTTCCACCAAATTTTCTATATACTTTTGGCAGAAGTTCAATTTTAAGAAGGAAAGTATATTTTATGTAGAATTTTAAACTTGCTATTAACATGCAGTTTAATTCACATCAAATGATAGTTGATGAAAGCTGATAAGAATGAAAGTTTTTTAAAGAGTTTGAATTAAAGTAAGTTTTAGAAGGCCCTAGTGACCTTGACACAGGGTGATGTTTGTCCCAGAGATAGTCTGATTCCTCTGGTTCATGGGGATGGTGGCTGTTGATTTTACCATTGTTTCCTCTAGATTGTTTCCTGTAAAGGAACCACCCTACAGCCCCACCTATCACACACAATGCTGCTAGTGGTCCCACAACTGCACCAATCGGGAATGAACTACTTGGACTTTCTGATGAGGTTATAGCTTGGCCTTTGCTTTGTCCATTGTTCAGTTTTGGCCCAAAAGTTATGGAACTACCTGTTACCAGTGGCAACCCTGAAAACTGGATGCTACCTGTCATTGGTGGCAGTCTTGTAGATTTAATGCTGCTTGATACCTGTGGCAGCCCTGCAGATATGGTGCCACCTACTATTTGTGGCAACTTTGCAGATGTAATGCCACCTGCTACCTGTGACAATGCTGCAGTCATGGTGGCACTTGTTTCAGATAAAGATTGTGTGCCACCGATTCCTCCAGGTGTACTGGTTTTGTCTGTTGACAGGGGAAAGTTGAGGCCACCATTAGGTCCCAGTCCCGGTTGACTGACTCCAGCTGATGTTTGTACAGGCACTTTAACAGTAAGAAAGACTGTTGTTATGGTGCTGGTATCCTCAGAAGAGTGATGATATCTTGTTGTAGTTGTGGACATGGTCGTTCTGCATCCTGGTTCTATAATTGTAGCGACATCTTGAATAAAGTGATTTTGAACAGAGTTAGGCCCATGACACTTCAGTGTACTTTGTAGTCTGGTTCCAAAATCAGGGGGTGATAATTGACGAAGATACATAGAGAACCATAAGAGTCTACAGTCACATAGCCAGGGATTATCATCCAGTGAAATGTTAGGTTTGACAGCTCTCAAATATGCCTCCATATTTGATGGTAGGGACAGCAAGTTGTTGTGTGCTAGCTTCAGGTTACGAATTTGATTGTTTGCAAAAGTGTCTTGTGGAAGCATGGATAAGCCATTATATTGTAGGTCCAGCAGTTTCAGAGTCACACCCGAGAACATGCCTGCTTTGTAGCTTGTATTTAAATGATTAGCACTTAAAATCACTTCTACATTATCACCAGAAATATTTTTCAATATCGCCATGGTTGACCTTACATCGTGAAGATTGTTACGAGAGAGGTCCAATAAAGTGAGATTTGTCCCGATGAAGGATTCTTGGCCAATGGAGACCAGATGATTCCTCTGAAAATTCACAGTATTTAGGTGTGTGAGGCCTTGGAACAGATGTGGAGCCACAGTGTTAAGCTGGTTTCCTCTCAGGGACACAGTCTTTAGTGCTGTACAGTGATGGAAAGCCTGACTGTCTATGGTAGTCAGGAGATTATATGATAGGTCTATATGCTCCACATTAGTTAGGCCACGGAAAGCATGTGGTGGAATTCTTGTCACTTTGTTCATAGACATCCAAAGTTGCTTCAGTGATGTTTGATTACTGAATGCATCATCAAGAATTTGTTGTATTTTGTTGTGGTTCAGATTTAGCACCTGTAAAGCTACAGGCCCAGCTAGATTAGACTTGTCAAAGTCGGGGATTTCATTAAAGCTAAGGTCCACTTCAATGAGATCTGTGAGATTAATGAAAGGAGACTCCCATACCATACTTATACCATATTTTTTCAGTTGTATTTTGCGTAATTCTGTCTTGCCAATAAACACATAATCCTTGAAAAAACCTGGCAAACTCACCTTTCCCTCGGCCAAGTACATCTCTTGTACCGAGTCCGGGATGGTAGGAATATCCACTCCTGTACACACAACTTTAACAACATGTCCTGGGGTGTCCGTGTCACAGGTGGTGCATTTAGGACTGCACAACACTGCCAGAACATCGCTACAGCAGTGCAAACTAAAGACCATGATAATAAGAAATCGCAGAAATTGATGACCCATCTGAAAATCTGAGATCTGCATTGTTAATTTGTGTCCTCTATAATTATCTGTTTCTAGAACTGTTGCCAAGTGTTTAGAACATCCTTAATTGGTCGTTGAACATTGTGTGACATAATAGACTAAATTGGTGGTTTGTTGTTGGATTCCTAGTCACACCATCACAATCATGTGTGTGGAATTCTGTTAACTCAATAGTGATATACCAATCCCTGGCACCTGTTGTTGATTAATCTCGCAATCTTATTACCTCAATGCACTATCAAATGTTTCGTATAACAGAATATATCAAATTGTTGTAATGATTTATGGTTTTTGTACAACATCAACAGTCCCACGATTATTTTTCTAAATGGGTCTTTGGTAAATCAGTGTCTCATCCTCTCAAATACACAATGTAGATTCCGTGCTGTTGTCACTGATCTGGGCTTCTGTTTAAATTGATCTGAATTGTTAGTATTACAAAGCTGATATCTCGGTATTATTAAAAAAGTTGGGCATACCTGTGATGTCATGTTTTCTGAAGGATGATGACTGTAATTTGTCACAATTTTTCTGTGATTTAACACACACTTAAGCCAAAAGTTACAAGCTTGTTAGCGCGAGGGTCACAAAATGTTTACTTGTGTTGACTGTACAGAGAGTCAGTTTGTCAGGACAAGTCATTCCTCTAATAACACACAAAATGATATCCTGGAGATGTGAAGATTTCCAGCTGTCTTGTTTGGTCAGTGTTTAGTGTTTATTTCCAATATATCTCAACAACACCTCAGCTAAACTTTCTGATTTTGTCACAAGATCCGGGAAAACCTGCATTTTCTCGACACACAATGCTTGTTTTTTCACTTAACGAGTATGTTGGATATACCAGGTCAGAAGACTAAAGAATTTTGTCAAATCACACTTAGTTTCCAATGTTTTCATCTTTTTACACAATCCACATAAGGATATATGTCGTAGCTGACAGTTTAACAGTCAACTGAGCTGTCTACATCTGATAGAGCTGTGTCTGACTGTAGCCACCTTCTAAAGATTTTGTAGAGAAAACGTCACATAGGTTTAGAAATGCATGGCATTTACCTGTTGTTTGTATGGGGTAGAGACTGGACCTCTTTATCTGATAGGGAGTACAGGGAGGGAGAAATCTGTGATAAATTACTGAACTCAAACAAAACTCTGGCAAACTGACAAAAGTTGATCACCCTGTCAGAATATGAGATAAAGTGGATACTGATTAAAACTAGATATAAAAATGTTGTAAAAGTTCTGTTGAAGCACCTGTCATATGTTCCCAATTGGTGTCATAATTCAGATACACTTTTATGTTTCTTCAGATTTGAAAAAAAATGGTCCCTGGTTGTTCCCATTTGATTTTAACTGTGATTGAAAAACAAAATGGCTGACTGGTAGCCATCTCCGATTTTGACTTGGAAAATTTCTTGTTGCTATTTCTTGAGAACTACTGCATAGATTTTTCTGAAATTTCATGTGTATGTCCCCCTTGGTCTTTACTTGGTCCGTTTGATTTTGGGACTGATCAGGAAAACATGAATTTTGCCTAGTTAAGTTGTTATCACAATTTCTTTTCTAGTATCGAATGGATCTCTCTCCAATCTTATATGTAGGTTGCCCTTGGTCCCTAGTTGTGTGCATTTGATTTTGGGACTGATCAGAAAAACAAAATAGCAGACAGGTGGCCATCTTGGATTTGGCAATTAAAGATTATTATTGCTTTTTCTGCAAAGGATTATCTTTCAAATTTCTTGTCATTTAGAGCAAAAACAGAGAAGAGAAAAGAAGGGAAAAGATCCAATTTCAATGAACAAATAAAGATCAAACCATGGTGGACGCCAAAATCCCTCTGGTAGCTCTTGTTTGAGACAATGTTGAGTTAACTAATTATATTTGTAGTCATTTGATCACTAAGGTATCTAAATGTAAAATCTATCTGATACTTCTATCAAATTTTGGCTAAATTCCCCGCCTCACAGCCTAGGTTTACTTCTAACAAAGGTCTCAGTCTCGCAGCCTGAATACCTTCTATCAAAGTTTGGCTAAATTCCCCACCTCACAACCTAGGTTTACTTTTTGTGAAAGTTCCAGCCTTGTAGCCTGAGTTACTTCTATCAAAGTTTGGCTAAGGTTCTGGCCTCTTAGCTTTGGTTACTTTTTTTTAAAAATTTGGCTAAGGTCTTCGCCTCACAGCTGGGGTAATTGTATAATTTGAAAATAGTGGTAATCACTTCCCAAGTAAGGTGTCTTTATAATATTTTATAGGGGAACATAAATTCGCAGCCATGTCTGTCCATCTGTTCGTCCTTTTGTGTCCAGAGCATTACTTTGTCCATATTTAAACAAGGATCATGAAACATTGGTTATACTAAGAAACTGTGTGGTATACCAAATTCAGGGTCTGCATCCCCTTAATTACAGAATTAGTGCCCTTTGTTAAAATGTTGTGACCAAGAAAGTCGTTTTTTGGAAGCATTAATCAATTTCACAGGTACTCTTGTCTTTAGTTAGAAACAAGTGCAGTAGGTGATATTTTCTGACAAAATGAATTGATCTATTATTTGAAACAAGAAAACTATCTGGTATTGAGCTGGATTATAAAAATAAGGTAATTGTAAGAATTGGATTTTATGCCTGTGGTAATGTAGTGAACCCACATTCCTTCAGGATAGTTAAAATTTTCTTCCTCCTTTGGGTATGGAAATCTTTTGGGTCACCTGTCCAGCTTTATTGGGTTTTAGTCTGAATATACCTGTTTTCGTTGTGGAGGTCTCCTGTACGCTTCCATTAGTAAACACAGGAAGAATTTATCTAACTTGGTCAATTTCTTTTCATGATTATTATAAAATGAATGCAGTTCATTTCAATTTAATCTATCAGCAGGTCTAAAGGTTTATATCCTCGTCAGAAAGGTTGATGAAAATTTGTATAGATTTTGTGATAAGATTATATGTGGTAATAGGTATCCTTCACTGTGATCCAAGATATCCAAGTTAAGTAGGTTTTCAATAGCAGCTCTTATCATCCTCAATGTAAATCTTTATTGGATCATGTCTTATTGGATACTGTTGCTTTCTAAAGCGATTAATTTTAAAGTTTTTTGCAATTTCCTGTTGAATTAATGAAGATTTTAGTTCTACGTACAAAATATGCATTATCTGTGTCTCTTTTAACACTATTGTAAGATTTTGGACCATTTTAAAATTGCATTTCGGTCATAAAAACATGAAAAGCTTCAGTACATAATAGATTGTGTAGTGATGGGTGTGGGAAGGAATGTTGTTCATAAACAGTTTTAATAAATGATGTATGAATGGTATAAACTACTTTTTGATTTAAAAAAAAAGTAAAGATTTCCTCATTGAAAGAAGGACATGGTTAGGATAGGTTTATTGGTCTATGATTAAACTATATACAGCATGACACGTGACAACTTAGTTTACTCTATAAACATTCTGTTATACCTTATTTATCTCGAAACATTTGATCCATAAAAAGATCGATTTAAAAATAAAAGTTGATTTGTTGGGTTTTTTTTATATTTTTTTCCCCTATTATTCCATTAATTAAGTTATTTAGTGTTTTTATAGGTAGCTGGATAAATGAAGAAACCAGAATTATTATTTATTAAACTGTTACGCTCTTTCACAATTACCAATTTAGCTACAACATAGATTTGAAAGTCAGCCGACAGATTGAACATTGGCAGAAGACAGACTTTGTAGCGTAGGCTAGATGCATGGTTAGGAGTTTATCTACAATCTGTGACAAGAATTTAGCTAATCAGAAACAAATTCTTCAAGTTTAAAGTTCATGTCAATTGAGTCAGAATTAAATTCCTTCTGTGTATGTTCCCAATCTAGAGTAAACCAGCTCCTGTGTGTAATATCTGGAGTAGTGATAGATATTTCTAACCAAAGTTTGTGAAAGAGAGATAAAAATGTCACAAGGGAGATAACTCCACTGTTTCACAAGGGAGGTAACCTCTAACTGTACATTGATATTAATGAGAATCAGTGGTTTGATAGTCAACATGTCTACAGTTCTATACACCTCCTTGGATAATGATGTTTCTCCTGTCTGAGGGTGATAAATAGAAAATGTCATACCAGTAATAACTTGGCAAGTGTTCTCAGACTTTCTGTTGCAAATTTGATAGCAATTAAGCAATGAACTTTCTTGTAAAACAATGTAACAATTTTTTAAGATAGACAAATCAAGAAAGCAAATTGTTATTGTAGTTTAATACATACACAGCAACACATTTCAGTAGAGTACATATTGACTCATATCCACTCAGGGCAGATTGTATTGTGGAGTTATGTGAGGAAGTGATGTTACATTGTTTTGCCCGTCTCTCACTGTGTGTATCAATAAGAACCTACTGGGAACTGTTTCATTTACAAAGAAGTTTCCTACTATTTATACATTATAACATTATTGTAACAAGTTAATATCATACCTTACTGTTTTGTACCTTTATGTTCACTCTTAGTCGAATGATATCAGCAACAGAATTGTCTTATTTCAACACCCAGTCTATGCACACTTTCAATAACAGTATCACAAAATTTTCACTTCTGTAACTCCTGTTATACAAATTGTAGTCCCGTTTTCCCAGGGATGTTACATTTTAATCCACATCTGTCCACTTTTTGTACAATTGACATTTGAGCCTGTGAACTTCAGTTCGAGTCAGTTTATTAAAGGTATCAATTATTTCCCTTTGATCAATGGTCTATTCTGATTTCCTTGACATTTGGGAACCTCCACTTCAGGTCAAAAGCAACCTTGTGACCATTGACCTGTGAAGTCCACTTAAGGTCAAAAGCATCCTTGTGACCTTTGCCTTCTTACATCCACTTAAGGTCAAAAGCATACTTGTGACCTTTGCCTTCTTACATCCACTTTAGTAGCCATAAAGTATTATTTTGACCTTTGCCTTTTGACCTCCACTTAAGATTGTAGAGCATTCATGTCACCTTTGCCTGAATGAAGTTATATTACTTTGTCAGTTTAAGCTGTTTGAAACGTTTACCATTTCGTATTGAAGCAAGGTTCTTAGCCCGAATGGCCTGTGTTCTCGTTGTCAGTGATTCTTGTTTACTTCTCTTGATGTTCGTCTGATACTTTACCTCTTTTACTGATAACATGTCAACTTTACCCTTAATTTTATCGTCAGCTTTATCTTCAGCTTTATCGTCAACTTTATCGTCAGCTTTACCCTTAACTTTATCTTCAGCTTTATCGTCAACTTTACCCTTAACTTTATCGTCAGCTTTATCGTCAGCTTTACCCTTAACTTTATCGTCAGCTTTATCGTCAGCTTTATCATCAACTTTATCGTCAGCTTTATCGTCAACTTTTTCGTCAACTTTATGGTGATCAGTTGTTTCCATGGTGTTAGATCTAATGTATTCGTTTAGATCTTTTTCAATGTCTGTTTCCTCCAAGGAATTTGAATCCTCTTCCCTCTTCACTGCTTCACTGTTTATTTTATCTAACACACCCTCTTTCCTTCTTACTCTGTCTGTATTTATATCACTGTCAGATTCACATGATAAACAGAGTTTTCCCTTTGTCTCTTCTGCCTTTATTTGTTCTTGTTTTCCCTCTATTTCTTTCTCTCCCTCTTCACTGTGTTTATCTGTTCTTCCCTGTATTGCTCCTGTTGTTTCATCATCGTCTATGAGGCTGTCTCCTCTTTCTGTCTGCTCCTGTGAATCCAACACCGTGTGTTCTCCCCTGGTATCAGGTGTACCACAGTTCCCTATCAGAGCCTTATCATCATTGTTGTTAAAATGACCTTTATCTGTCCTTGAGTCAGTCTTTCCAGTTCCTATGGCTGTGTTAACATGAATCTGCTGATCAGAGGTATCGCTGTTACGGATGTTGTCATCTGTCTTTCCGGAATAAAAATTCTTTTGTTTATCTTCTTCTTTTCTTTCATTCTTTCCTAAAGCACAACCAGTTTGGGTGACGTTTTCTTCATCATTTCCTTTCTTCATAACATTCTGTCTTCCTTGTATCTTTACTTCTGTCTGTTTTCTTTGTTCTCCTTGTTCATACCTGTCTTCTTTGTCTGTTTGTCCATCTGTCTCATCTGTTGTTTCTGTGACTTCATTTCGCATTTCTTTGAAGAATTTTATCACAGGCGTATCGTATGTATTTGTCAGTATTAACTGTTTTGTATGATAATCTGACACTACCTCTTGTCTAAAGTTTGAACCATGAGTTAGCTTAGATTCCACATTTGAACCAGCTGGTATTTCAGGAATATTAAAATTGAGTATTTTTGAAGGTTCATTGTTGAAGTTAGGTGTTGTACGTATTTCACTGCCAGTTTTTGATATCTGTCCGAGTTCAGTGTTTGTATCTGATCCTGACTCGGCTCTAGAATTTGACCTTGAAGTTATGTCTTGTGAGAGATCAGTATCTAATGAAGCTTTGATTCTAGCTTGTTGCTTCTCTGTCACACTGGTCTGTTTAGGTACACTGACTGGTAAAAATTTCCCACTCATACCATCTTTCTGTCTTTCTTCTGGCTGTCCAGTGTCTGTCTGTTCTACATCCATTTGTCCTTCATCTGTCTGTCTTTTTTCTGAACACCCTTCTTCCTCAGGTGTCTGATATAAATCTGGTTTTTTTCCTTTAACACTATTTGATACAGCAGATACATTTTGTTCTGAGATCCCCACACCTTGTCCAGTATCCATTTCTGTGGGTTCACTGTCAGAGTAGGGTGTGGTCAGTGAGTTATCTCCCCTGGAGATAGATTTTTCTTTACTAGATATTTTAGCTTGTAAATTTACATTATTCTTACTCTGACTTGAAACTTTGGATGGAACTGTTGGTTTTAGACTCTGTCCTTCTTCTTCCTGTTTATTTCCTACTGATAGTTTTCCAGTTCTTCCCTGTGTCGTTGGTATAGGTAGACTACTCTCTACAGCTGGTGTTATTGTTCTGGTCATGTCATTGTTTTCTGTTCTGTCTGGCCTCACCTGTTTTATCATATCTTCCTCAACAAACTCAACTTTCCGTTCACATGTGATATTCATATTTTTCTTCTTTGTGTTCACCTTTATATTAGCTGCAGTTATCTCCCTTGTACTGCCATCTTCCTGCAGTATTGTACATTCCTGCTGTAGTGTGGAGGAGTGAGTTATCTCCCTTGTAGTACCATCTTCATGCAGAGTTGTACTATCCAGCTGTAGTGTGGAGGAGTGAGTTATCTCCCTTGTAGTGCCATCGTCCAACAGTGTTGTTCTGTCTAGCTGTAGTGTGGAGGAGTAAGTTGTCTCCCTTGGTACACTGTCCAGCTGTATATTAGTGGAATTAGACAGTAGTGATATTAGATCAGCTTGACTATGTCCAATCAATGATGGTGATCTGGGTTTGGGGTGAACCTCCAAGACCCTTACACGAGGAACTTTCTGGGTAAAACGTTGGAGCATCTGCCGTAAACAGAACTTACGATCTGTCAGCATACGGGTGACTGTGTACATAAGGAGGTTACAGACTACTAAGAGAATCAGTACTGTTGCCATGACAACCGATGCAGTGACCTCTGTGGAGGTTGCTGTCGTTACAACCTCATTGCCGGACATACTGTACAATATTGGTATAATCTAAGATAGTTTTGCTGAGAATCACAGTAATGGTTGTGAAATGTTGTTACAATTTTACACAGTTTTGGTGAGAATCACTTTTCATGGATTACATGTCCTCACAGTAATGGTTGTGAAATGTTGTTACAATTTTACACAGTGTTGGTGAGAATCACTTTTCATGGATTACATGTCCTCACAGTAATGGTTGTGAAATGTTGTTACAATTTTACACAGTTTTGGTGAGAATCACTTTTCATGGATTACATGTCCTCACAGTAATGGTTAGGAAATGTTGTTACAATTTTACACAGTTTTGGTGAGAATCACTTTTCATGGATTACATGTCCTCACAGTAATGGTTGTGAAATGTTGTTACAATTTTACACAGTTTTAGGGAGAATCACTTTTCATGGATTACCTATCTTCAGTTGAATGCTAATAATTCATTTGTTTCAGTTTAATCCGTGTAGTGGATCTACAATAAACAGAAAATTTTTTGTTAGATTACAATTTTAAAAAAATTTAGTCATATCCAGTAAATGAAAACCGACAAGCTATTAAATTTTATTGATGTTAACTCTAAAAAGTATAAAAATGCTGTCAACTTGAAAATCTAATCTCTATTAAAAAGCACCTATAAGTTTAATGTTTCTGAAAATATCACCTGATGTTTGTTGTCATGGTAGTTACTCCAATAGTATTGATGAGGTATATGGAAAATGATACATATTACAACTATACACTTACTTACTGTATGTGCAAGTCTTTATTCTGTTAGATCAATCTTTATATTAAAGGCAACCTAGTAAAGCCTTTGTTGGACCTAGACTAATTGGTTTGTAAAGCCTCTATGAAACCTAGACTAATTGCTTGATAGGTGTTTGTTTGAACTCTATTCCTCCAATAATTCCTTGATGAATCAATACCATTATTTGGTCATTGTGAGTTTTACTAAGATAAAAACATTATTATGCTCAAACATAGAAAAAAACATTGATCAGGATTATTTTCGGTGAATTAAACAAATTGGAGTACAGGGATCTATGATGTGTGATAAACCCCTTGGTATCAGAAACACTGTCTAGCTCTTCAAACTTTTAGTACAGCCTCAGATTAGGGAATTATGGTTCTAATTTAGCTGGCTTTGATATCTCCTCCCCCCAGCCTCCCCCTAACCCCCTACCCACCAGTTATGTATTTTACACCAAATACAGACAGGGTTTGTTTGTATACAGGATTTAACTATGTACAATTTCAAAGCTCTCCAAGGTTCTTTAGAGAAAAACTGTAAAGTGTTTTAAATCAATATTCCTGGAATTTCAAAGCTTCTATAACATTCCACTTATTATCATGCTGCTTTATATCATTTTTTACATAATATCATGCTCTCATATGACAAAGTTTTGCCTTTATGTAATGTTTATTTTATATGCACATTGAAGTTTGTTTGAAGGGAAATAGACTGGCGTGGCTTTCTCTTGCCTATCGGTCTATTGATAACATTTTGTGTTTAGGAAACACTCATGGTTTTAAATTGAAACTGAAACATGGATAGCTTTTAATCACCATTGCATGGAGTAATCTTTTCCTGAAAGGCATTTTGATTGAATATTTTTTGTAGGAATTATTGCCCTTTACCTTTTATTTAGTCAATGATTGAACAATTTTTTTAGGAGTGATAACCCTTTATTTTTTGTCATCTCTCTCTATTTTTAACCATCTTTCTAAGACTTATCATGACATGAAGTAGGGTTGTGCTGAATTGCATTTTGATTCATAAGCTTTTGTCAGTTTTAATGCTTTACATTTATGTCATCATTTGTTCTGGAGATTTTCGATTTCAGTTTTTGGTCGATCTGTATGAAATCTAGTAGGCTGCATTATAGTTAGATGAAGCAGTGTTTTCATAGAGGGTGTTTAGATTTCATGACTTCTTGCTAAAGCTGTTGTCCTTTGCTCTCTTTCCCATCATTTTAGTTCCTTCTATCACAGATGTGGTATCTAAGCTACAGAATACTATGCTAATAGGTCATAAGGATCCAAATTAAAATGATAGAGCCTACAATGTGATAGAGCCTACAATGTGATTGAGCCTACAATGTGATAGAGCCTACAATGTGATAGAGCCTACAATGTGATAGAGCCTACAATGTGATAAAGCCTAGAATGTGATAGAGCCTACAATGTGATAGAGCCTAGAATGTGATAGAGCCTACAATGTGATAAAGCCTAGAATGTGATAGAGCCTACAATGTGATAGAGCCTACAATGTGATAGAGCCTACAATGTGATAAAAACTGGCTGATTTTCCTCAGTGACAAAGTATTGAAATAGGCTGAGAGCATTGCTTGGTAACAGATGTTAAAAAAGCCAAATTAAGGATTAAATATTTTCCAGTTATTTCACAAGAATTTCAATTATTTAATTTTAAATGAAAAGGAAAAAAAATTGTGCCACAATTCAATAAATCAAATGTGGTATAATGTTTTAACTTTTGTTTTTTTAACTTAAATAGCTTGTATTTACAAAATATTTAACAAAAAATTATTGATCACATCACTGGCTCATTGTGTCATCATACATCGCATGATTGTCTCATTAGTTAAAAACATTCATCTACATCGAAATGTGTCCGTCTCATAATATTAAAATTGATTTGAAAGTTTTCACTTATTTTTCATAATAATTGATAATATAATAACTCTTACATTTGTTTCAGTGTAATATGGAATATAAATCATAAAATATTTTGATATGTTATGCATCAAAATGCTCGTAAATTATTGAACATGTGAAATATATTCTGTTAACACTCATGTCCGATCCTCTGTTTATCATAATATCTCAAAAAATATATTTTAGTTAGTAAATTTACTTTTCATTGAAAAAAAAAATCTGACTCTACAAAATTCTTCTATAAATGATTTAGTGGTTTACCATTATTAAAATGTTGTTAGATTCTTACCTGTGATAACGAGAGAAATCACCTGTTCACTAAATTACAGGTATCCTCCTAGTCCTGGTGTCACATCATCCGCTATAACCTCGAGTTGCTGCTGATGACAAAATACTATATATATTTCTCTAGCTAAAATGTTTACTCTTAGCCAGGCAACTCAGCAACACATTGAGAATTTGTCAAATATATCAATTTTACCTGTCAACGTCGTTAGTGATGTGATATTAATTTGGTTGATTGTAGTAATTGATTTAGGCATTTACTGACCCAATCATATTAAAAAATTCATCAGCTCTGGCTGAGCTTCAGCATCCTGTAGCAAATCCCACTGTAGTCACAATGGGTGGTACCACTGAATAATTCATGCACACATATATAATCTCTATGTATAACATTGCTTAAAAAGCCTTCGACGTTTACTGTCATTACTACTTCTACTTAGCAATGTTTACCAGACTCTCCAGTGCAAACCATTGTCTCGTTTTATAGAATCAACACAAACCAATTTTTAAATAATTAGTGCCATAAAAAAATGTTCAAAATCTTTTAATCAATAAAAATTCCATTTACAGATTCACAGAACTCTTCCGGTGATCAAGTTTTACATCAAAATATTGAAATGTAAATAAATCAATCTATGATGCACGGATCTCTATCTGGTAGTGGGAGGTGATTTAACATAACAGAACTGTAGTGACGCATCACATACCATATATAACCTGCAGAGTTATCCGGTCCACTTTTAATTATATTGGTTCTTACTTAAAAACCACAACAGAGTGGAAATATGTAAACAAAACTGTCATTCTCATTTTAAAGGGAATAAATGAGTGCAAAAATGATTACAGGACAGATTTCCATAGAGATACTTTTAAAAGTAAAAGGGAAATAAGACCAGGTGTTCCTAGAATTGAAGCACTTTATTGATGTCAAGTTTAAAACTTGGTTAGTGAAATCATAATAGCTGGGCATACTTTTGAGCATCAACTACATCAAACGTAAATCACACACAGAAATCCAATCCACATAAAAATTAAAAAATTGCACAGTTTTCAAAATTACATCAGAATTCAAAAGGCACATAAAAATCAATATTTCTTGTGGGAAATGATCACAATAAAACTGTCTATAAATTCATCTCATCCAAGATGTCACAGTCTGATGTTTTCTGACGTTGCCATACATCATGGAAAATGTGATACCTCCATTCTGTCAGTCGGTTCTACTGGTAACTTGAATTGTTTCCTTTTAAATACTTGGTTCTGTGAATAACTGGTATTGTCTCCTTAAATCATTCCATTCTGCTGGTAACTAGAGTTATTTCCCTTTAATCTGTTGGTACTGTGGTAACTGGAATTATTTCTCATTAACCAGTTAGTTCGGCTGGTAACTAGAACTGTTCAGTTGGTTCTGTGGGTAATTGGAATTGTCTCCCTTAGATCATTTCATTCTGCCGATAACTAGAATTGTTTACCTTTAATCAGTAGGTTCTATGAATAACTTGAACTGTCTCTCATTAATAAGTCAGTTCTACTGGTAACAGAATTGCCTTCATTAATCAATTAATTTTGGGATGATTCAACATTAGATAGTTCAGTGTTTTCTCCCTTTATTGAGTTGGTATTAGATTACTGAATATTATTTTCATTGATTAGCCAATACGAGGAAGCTAACAATTGTCTCCTGTTAATTTGTCAATATTTAAGGTTCTAAAAATTGATTCCTTCAATCAGTCAGTATTTTGTTATTAAATCTTGTCTCCCTAAATCAGTCAGTATTTTGTTTATTAACTATTGTCTCCCTTACTTAGCAGATATTTCATTAATTAACTATTGTCTCCCTTACTTAGCAGATATTTCATTAATTAACTATTGTCTCCCTTACTTGGTCGGTATTTTGTTAATTAACTATTTTCTCCCCTACTCAGTCAGTATTGGGGAGGATGGTGGTGTTGAATTTAGGTGAAAGCGTTATTACCCACAAATACATTTACAATCTAGTTGGATTATCTACCTTGTTTAGTAATTGTTAGTAATTTGTTTTTATGATTATAGACATTATTTCAAGGTGTATTTAGTACGAAACAAAAAGCAGGAGAATCTAATTCATTAAAAAAATTCTGTTTATTTTAGCGATTTTTATAATCATAGAAGTTGTTGTAATCTGACGTTGTTAACGGAATATGTATTAGACATAAAAAAGCATATCTGAGCTGAATCAGAATAGACAAGGTCAAACTTTGTCCTCTGATCTGATAGAAAACATGGTGTGAACTTCTTTGTAAAAGTTTTTTTTCCAAAATTAGAAATAATCATGTAATGATTGTTATTATAAACAGTAATATATTGATCAGTCGAGTTTCACCATGATTATGCCATACATGATGTTAGAAGCTTTCTATCGATCTCGATATTCTTTGTTAATTACAAGGGCAGGTTGTGATAGTGTTCTGACTTCAAACAGTATTATACAATATTTACATAGCCATTGTTCTGTCAATCTGTCTAACACAATCAACTCATGGATTGTAATTAGCTAGAGCAGTAGTTAGATGTATAGCAAAACCCTGTGTGATCCCTTGTTGTGTAATTGTCAGAAGTAAAGCTGTCCTACTGATTACGATACAGCTCAGTCAGGTAACACAGTTTATGTGTGATGTAACTTCATTGAATTACTACAGGGGTAATGTGATGAAGTAAGATTTTAAAGCAATGTTAAAAAAGAAAAAGTTTTAAGATATTTCTCAGCTGACTTTGGAATGTTTCCTTCAACAAGAGAAGGTGATAAGGAAGGCAGATGTTATAAATGTGAAGAAATAAAGATATATAGGACTGGTTCTCCAGTCACTAAACGGAGATGGTATCACAGATGTTATAATCAATACTTATATAAAGGGCAGTGATCCATGTTTACAGAAATAAACCAATAATTATGTATATTGATTATTCATTTGATTCTCATTTTGTGAATTATAAACTTACATCCAATAAATTGGTTATTTTAGTCTATCACATGTGTAAGGTTAAGGTTTACACTGACAGCTCCTCCTTATCTTCTGTAGGTACATTCCATTTAAATGATGCACATACAGACCTAGCTTCAAAAGCACCTCCCCAAAAGATTTTTATTTCATATAACTTATATGTTATAAGGACTATGATGAAATTTGAAATCGAGAGCAGGAAGGCAGATCAAGCATGTCTCCATTTGTTTTCAGTTTAAATACTTAGCATCTTCAACAATTCATGGAATTTAGCCATGTAATTTAGCCAAACTTTATGCAAAGATCAAATATGAGTTTACTTTGGAAATTGTTGTGTTTCAGGAGTCAAAGGTCAAGGCCATGGCAGCAGGGCTTTATGTCTTACAGGCCTATTCTAGTTTAAATTTGTGTCCTTTTGGGGCAGAGCTGTGTAATTTTTTATCCAACTGAATATAAAAACCAGAACAAAGAACAAGACATTTTTGTGATTTAATTTTATTATATCATGTTATTAACCGTGTATTCAGGTTCAAAGTTAATTTGTATCCAATATCAGTATTATCAAGTAAGATATTATTTCATTTCCAAGATCAAGAAGATTATGTCTGTGAGGATTTATCTCCCTTTGTAAGGATTTGATCATGGTCATGCTAATGTTTAGAAATTACTGTTACATGTTAAGACAATTAATAAACTTCAATGATAATGTGTTGCATGAGTTTTCATCTAGGATGAAATCATGGTACCATCGAACAAAGGGAGATAATCTTGTCTGATTTGATCAGTCAATCAAAGGACATAATATTCCAGCTTCTATACAAATGAAGGATATTTGTGTATGTTGAATTTAATTCTTTATGATATAGAGCACACTTATGAGATATATCAATTAAACATTAGAATAATTTTGTTTTAATCATTTGAAAACTGGAGCCTTAAATGTTGATTTCCAATGCTGCTATAGAGTCTCAATCATATTCACCGCACACAAATATGCACCACAGGACATTCCTATCATTGTAAGAAAACCATCTCATCTCAAGAATGAACACATAGTTAAGGCACTAAAGGAATCATAACCTTGTAAATCTAAAAAATAAAGATTTTTGTCAATATTTACGTCAGTCTTTATCACATTTACATTATATGTAAGCTAAAAAGTGGATTCAAAAATGCGGCAAGCTTAGTGCACAATTATTGTGGGCGATTCTCGTCCTGATCGTAAGTTTTGAAGCTCTTGAAATGTTCCCAATTCAGACCTACTTTTTGATCGAGCACCTTTCGTTGGAGGGTCATCCCGATTCAGTGCACTACGGCCCAGCTCACTCATGATGATGGCTTCCATTATGCCACTTTCTTCATTTCTTGCAGCAGCAGCTGCTGCTTTCTTTCGTTCTCGCTGCTTTGAGCGTTGCCTCATTCTACATCCTATGCATACACCAGGGCCTACTACCACAGCACACGCCACTAAACACCCCACTATTATTCCAAAAGCAGAGGAAGTACTCTCTGTAACTATTGTTCTTGCTGTTGAAATGTCCTGCTGTAGAAACTCTGTTGCTGTTTGAATCTCCTCTGTTGGGCCTGGAATGTTGATCATACGAGCTGGCTCATTATTGTTCCCTGGTTTTACTCCATCAATCTGAGATGCAACTAGAACACGAGGTGTTGTTATGGGAACAGAAACATTGAGAATGGCTAGAATTTTTGGAATGTGACTTGGAAGAATTTTTGTGCCCACTGGCAAGATTTCTTCTAACTCATTCTGGTCATTATTTTGGTTCTGGTCATTATTATCTTGAGGGGGTATAGTTGTAGTAGATGGTGTCTCTGTGACCTTATCCTGACCTCGAACATCATACGCTTGTCTGGGATCATATATCTGTGGATTAAAGGTCTGTGGATATACACCCTGAGGTACAAATACGTTACGAGGATTGTGTGGATTATAGGCTGGTCTTGGTGAAGGACGGCCTTGTCCTTGGTTTGACTGTGGCCATGTCGAAGGTGGTTGACCTTTCATTAGATTACCAGAGTTACTTCCTCTGACTATCATGGGATTCAGACCTCTGCCAGTTACTGTAGGCATTCCAGTAGGTCTCTGTAGCACAGTGTCCATGTGTGGAATAACCTCGGATAATTTCGGATTTTGTGACGGTTGTCTTCTTTGGAATCCATCTTGTAACTGTCTTTGATCTTGTGTTGTCATAGTTGTTGGATAACGCCCCCTAATCCTTTGTATGTCTGTAGGAATCCTAGCAGCAGCAGATTTGGTGGGAGTATTATCTAGATTTCCAGTGAATGCCTGATCACCTTTTAGACTGTCCCTATTATGAGATATATTTCTAAGGGTTGACCACAGGGTAGAATTGACATCTGCCATGGCAGCCTGGAAGGGATCATAACCAGGTCTTCCCTCTCCGTCTTTAATGGCTAACTTCTCCATGTACATTCCAACAATGATCTTTCGCAGTTGGCTATCCTCCGACTCCAACTCTGACTCTTGTTCATGATCAACATCGAAACCTCGAGCTTTAGCGCGAGTCAGTAAAGGACCAAGCATGGACTCACCATGAGAGAGTTGTTGCTGGCCCTGGGGAGTTTGCCACACATCCCCTCCAACAGGTCCATCAGGGTCTGTCTGGTTGTCTCCCTTGGTCTGGTTACCTTCGCCTGAAGAATGATATCATATATCATATATGTTGTAATGAGCAAGATAGATTTATATCCTTAAAACATTTTAACATTCATATTAATCATAAATGTTACATACAATTTTCTTATTATAATTTATGATGAGGTGAACAGACATTCTATATACCTATACTGGCTTTTGGTTTTTTTTTCATTTGTTTTTGTGAATTTCATGCTCAAACCTAAACAAGTCAGGATTGGAAAACTTTTTATAGTATGTTTTGTGAAAGTTAGTTCTGATGTGGAAATTGCATCAGTTAGTAATCATGAGAGAATGGTATTTTACATCAAATATGAAGATAAGATATCCTGACATTTTAAAATCTCTGATAACTGGGTCTTACCTATGAAGGTTCTCTGGCCTCTGGTGTCTGTATATGGCCTCATTGGAATGTTTGGTGTTTGGAGTTGTTCCCCTTGTCTGGGTATGGCACCACCATGTAAGTCTGTGAACCGGTTTCTCATCATTGGATTTTGCTGTTGAGGTGGGAATGTGTGCGTCATTGCTGGACTATCTATGGCATTTGGAGGAAACTGTCCTGGTTGTATTGGTTGTTGTGTCATATTTCCTAATATGGTAGCCAGTGATGGACTGAGGTCAGACAGCTTTAATGATGGCCGTCCACTCCCTTGGTCAGGAAACCTCATCTCTGACTTTCCTAATAATGAACCACCATTGTTTGGTGGCTGTACCTGATTTGTCCAAGTTGTTCGACCTTTTGACCTTTCTTCTTCCTGTTCTCTCCTTGCCTCATGAAGTGAGTCTGGTCGTTCATAAGGAGGGTACGGGATTGGTTGTTGTCTCTCCCAGGCTGCCAGCTGTTGCATGCGGTAATCCCACTGGTCCCTGCTTTGCTGTTGTGATTGCCTTTGGAAAGGACTTTCGTGAAGGAGATGAGTTGGTGGTGGCGGGGGGATAGTCCCTCTTGTTGGGAGGGGTTGTCCTCCTTGTGAACCTCCCTGGAACTCTTTCATGGTTGGTGTATTATTCCCTGTGCTGTTTATAGTATTAACAGTCACATTTGATGATGAAGTTCTGTTAGGTCTTAATTGTCCTTGATCCATCCACACCTGACTTCTTCCTGAGCCTGCAAACCCAGAACCTTCCTCTGCCCAAATCTTGGCCCTTCCTGTGTTTTGACGTCTCCTTTTATCCATGTTAGGCCAGGGCGGGGTGGTTGGTCCCCCAGGAATCTCGCCTCTATCTCCCCAACGTCTTGGGGGTACCATTGGGGGCAAGGGTAGGCCATTGCCTGACCCACCATTCATTATTTCCCAGGCTTTATGAGACTGCATTCTTTGCCAGTGGTCGTCAAGAGGGTCAGGGAGGTCTGGGTCCACCATCATGTGGTGACCACTGCCGACACCGCTACCAACACTACTTGGCAAGGCTCCCCTTCCACCTGGCCTAGGTCTAGGATAGCTGCCTTGTCTGTAGTAACTTTCGCCCTGCCTGTTGTCATAAGGACCTCCTCTGTCCCAGCCCCTGGGTTGAGTCCCTCTGTTCTGTTCCCTTCTGTCTGGCCCTCCTTGACGCTTAGGAGGAGGATACGTAGGAGGGGGATAAGTTGGAGGCCTGAATCTTTGTCTGGCATATTGTTGATCAGGATAAGGCCTTGGGTCTCCCCTGCCTCTGTATGGGGGTCGTGGCCGCCCTCTATAGGGACCATCATACCAGTAGGGAGGTGCTGTAGCTGGACCTCTTCTGCCCTGATTAGGTCGGTCACTGTTCCAAGCTGTTTGATTTCTTATGGAGTTATCTCCCTGTTGTGTTTGGGATTTACTGTCTGGGTTATGTTGCGTCTCTCGTAGACTTAAATCTTTGTTGTTCATTTCCTTTCGGATGGCATCAACGTCCAGGTTACTATTTACTGATGGAGGTTGTACACCTGTAACAGATGTAATATACAGAATTGGTATGAACAAGTATATAGGGTGGAATCACATTTAAACAGACAGTGAAAATTACTACAATATAGTTAGTATATAGGGTGGATTCACATTTAAACAGAAAGTGAAAATTACTGCAGTATAGTTAGTATAGAGGGTGGATTCACATTTAAACAGACAGTGAAAATTACTACAATATAGTTAGTATAGAGGGTGGATTCACATTTAAACAGACAGTGAAAATTACTACAATATAGTTAGTATATAGGGTGGATTCACATTTAAACAGACAGTGAAAATTACTACAATATAGTTAGTATAGAGGGTGGATTCACATTTAAACAGAAAGTGAAAATTATTATAATATAGTCGGTGTTTAGACATATTTCTCAAAGTATAAAACATGTTATTTTTTATTTTGATAAAATTGAAAACACAAGATTTTAATAGTGGGTGATTGTGATATATAATTTTTTTTGTAGATTTACTTTTAGTGAAGGTATTCCATCACTATAAAAGTATAAAAATACAATCCTTCAAATCTAGTTACGGGATCATTAATTAGATTGATTGCCTGGAGGTTTGATGTAATCACTGGTCTGTCTATAACACCTGAGGCTCGTCAACACAGGTGTATCGATGGGACAGATCACACCTTAGTTATAAACAAAAATTTACACCTACAGGATTTTTATTGTTCAATTTATTTCTCTACACATGATGTTACTGTATAGGTACATGGAATTTTACAATTACATATAAGTATGTATTCAGTCTTTGTAATGCAGAGTTATCTGCTCTTATGAGCAGATTTTTCGTTATTAGTTTATATTTTCTAACAAATTTATGATATAACAATGAATACCTACTCGCAAGAGAAGATAACTCTTTATCATGAAAAGACATCATTTTAATCCTATATTTTCTGTTAAGAATGACCTCAACTTGTATTCAGGATTGCTCTACCACAGACTGAATTTTAAAACATCAATGCAGGAGGTTTCTTTATGTGTGATCAGATCACTCTATAACAACTTCATCGATAATTTCTGATGAGTTAGAAAATAAAATTGTTATAGATTTAGAAATGTTGGAGACATTAGAATACATGTATATTGTATGTAAGATTTAACTTAACGGAAAAATGCTTTTTCTGAATTAGTTGATCTTTACACTTGAACTAAGAAGTAAATTTGGCAAAATAGAATCTGAAAAAGATAGTAAAGTGAAGGCCTGGAATGTATGAAATGACTGGAAGAGAGGCTATAAATTGTGAGGATGGAGAGGGTTACAGTGAGGTATTCAGGAAGTGTCAGAATCTATCTGACAGCTGTAGATTAAGCCTTCCACAAGAATTCAAGGAAGACTAAGTTACATTCATACATTTTATAGAATATAAAGTTTCAGGGAGGTTAGCAGTTTGTTAAAGCTGTAGGTACAAGCTTAAAATACAATATTTGTGAGAACGCTGAATGGATTTATAATTTATACCATGTTCAGCGACCCTAATCCCAATAACCCCAACCTGACTTTAGACAATCAGAGCCCCCACCCCCACCCTGACTTTAGAACATCAGAGCCCCCTCCTCTCCATCCCACCTTGACTTTAGACCATCAGAGCCCCCACCTCCACCCTGACTTAAGACCATCAGGGCCCCCACCAGCACCCTGACTTTAGACCATCAGAGCCCTTGCCCTCACCCCACCCTGACTTAAGACCATCAGAGCCCCCACCCTCACCCTGACTTTAGACCATCAGAGCCCCCGCCCTCACCCTGACTTTAGACCATCAGAGCCCCCACCACCACCCTGACTTTAGACCATCAGAGCCCCCACCCTGACTTTAGACCATCAGAGCCCCCGCCCTCACCCTGACTTTAGACCATCAGAGCCCCCGCCCTCACCCTACCCTGACTTTAGACCATCAGAGCCCTTGCCCTCACCCCACCCTGACTTTAGACCATCAGAGTCCCCACCCCCACCCTGACTTTAGACCATCAGAGCCCCCGCTCTCACCCCACCCTGACTTTAGACCATCAGAGCCCCCGCCCCGACTTTAGACGGTTTTATGCCTATCCAAGTGAGACACATGATATGATGATTTTCTGTCGATATTAATTTTGTAGATTTTTGGTGAACATATGGTAACAGGATTTGAAGCCATCCATACCACTTATACTAACTTGTGTGTGCACTGTTTAATCTGTTCACTCTTGGCACTTCTCCTATTTACTGTTTTTACAACAGTGTACATGACCCCTGTTTCTTTTTAACTTTATTTTGTTGATACGGCATGTAGACGTTATCAAGGAATGGAAATGGATTCACTTGATTAGTTTTATGTGAAGAAAACAAAGGAAAACCGAGACTAGAATTTTAGAAATCCTGGAAAATTGATAAAGTCAGTTTATTTCATTGTAATCGTATTTATTTGGTCTTGTATACCATTATTATATTGTAATAATATTTGATCACTTCATAATATGAAAGCAGTTTAGTTTAAATATTACTTGAATACAAAAGTCAAGTAAGGTTGGTGTAGAGCTAACACAGTGATATAAGTTCACCAGTTTGTCTTTTCATTAGGCATTCTTCACGACACATATTACAATATTCTCAAATCTAAAAGTACATAAAAATGAGGAGACAATTTAATTGCTCTTGTATACACTCCTTGTCATGGGAATCTGTTAAAGGGACATAGCTGTGTTAAAAGGATTAGAAAAGGAAACACAAATAGTTCAGTTCCAGTACAGTTTTAAGTAAAAGTGATGAAAATAAATAATTATTCATTTATTAATCAGTTTAGTCTGAAGAGATTATGTTATGTAATTAACTAACATTTATATATATTTCTGTCTTTCTAAAGTTGAATTATCTAAGTCTTAGCCTATCTATTTGATAGTCTAGTCAGTATTTAATGGAGGAGAAAAAAGGTTTTTAATGAGTTGATTTATTTGGAAGAAACTTCCAGATTATTGTATGATTAAATAAAACCTCAGTTTGATACCTTGATTGTTGTGGTCAGAAGATAGTCTCTTCTCCAGAGCATCTGGGTAGAATTTCATGAATGACTGTGGAGATTGACCTTGGTTATGACCTTGGTATCCCGGCATTGGTAGTAACTGTTCCTGTTCCCAAGGAATGTCCTGATTCCTGTTGGAATTTCCATCATTTTTACGCTGCTGGTATGGGGGATACTGTTGAGATGACCTTCGTTGCCATGAACCTTGTCCTTTGTAGTTTTGTGATGGTGGTTTTTGAATAGGGGTCCTTGCTGTTGTAGAAGCTAGAGAGTCTCCAAACACTTGCAGCAAGAGCGTTAAAATTGGCACAAATCTGGTGAAATCCTCAACGAAAGGTATCCATCTTTTCTTTAGTTTGGTCATGTTTAATTCAAGTCATAGGCTTAAAATCTAAGGGGAGATAACTGTTGTATCTCAGTTTTCAAAGTTACTTATCCTGTTAACAGGTTTTTATGTGTATTACAAGAAAATCTGAACATAAAGTAACTATATTGGCTAAGTATGAAAGTTCTTTTGTCACAAATCACATTTTAGCACAATTATAGATGTAACCATTGATAAATCCAGATTAAGATTTTCAGGAATCCTGTCTGTTGTACAAAAATCACATGCTTGCTCAGAAACGTTTCACAAAATGTGAAGGAAAGTTTCACTCATTTAAAGATTGCTCATTGCATTAACCTGTGCTGGGGTAACAATGAATGACGTCCTCAGTGATCAGCAAATCATGCTTGAAATAGATCTCTAATGAAGCGTGACCACGGTCCATCACTCAACTGTAGCACTCCTTTGTCTTGTTGCCATGGCTGATCGCACATGTGACTGTAGTAAGGGTCAGAGGTGGTCGCTGGTCCTGATGACATGCACAGGTAAAGATAACAATCTGACATTATTTTTCACACCACCCAAGTCAATACTATCTGTGACCATAGTCAATGATCAACAAATAAATGACCTCAAAATGACCAGAGGTCAAAACATTTTAATTTGCGCTGTCAATCTTTTCTCCTTGTCATAGATTTATTACTTGTATCTGTACATCTATTATTGAAAATAGTCCTGGAATCTTACAGGCCATTTCCTGTATGTCAGAACTTCTAACTTAATGTTTGTCTGTCACCAAGTGTTTAATCATCACTTTTAACATTAATGCTCCAACTGTCAGGAGAAGGGAATTGTTATATACAATTGTCCATTACATCACGAAGGTAACAGTTCTGTTGATGTAAATGTCATATTACAGTAGATCAGTTGAATGTTTGTAATTAATGTTATATATACTCACAACTTTTTTCTATATTTCTGATCTTCAGGCATTTCCTGTCAGAAATTTCCATTTCAACTTTCTCACCAGTTTCATATCAATTTCTCTTCTCACATAACATGGTATCTTTTGAACCTCCATATAGCATTGTAATACTAGCAGTAGAATTGTTGTCTTTAACTGTCAGAAACTGTTGGCAGTTTCAGTGTTATGAACGAAAAGTACAAAACGTAAAATCATACGCCATGATGAATAAATACAAATCCTTCCATAGAATAGAATAATTAAAGAATACAGCTGTCAGGCTTTTTTTATTCCTCTTCTGAAATATTCTTTACGCAGTTCACCCCATGTTTGTGTTCTTGTCTCTAATTAAATGTATTTCATTATCACCAGTAATTAGTTTTGTTCCACAAATCATTGTTGATAAGAAATCTCATCATTTACTTCCATAGTAGTAGTTTCCACTTACTGACTACTTATCTTATTGGTTTCAATGCGTGATATTTTGGTACAGGAGAATTTTCTTCACTCATCAGCACTTTTTACATAATTGACATGCTGGTACCTTTGATGGTACTTCTGATACAAACCGATAAAGTATTTATAACTCAAGGTGGAGATAATGTTTGTAAGATATATCCAGAACTATAAGGATTGTCCCACACAACATCACACAATAGAAAAAATCAAGAATCATATTATCCTTCACAGCTTTCCATGGAAAATGATTTTCTAAAACTACTATAATGGTTTCCTACTGTTCGTGTCTGAAGTTAGAAGATGTCCGTCTATTCTGACAGAGACAGCGTTGTGACTCATGACTCTAGCACTGACTGACAACTGGTATCTCCAAGTGAGGGAGCTGCCTTCAGGCACCAGCCAACTGCCTCCCGAGGTTATCACGTTAAAAGTGTTCCACTCTTTCAAACTTTCCTGAGTCCTGATGCTCTTGTCCCCTCCTGCTTGTAATCAGCTGTACTTACTATCTCTCCCGCTTTTAATCGGTTGCTATGTGTGCCCCCTCCCTGTTTTAATCGGCTGTTGTGTTTACCCCTCCCTGTTTAAATGGTTACTGTGTTTACCCCCTCACCCCGAGCTTTGATCAATTGATGTGTTTATACCTCCAAACCCCAGCCCGCCTTACCCCCTGTTAAAATCAGCTGATGTGTTTACCCCCTCACCCCCCTGTTTTGATTGGTTGATGTGTTTATAACCACCAACCTCAACCCACCCCAACCAACCCCACCTCCTGTTAAAATTAGCTGATGTGTTTACCCTCTCATCCCCCTGTTTTGAATCGCTGATGAATTTATACCTCCAAACCCCATCCCACCTCACCCCCTGTTAAAATTAGCTACTGTGAATACCCCCTAACCCACTTTTTAATTGGTTGATGCGTTTAACCCCAACCCCCATCTTTCTTGACATTTGGAATGTGGTAACAAGACCCCTCCTTTCTACTTTTTTTGTCTTTGGCTGCTGTGTTAACCCCCAGGACTACCCCTCCCCTTCTCCCTGGACTGCTCTGTTTACTCCCAGGGCTACCCCTCCCCTTCTCCCTGGACTGTTGTTTTTACCCCCAGGACTACCCCTCCCCTTCTCCTTGGACTGCTGTGTTTACCCTCAGGACTACCCCTCCCCTTCACACTTGACTGCTGTGTTTACCCCCAGGACTGCCCCTTTCCTTCTCCCTGGACTGCTGTGTTTTCCCCCAGACTACCCCTCCCCTTCTCCCTGGACTGTTGTGTTTACCCCGAGGACTACCCCTCCCCTTCTCCCTGGACTGTTGTGTTTACCCCTAGGACTACCCCTGACTTTCTCCCTGGACTGTTGTGTTTTCTCCTTGTTTTTTAATTGACTCCCGTATTTAAGTCCCACTCCCTCGTTTTAATCAAGGGAGATGGGGAGTTGTATGCACCCCCTCTATGTTACATAGTCTGTGTTATTTAACTAAAAGGATGAGTCACTGAAAGTATTCGTAAGGATTTGATCTTATCACTTCAAATCACACACATGACAGATATCTCTTTAGTCTTTATAGAATTTCCGTTTTAACTCTTTGAAAAGTTTGTGTGGAACTCCTCTGTGTTAAACAGTGTACCACACTTTTTCCACAGTAGATGAAATTCAGTGATTGTTGGCATTATAGACATGGATGAAGAAGTAAATATATAGATTTGTCAAACAATGTTTAAAGATGCTCAGATTGGCAGCAAATGATGACAAGCCAACTGTATATCAATTTGAATCATCAGAAATAAAATGTTAGGAATAAATATCAAAAGCAGAAATTCACAAAGATCTTTTTATATGTAAATATATTTTTTGTTCATTGGAGTTCCGTTAATGTTATCATGATCATAGAAGCTGATATAGAAAGGATACTTAGTAATGAGTTTTTTTTTGTTAGCCCGCAAACTGATTGGGCTACTCAAATCACTCTGCGTCCATGATCTGTCTGTTCGTCTGTCAATCCGTCTTCCGTCCACCTGTGAACAATTTTTGTTATCACTATTTCTTGAGAAGAACTTAATGGATCTTTCTGAAATTGCATATGTAGGTTCCCTTTGGTCCACAGTTGTGCCTGTTTGATTTTTGGATTGATTTGAAAAACAAAATGGTCAACAGGCAGCCATCTTCGATTGTTAATACTATTTCTTGAAATGTAAGAGATGGATCTCTCAAATTTCATATGTAGATTCTCCTTAATCATTAGATGTGCCAATTTGATTTTATGTCTGGTCAGAAAAACAAAATAGCCAACAGATTTGACTTTGGAAGTTTGTTATTGCAATTTCTTGAGAACTACAGCATAGATATTTCTCAAATTTCATGTGTATGCTTTCCTTAATCCCTAGTTGTGCCTGTTTGGTTTTGGATATGATCAGAAAAAATAAAATGGTCCACAAGTGGCCATCTTGGATTTTGACTTCAAAAGTTTGTTATCACTATTTCTTGAGAACTACTCTGTAGATCTTTCTCAAATTTCATATGTATAGGTTCCTGTCCATTATTGTGCCTATTTGAGTTTGGGACTGTTCATAAGAAACAAAATTGGTTCCATATGGCCATTTTGGATTTGGCAGGTAAAGATTATCATTGCTATTTCTGCAAAAGTCTTATTAATAAGAGCAAAAACAGAGAAAAGAAGAGAAAAACATATAAAGATCAAACAAGATTCCTCTGTGATCTCTTATTGTCAGAAATGATACATTATATCACTCTGAAGGCACCAAGTATCATTTCTCGTATAATTAGTTTAAGTGTGTTTGTTGCTAGTTTCTGTATGATAACACTAGTTTCTATGTGATAACACTAGTTTCTGTATGATAACACTAGTTTCTATGTGATAACACTAGTTTCTGTATGATAACACTAGTTTCTATGTGATAACACTAGTTTCTGTGTGATAACACAAGTTTCTATGTGATAACACTAGAGTCCGTTGGATAACGCTAGTTTCTGTATGATAACACTAGTTTCCTAGTCTCCATTTTGGAGATGGCTTAATATAAGATTTATAATCTTGTTGCCAGATCCATTTTCAATTTTATAATTTGTGTATGTGTATGTTGTAAATGAAAATCTGAAAATAAAATATTGTTTAAACCAAAACTAGTTTCTGTATGATAACACTAGATTCTGTGTGATAACACTAGTTTGGTGAGCCAACAGATCCATTCATTCAATACATTACTTTAGAATCGTGGAAATTCAGACTATTATGTCTAGTTTTGATTGAAAGTAATTCTGTTAAAGCAAAAAAAATTGACATTGACTAAAAACTAATCCAATTAAGTTGTATATTATTTTGTGAATTTTGTTGTGGTTTTTTTAAGCCTAGTGAGGGCTGTGACTGTCATGTATAGGATATTAGCCTCATAAAGAGAAACCAGAATGTGGGAATTTCATATCACTGGAGTGAAACTGTGTTTGTAAAAATTATGGTTAGATTAAGTTTCCCCAGGAAGTAGGATTCTGCTAAAAGACATATTGTAAACCATTACTTGTTAAACTTACCCTAGAATCAGTCATTGAAATGTGAGTTAGGATTTGGCTACGACCATTCCAGTATGTCATTACTAGAATTCCAGAGATTCTGTATTTAGACAAATTGTAATGTAGAATATTATAAAATATAATTTTGGAATGTAAAACCTGCCTTTATGGTGCCGAGCAACAAAAGAGTTTTCACTAGGAGTAACCATATATTTTTTTTTTTTTAAAGAGAACTTTTTAAACAATGACCTCTTTCTTATCCTTGTCGATTTGTGTTACTTTACAATGTGAAAGACATAAACAGGTGCCCTTGTTGGTCTGGTACATGGCCATGGAGTACAAACCTATTTACTGTTTCTGTAGCTAACACTCCATGGTTTTTATTAGACAAAATTTTAACAATTTGTTTTATCAGCTGAAGAACAGTGCCATTGAAAACATATATATCTGTAAATATATATAACAGAGGTCTCAGACCCTGCTGGAGAGTTGCAACTCTTATTATAGCTAATTCAAATTTCACATTTATGTGGTGTTTAAATTTGTTTATCAGATAAAAATTAAATAATGTTTATCTAAAGAAATAACAAAACCTGCTGAAATGATCCACAAGACAAGACTGCTAAGAAATAATGTTTAAAATTTAGAAGACTTTCATTCTTGCTTTCATAAATAGATGGTTATTGCCTTAACATTTGACAATTTACTTGTCTGTACTGTCTTTATTATCTTGATCTTGTTTCTGTTCCTGTAATATGCATCTCACAACGTGTGTTGTTACAATGGACATCGTGGATATACTAGATTCTATATATACTGATAGTGATAATAACGTTTATATAGATATGTAGGACATGGTCTTATCGACATGACATCATCTATATATACTGATAGTGATAATAACGTTTATATAGATATGTAGGACATGGTCTTATCGACATGACATCATCTATATATACTGATAGTGATAATAACGTTTATATAGATATGTAGGACATGGTCTTATCGACATGACATCATCTATATATACTGATAGTGATAATAACGTTTATATAGATATGTAGGACATGGTCTTATCGACATGACATCAACTACATAAGGGAGCTTTAGAGGGACAGATATAATGTTGTAAATGATTGATACTATACATAAGGGAGCTTTAGAGGGACAGACATAATGTTGTAAATGATTGATACTATACATAAGGGAGCTTTAGAGGGACAGACATAATGTTGTAAATGATTGATACTATACATAAGGGAGCTTTAGAGGAACAGACATAATGTTGTAAATGATTGATACTATACATACATAAGGGAGCTTTAGAGGGACAGACATAATGTTGTAAATGATTGATACTATACATACATAAGGGAGCTTTAGAGGGACAGACATAATGTTGTAAATGATTGATACTATACATACATAAGGGAGCTTTAGAGGGACAGACATAATGTTGTAAATGATTGATACTATACATACATAAGGGAGCTTTAGAGGGACAGACATCATGTTGTAAATGATTGATACTATACATACATAAGGGAGCTTTAGAGGGACAGACATAATGTTGTAAATGATTGATACTATACATACATAAGGGAGCTTTAGAGGGACAGACTTACATGAATGGAACTAGATATGTAGTATTGATATTTCAAGGCCTTATCGTGTGTTAGAACATCAAAAAAAACCTTCTAAGTCTGATAATACACGGAATGTGAATGTTCTGATGGCTGGACTTCTGATGGACTGACGTTTGATATCTGTTGCCGTAAAGCTCTGAGTGTAGGGAGATTTGGAGGTTATAGAAGAAATTCTGTCACAAAGTGGCACGTCTTGTTAGATCTCTTGGTGATTACAACTGGGTTTAACATTTAAATATACACGTCTTTGATAAGAAATGAGGAAATATGATAGATAGGCTAGAATTAAGATATATCAAGTGTTTCCTTTGTACAAATAAGTATTATAAGAAGTTGGTATTAACCTTTGGGACTTACAGGGAAACTTCATAGTTGTATTTCTATAGTGGAAGTACCTTTGTATCTGTTTCAATCATTTTGGTTTTTGAAGAAGACAATTCAAGAGTCTCTTTTTAATATGATAGAATTACCAGTATTTGCAAACAAATTACGTATCCTTTTGAGTCAACTTTTGTATTTTCTGGACCAAAACAAATGGAAAACTAAAACTTCATTATTTTATATTCATGACTTAATTATAATATATATTCTGTAAGTTATAAAGAGGAAAACCAAACATAATTCAATTTTGACACCATGAAATTATCGTATCATTTGGAGATTAAAAAAACGGTGTTTTTCACCTTGTAGAACACATGTTAAAGATAGTGGTTTGCTACCTACAGGGAGAGAGGGTGTTATCAGAATGATGGTGTTTTATCAGAATGAGGGGGTGCTATCAGGACAAACACAGTGGTGAATAGACTGATAGTAGAAGTACTCTACCTCATGTTAAGTATTAAACAGCCACAGCAGGGGACAGGCAACATGTTCTCTCGAGTGGAATTAAAATTAATTTCTAAAGTGCTGTCTCATTGTGGAACAAATCAACTGATTTTTCTTTACTTTGAAAATATTAGAATTTAAAGGCACCCACCACACACACAAAAAAAGAAAACACTTTTTACCGGGGCATACTGTTGTCCCCATATGGTTACCATGGTGATCCCTAATGATGTGAAGCTCAGCAGGTCTGTCAAGATGCACAGTAATGCCCGCCTTGGAAAATTTCTAGATCTAGAACCTCTCAAACACTTGACTCTATGGTTTAATTTCCTTATAGTGGAAAACACATTCATGTTTACAAATATTTTATTCTCGAGTTGAATTTCTAAAACAATTTAATCCTCTTTTTTTTGAGTGAAGTATTTTTGTTTGACTGTGCTGGTTTGTACCCTACAGTGATGATGGTAAAAAACAGATGTAGAGTATTGTAACATAACACCAATATCAGATATGCTAATGAGATCTTCACTTGTGGCCTACCCCAACCCACTGTTCTGTTGTACCACACCCTTTTCTAGTATCTCTGGTTACTAATCCACATTGCTGGGGGTCTGCAAATCTTGGAGGGATGTCAATATATAAGACATAACAAAAATAGTCCAATTGGGGGTCTGTACATCATGTAAGTATATTGAACCACTGTTCCCATAGTAACAAGATAAGGCTGATGGGACTCAGTACATTGTGTAGGTGTATCACTGTTCCCATAGTAACAAAATAAAACTGATGGAGTCTGTACATTGTGTAGGTGTACCACTGTTCCCATAGTAACAAGATAAGGCTGATGAGAGTCAGTACATTGTGTAGGTGTATCACTGTTCCCATAGTAACAAAATAAAACTGATGGAGTCAGTATATTGTGTAGGTGTATCACTGTTCCCATAGTAACAAAATAAAACTCATGGGAGTCTGTACATTGTGTAGGTGTATCACTGTTCCCATAGTAACAAAATAAAACTCATGGGAGTCTGTACATTGTGTAGGTGTATCACTGTTCCCATAGTAACAAAATAAAACTCATGGGAGTCTGTACATTGTGTAGGTGTATCAATGTTCCCATAGTAACAAGATAAAACTGATGGAGTCAGTACATTGTGTAGGTGTATCACTGTTCCCATAGTAACAAAATAAAACTCATGGGAGTCTGTACATTGTGTAGGTGTATCAATGTTCCCATAGTAACAAGATAAAACTGATGGAGTCAGTACATTGTGTAGGTGTATCACTGTTCCCATAGTAACAAAATAAGGCTGATGAGAGTCAGTACATTGTGTAGGTGTATCACTGTTCCCATAGTAACAAAATAAAACTGATGGAGTCAGTACATTGTGTAGGTGTATCACTGTTCCCATAGTAACAAAATAAGGCTGATGGGAGTCTGTACATTGTGTAGGTGTATCACTGTTCCCATAGTAACAAGATAAAACTGATGGAGTCAGTACATTGTGTAGGTGTATCACTGTTCTCATAGTAACAAAATAAAACTCATGGGAGTCTGTACATTGTGTAGGTGTATCACTGTTCCCATAGTAACAAAATAAGGCTGATGGGACTCAGTACATTGTGTAGGTGTATCACTGTTCCCATAGTAACAAGATAGAACTGATGGAGTCTGTAAATCATGTGTATCATGATACTCATATTAAGAAACTTTTTGTATTTACAGTTGACTGGTGAGAAGGTTAGTAAACTTAGTCTGGTGGACTTGGCAGGAAGTGAGCGTGTCCAAAAGACTGGAGCTATGGGAGACAGATTACGGGAGGGAAGCAACATTAACAAGTAAGTCACACTGACAACCAGGTGGTACAGATCACATGACCTAATTATCAGGTGGTACAGATCACATGACCTAATTATCAGGTGGTACAGATCACATGACCTAATTATCAGGTGGTACAGATCACATGACCTAATTATCAGGTGGTACAGATCACATGACCTAATTATCAGGTGGTACAGATCACATGACCTAATTATCAGGTGGTACAGATCACATGACCTGATGATGTGGTACAGATAACATGCCCTGATGATGATGTGGTACAGATCACATGACCTGATGGCCAATCAGTACACTTATCATATGACCTGATGATAAGGTGGTACAGATCACATGACCTGATGGCCAATCAGTACACTAATCATATGACCTGATGATAAGGTGGTACAGATCACATGACCTGATGGCCAATCAGTACACTAATCATATGACCTGATGATAAGGTGGTACAGATCACATGACCTGATGGCCAATCAGTACACTAATCATATGACCTGATGATAAGGTGGTACAGATCACATGACCTGATGGCCAATCAGTACACTAATCATATGACCTGATGATAAGGTGGTACAGATCACATGACCTGATGGCCAATCAGTACACTAATCATATGACCTGATGATAAGGTGGTACAGATCACATGACCTGATGGCCAATCAGTACACTAATCATATGACCTGATGATAAGGTGGTACAGATCACATGACCTGATGGCCAATCAGTACACTAATCATATGACCTGATGATAAGGTGGTACAGATCACATGACCTGATGGCCAATCAGTACACTAATCATATGACCTGATGATAAGGTGGTACAGATCACATGACCTGATGACCTGGTAATGCAGATCACATGACCTGATGATTAAAATAAAGGAAATGATTTACATCTGTAGATGAATTTAAACTTATTCTTGTTATAGTTTTCTTTTTTTTTCTCTCAAAATTTTGCATTTCTTATGATCTGTGATAGAAGTATTCAATAAGTTATAGGTAATTGTATTTTCTTTCCAATTTTTTAATCGTCTTCAATTCAATATTTGTAGGTCACTGACTACACTTGGGCTGGTCATCTCAGCACTTGCTGACCAGAACAAGGCAAAAAGCAAGTTTGTTCCATACCGGGACTCGGTATTAACATGGTTACTCAAGGTAAAATCTTCACCTGCAATTGATGAAGCTCTTACTGTAATGTGTATAGGTAATGATGAGTTGTCTCCCTTTACAAGTATGCAGAATATATTTTTTATGAGAGTTATCCCTCTTTATTTCATTTCCTAACAAAATGATTGGAAAACAAAATCTTGTTAAATTTATAAATCTTTTTTACTTTGAATTGTGATTTGATGTCTAATTTTTTTTTAATTTAGGACAATTTAGGTGGAAACAGCAAAACTGTAATGATAGCTACTATCAGTCCCTCAGCTGACAATTACGAGGAGACGTTATCAACACTTAGATATGCCGACCGTGCCAAGCGAATTATTAACCATGCTGTTGTCAATGAAGATCCCAATGCACGAATAATTCGAGAACTCCGCGAGGAGGTTGAGCAACTGAAACAAAGGCTGAGTGTAGCACAGACAGCTTCTGTGTCTACTGAACAAGGGGAACAGGCGGTAAGTTACCCAGCAAACAGGAGGGATGTCTGCTCAGGTATATTGTTTCCATGGTAACATAAGTCAGAGAAATCAATGTATAAAATAAAAAAGATTAATCTGAGGTAAAAATGTTTTATGTCATTGTATTAAAAATGTTCAGATGGTGAGCAATTCTTTTTCAATTTTAAAGAATTTTTTTCTTTAAGTTTGAATTTTTAGTTTACTGTCAAATGATTGTTTAATATTCTGTTTTACAGTAATTGTTAGGTGGAAATCATTGTTTCTGATCAATCTTTATTTTGATGTATAAAAAGCAAAACCTGTCTAACTGCCAGCTCAACATACAAAACCTATCTATAAAGGTTCCAGCATAATACAAAGTATAAATATTAAACCTCTCTATTAAGGTCATCTTTCTGTAAAGACCACTTTTTCTGCTTCCTTGAGTGGCCTTTATAGACAGGTTTGATTGTGTTGTCAATGTACCTCTATAGAAAAGATTACATGTCTATAAAGACCACTTTTTCTGCTTCCTTGAGTGGCCTTTATAGACAGGTTTGATTGTGTAGTCAATGTACCTCTATAGAAAAGATTACATGTCTATAAAAGACGACTTTTTCTGCTTCCTTGAGTGGCCTTTATAAACAGATTTGATAGTGAAGTTATTGTACATCTATAAAGTGGTCACCTGTCTATAAAGGCCACTTCTTCTGCTCCCTTCAGTTGCATTAACAGACAGGTATGATTGTGTAGTTATAGAACCTCTATAAAGAAAAAGGTCAGCTGCCTATGGCCTTTGTAGTTAAGTTAGACATGAAATCACAAACATGTGACTTGATGCCTTTCAAGTGATGCGACCTGCCCCACTAAAGTTAATTTGGAACTGTTTTAGACGCCACATATTGCTGATTATAATTTCAAATATAATTTTTATATGATGTGAACAGGCCATCAAGAATGATCCAGATCTCCAAGATCGCCTGGAAGAGACAGAAAAACTATTCAAGCAGAAGACAAAAACATGGGAAGAAAAACTGGCGGAAACAGAGAGAATCCATCAGGTTTGTGTGTTACTTATTTGAGGGAATTTTGATAGCTTTTAGGAGGGGTGATATATAGGCTAGCTTTTAGGAGGGGTGATATATAGGCTAGCTTTTAGGAGGGGTGATATATAGGCTAATGTAGGGCTGAATTGGCAATAAACACAAACTTACAGGGAAAGAAACTGTTTTAAATATACCAAAATGAGTTTAGTAAAGGTACTGGAATTGATCTGGTAAGATACTACTCATGGTTTGGTAAGATACTAGTCATGGTCTGGTTAGATACTAGTCATGGTCTGGTTAGATACTAGTCATGGTCTGGTTATATACTACTCATGGTCTGGTAAGATACTAGTCACGGTCTGGTAAGATACTAGTCATGGTCTGGTAAGATACTAGTCATGGTCTGGTTAGATACTAGTCATGGTCTGGTTAGATACTAGTCATGGTCTGGTTAGATACTAGTCATGGTCTGGTTAGATACTACTCATGGTCTGGTTAGATACTAGTCATGGTCTGGTTAGATACTAGTCATGGTCTGGTTATATACTAGATACTAAGATCAGTCATGGTCTGTTAAGATACTAGTCATGGTCTGGTTAGATACTAGTCATGGTCTGGTAAGATTTCAGTCATGGTCTGGTTAGATACTACTCATGGTCTGGTTAGATACTAGTCATGGTCTGGTTAGATACTAGTCATGGTCTGGTAAGATACTAGTCATGGTCTGGTAAGATACTAGTCATGGTCTGGTTAGATACTAGTCATGGTTAGATACTAGTCATGGTCTGGTAAGATACTAGTCATGGTCTGGTAAGATACTAGTCATGGTCTGGTAAGATACTAGTCATGGTCTGGTTAGATACTAGTCATGGTCTGGTTAGATACTAGTCATGGTCTGGTAAGATACTAGTCATGGTCTGGTAAGATACTAGTCATGGTCTGGTTAGATACTAGTCATGGTCTGGTTATATACTACTCATGGTCTGGTAAGATACTAGTCACGGTCTGGTAAGATACTAGTCACGGTCTGGTTAGATACTAGTCATGGTCTGGTTAGATACTAGTCATGGTCTGGTTAGATACTAGTCATGGTCTGGTAAGATACTAGTCATGGTCTGGTTAGATACTAGTCATGGTCTGGTTAGATACTAGTCATGGTCTGGTTAGATACTAGTCATGGTCTGGTAAGATACTAGTCATGGTCTGGTTAGATACTAGTCATGGTCTGGTTAGATACTAGTCATGGTCTGGTTAGATACTAGTCATGGTCTTGTAAAATACTAGTCATGGTCTGGTTAGATACTAGTCATGGTCTGGTAAGATACTCATGGTCTGGTACTAGTCATGGTCTGGTTAGATACTACTCATGGTCTGGTTAGATACTAGTCATGGTCTGGTTAGATACTAGTCATGGTCTGGTTAGATACTAGTCATGGTCTGGTTAGATACTAGTCATGGTCTGGTTAGATACTAGTCATGGTCTGGTTAGATACTAGTCATGGTCTGGTAAGATACTAGTCATGGTCTGGTTAGATACTAGTCATGGTCTGGTAAGATTTCAGTCATGGTCTGGTTAGATACTACTCATGGTCTGGTTAGATACTAGTCATGGTCTGGTTAGATACTAGTCATGGTCTGGTTAGATACTAGTCATGATCTGGTTAGATACTAGTCATGGTCTGGTTAAGATACTAGTCATGGTGTGGTTAGATACTAGTCATGATCTGGTTAGATACTAGTCATGGTCTGGTTAGATACTACTCGTGGTCTGGTAAGATACTAGTCATGGTCTGGTTAGATACTAGTCATGGTCTGGTTAGATACTAGTCATGGTCTGGTAAGATTTCAGTCATGGTCTGGTTAGATACTACTCATGGTCTGGTTAGATACTAGTCATGGTCTGGTTAGATACTAGTCATGGTCTTGTAAAATACTAGTCATGGTCTGGTTAGATACTAGTCATGGTCTGCTAAGATACTAGTCATGGTCTGTTAAGATACTAGTCATGGTCTGGTTAGATACTAGTCATGGTCTGGTAAGATTTCAGTCATGGTCTGGTTAGATACTACTCATGGTCTGGTTAGATACTAGTCATGGTCTGGTTAGATACTAGTCATGGTCTGGTTAGATACTAGTCATGATCTGGTTAGATACTAGTCACGGTCTGGTAAGACACTAGTCATGGTCTGGTAAGATACTAGTCATGGTGTGGTTAGATACTAGTCATGATCTGGTTAGATACTAGTCATGGTCTGGTTAGATACTACTCGTGGTCTGGTAAGATACTAGTCATGGTCTGGTTAGATACTAGTCATGGTCTGGTAAGATACTAGTCATGGTCTGGTAAGATACTAGTCATGGTCTGGTAAGATACTAGTCATGGTCTGGTAAGATACTAGTCATGGTCTGGTAAGATACTAGTCATGGTCTGGTTAGATACTAGTCATGGTCTGGTAAGATACTAGTCATGGTCTGGTTAGATACTAGTCATGGTCTGGTAAGATACTACTCATGGTCTGGTAAGATACTAGTCATGGTCTGGTTAGATACTAGTCATGGTCTGGTAAGATACTAGTCATGGTCTGGTTAGATACTAGTCATGGTCTGGTTAGATACTAGTCATGGTCTGGTTAGATACTGAAATTGGTTTTGTTAAGATAATGAAAATGATTTGGTTAAGATAGTGAAGATGTTGGAATCAGTTTTGTTATAGAAACTTTCTAAATCCAGAAATCATTGATTACAACATTGATTTTGTTAGCATTGCTGAGTGTTCCAGTTCCAGACAACTGCAGAAATGTCTACAATAGATTGAAAAATAAACAATTTCCTGGTCACATAGATACCAACACTCTGGAGACGACAGTATCAGCCTTTCTGTTGTACAGACAACATTGCCATTGATTCTTCTGTGTAAATTAAAAACTGCTCAAGCGATTTATTTTGTTAAAACTTAATCAGCTAGAAGGAAATAACATTTCTCAAGCGGCTGAAATACATAGATGTTTTTCTTTTTTACTGAAACAATACAGATATATTCTTTGTTTTTTTTTCATTTTGTTGAAGTTTGAGTAAATTATGGTAAAATATGTGAAATAGGTATTTTATGTTAACATGCAATTTTAGTTGTGATCTTTACTTACTTTAGTATCAAATTCTACAGTATATATTTTACAACTTAAACATCAAAGGAATTACAATGAAACAAATCTAAAAAGTTGTTTTTTTTAAGTAAATGACGGGTCACAGCTCCCTGATTCCTGAAGGATGGGGGCACAAAAGAATTTTTTGTAATTTTTTTATTATCTACTCCTCCAATAGGAATGATAGGATTTTATCCTAATTTAATCTAAAGCAACATTTGGTGGGGAAGAATTAATTTTCCGAAAACAATTGGTCCTGGCCCCATGGGGCTGGAAAAGCAAGGCCCAAGAAGGGAATTAAAGCAAATTCTTTAAAATGCTTTCTGTTCTGTAGGTGTTTATTGATTTAGATTCAATTAGGTCTTAGGCAAGCTTCAGGGATGGAAAGAAGTTTTATATAAACAGTAGGCAAGAGGGACTGATCTTAAGCATCATTAGGTGAAGAGAACTATAGTTAGGTATAAACTGTGTATCTGACCCTCCTTTTGTGAAGAGGGGTGGGCCCTTCAAAGGGAAAGATACAAATCTTTTAAATACTTTTCCTTTAGTTGAAATGAAGCAATTTCAGCAAGCTAAGTTAGGTGAGTAATACAGGCCTCTTGTTCTACTGTTTTCCTAGTAACATTAGAGACTGGCTATCAGTCATTACATTTACTGTCAGAATTCATTAGAAAATCAATTGAAATAAAGCTTCTTTCTAGAATCCATGGAAACAGAGGAAATGGTAATGTGACTAAATCATCAAAACTGTGGTGACGAGGAATTTCATCAGTTAGGTCAACTCTGTACCCACTACAGTTAATGAACTTTGGAAAACAGTATAAAAACTGTGCAAGATTTCCCCCCACCCCCTCCATTTTAGATAAGTGATATTTGCTGCTATAGAAAGGCTTGACTTATTTATACATTCTTCTTTAAAAAAAGTAACGTTTTTTAGCTCATCTGGCCGTCGTCTGTCCTGTGTCTGTCAACTTTTCATTTAAACAACTTCTTCTAAAATACCGAAAGGAGTAGAGTTATCATATTTGGCTGGAAGGTTCCTTTGATGAAGCCCAACAAAATTTGCAAAAAGAAGTGACCTTGACCCATATTCAAGGTCACAGAGGTCAAATGTGTTAAAACCTTTAAACCACTTCTTCCAAAATACAGGAAGGCCTAGAATCATTATATATGGCTGGAAGGTTCCTTTGATGAAGCCCAACAGAGTTTGTGGAAAAAAATAACCGTGACCCATATTCAAGGTCACAGGTGTCAAATGTAATAAAACGTTTAAACAGTTTCTTCTGAAATATCGAAAAGCCTAGAATCATTATATTTGGCCAGTATGTTCCTTTTATGAAGTCCAAGAAAGTTTGCAAAAAGAAATGACCTTGACCCATAGTCAAGGTCACAAGGGTCAAATGTGTTAAAAGTGGAACATATGCACAGATATAGTACTGTTGATCATTAAGATCCAAGTGAGTGATACAGGACCTCTGGGCAATTTGTCTTTGTATTAGTAAAAAGATTTCTAATTTGTAAATTATAAATGTATCTATGAATTAATAAAAACAACATATTTACACACATTATGGCAGATTCTAAACCCTTTGTAATTGTAAGGAAAGCATTTTCCTCACAGATAACATGATGAAATGTAATCGTCTGATAATATTTTACCAGTAATTCCCTCTGATAACATTTTACCAGTAATTCCCTCTGATAACATTTTACCTGTAATTCCCTCTGATAACATTTTACCTGATATTCCCTCTGATAACATTTTACCTGTAATTCCCTCTGATAATATTTTACCTGTAATTCCCTCTGATAATATTTTACCTGTAATTCCCTCTGATAACATTTTACCTGTAATTCCCTCTGATAACATTTTACCTGTAATTCCCTCTGATAACATTTTACCTGTAATTCCCTCTGATAATATTTTACCTGTAATTCCCTCTGATAACATTTTACCTGTAATTCCCTCGTGATAACATTTTACCTGTAATTCCCTCTGAAAATATTTTACCTGTAATTCCCTCTGATAACATTTTACCTGTAATTCCCTCTGATAATATTTTACCTGTAATTCCCTCTGATAACATTTTACCTGATATTCCCTCTGATAACATTTTACCTGTAATTCCCTCTGAAAATATTTTACCTGTAATTCCCTCTGATAACATTTTACCTGTAATTCCCTCTGATAATATTTTACCTGTAATTCCCTCTGATAACATTTTACCTGAGATTCCCTCTGATAATATTTTACCTGTAATTCCCTCTGATAACATTTACCTGTTATTCCCTCTGATAATGTTTTACCTGAGATTCCCTCTGATAACATTTTACCTGAGATTCCCTCTGATAACATTTTACCTGAGATTCTCTTTGATAACATTTACCTGTAATTCCATCTGATAATGTTTTACCTGAGATTCCCTCTGATAACATTTTACCTGTAATTCCCTCTGATAATGTTTTACCTGAGATTCCCTCTGATAACATTTTACCTGAGATTCCCTCTGATAACATTTTACCTGTAATTCCCTCTGATAACATTTTACCTGTAATTCCCTCTGATAACATTTTACCTGTAATTCCCCCTGATAACATTTTACCTGTAATTCCCTCTGATAACATTTTACATGTAATTCCCTCTGATAACATTTTACCTGTAATTCCCTCTGATTACAATTTACCTGTAATTCCTCTAATTTGATTGTGTTAACTGTAGTCCTCTTCAGCAGGTTTTACATTTGCCCTAACACACCTTGCTGTTTTAGGAGCGTCATGAGGCCCTTGAGAAGATGGGGGTATCCGTGCAGACTTCGGGGATCAAGGTGGAGACAGGCACCCATTATTTAGTTAACCTCAATGCTGACCCCTCAATGAACGAGCTGCTGGTATACTATCTCAAGGTAGGAAGTGATACCATATATAGTAATACATCACTTAGATTTCACAAATACTAATCTCTTCAGACATATTCACATATATGATTTCACAAATGCTGATCAAGAAATTACTATAGATTTGCAAATGTTGAGCTATTACAGGACACTTCAGGACTGTGATATTGGTGACCAAATCAGAATTGATGCAATCTGCTCATTCAAAGAATTCACAAGGGATTTCAATTCACAATTGACTCTCCCAATGCATTTAAATGTAAATAAATCCCTCACGAAAAATGTGTGATTAGCAATGTTGTATGATATAGCTTACAGGTTTGTTTTAGTGAACACCAGGAGAACGGAGGCTTTACTTACTCAGCCTAATTGTTGTTATATCAGTGTTTTTAGCTTCCGAAATGTTCTTACTAGAACAAACTTCATGGAGGAGATACAATCTCCCAGGATATATGTCGATATTTTTGTGCTAGAGGCGGTTTTGCTTATGCAGACAGACAGACTGGACATTCTGGGATAAAACAGGATTTAGATGCTGTCCTGTCCATATTGATACAGCCCTTGTCAACAGTAAATCATTGTATCCTTCTTGATGTCTTCAATCGGTCAAACAATTTAGATGGTGCTTGATAAAAGTGGTCAAGAATTCTCCAATAATTCTAAAAGATCTTCCAGATATTGAATAAAGTACATGAAGTGGTATAGTTCAGTTTTGATGAAGTAAGATGTAAACAGAAGTTTGGACTTTTGTTTGTATAAGTAGGCTATATAAAGAGCCCTCAGATGTTGGAGAGGCAGTTAAAAGCTGTATCACAACTGGAGAGGTTGTTGCTCAACGACAAGTAGAGATTGTCAGACAAAATAGAAGCCATTCAAAGACAAACAGAGGTCATCAGGTATTTAGTGGTTGTTGTCCAAGGACAAAATATAGAAAATTCAAGGACAAACAGAGGTCATCAGGTATTTAGTGATTGTTGTCCAAGGACAAAATATAGAAAATTCAAGGACAAACAGAGGTCATCAGGTATTTAGTGATTGTTGTCCAAGGACAAAATATAGAAAATTCAAGGACAAACAGAGGTCATCAGGTATTTAGTGGTTGTTGTCCAAGGACAAAATATAGAAAATTCAAGGACAAACAGAGGTCATCAGGTATTTAGTGGTTGTTGTCCAAGGACAAAATATAGAAAATTCAAGGACAAACAGAGGTCATCAGGTATTTAGTGGTTGTTGTCCAAGGACAAAATATAGAAAATTCAAGGAAAAATAGAGGTCATCAGGTATTTAGTGGTTGTTGTCCAAGGACAAAATATAGAAAATTCAAGGACAAACAGAGGTCATCAGGTATTTAGTGATTGTTGTCCAAGGACAAAATATAGAAAATTCAAGGACAAACAGAGGTCATCAGGTATTTAGTGGTTGTTGTCCAAGGACAAAATATAGAAAATTCAAGGACAAACAGAGGTCATCAGGTATTTAGTGGTTGTTGTCCAAGGACAAAATATAGAAAATTCAAAGACAAACAGAGGTCATCAGGTATTTAGTGGTTGTTGTCCAAGGCCAAATACCAAGGTATAGAAAATTCAAAGACAAACAGAGGTCATCAGGTATTTAGTGGTTGTTGTCCAAGGACAAAATATAGAAAATTCAAAGACAAACAGAGGTCATCAGGTATTTAGTGGTTGTTGTCCAAGGACAAAATATAGAAAATTCAAGGAAAAATAGAGGTCATTAGATAATTAGGGAGTTGTCATTCAAGGACAAATAGAGGTCATCAGATAATTAAGGGGTTGTCATTCAAGGATAGATAGAGGTCATCAGATAATTAGGGGGTTGTCATTCAAGGACAAATAGAGGTCGCCTGGATTACTCTGACCCTACAACACTGGTCCCTTGGGTGGTCTGAATAGTGAGGTTTGACTATAACTAAGAATTAACAATTTTATTTTTAATGATTTGCCTATGGTAGATGACCCCTTCTTAAAAGCTCTTTACTGAAACACTAATTTTGTAGATGAATTTTGAAATACTTCCATAAATATGCATGTAGTTTTTTTGAATCTCTACGCTTTACCTACCAGCTCGATTTATGACAAAAGAAAATCAATTTTATCTAAATACTTGCATGAGCTGTTAGTGTGATTGATAAAAACGTCATGAGAAATCCATGTATTTTTTTGTTGTTATAAATTGTGTACCCTGAAGCCTGGTGTAATGGATTGTACAGTTCACATCATTGTTAGTCCTGGCCTGCTGTCATTCTTTATCAGCATGCTGTTTCTCTACAACAAGGACCTGACAATATTCTCTTGTGTAAAAAATAATGGTGATTAGGTAGACTTGTACAAAATGTACAGCATTCCAAGATGAATGTCAGACTTCCCTTGTCATCAATGATCTAACTCTAGACATTTCTGTCGTATGTTCTGATTCAGTTTAGCATGGCTTAAAACCTTTTTGTCAAATCAGTAAAAAAAACTCCCTACCGGATTTTTTCATTACTCAGAATGTTTTGTTACAAATCACATGACTTTCATGTTATATGGTAAATATTGGTTCACTGTACTAGTCACGTCTAACTTGAACAAGATCACGTCCTGAGTACACACTAACTTGAACAAGATCACTGTCCTGAGTACACACTAACTTGAACAAGATCACTGTCCTGAGTACACACTAACTTGAACAAGATCATGTCCTGAGTACACACTAACTTGAACAAGATCATGTCCTGAGTACACACTAACTTGAACAAGATCACTGTCCTGAGTACACACTAACTTGAACAAGATCACTGTCCTGAGTACACACCAACTTGAACAAGATCACATCCTGAGTACACACTAACTTGAACAAGATCCCGTCCTGAGTACACACTAACTTGAACAAAATCACTGTCCTGAGTACACACTAACTTGAACAAGATCACATCCTGAGTACACACTAACTTGAACAAGATCACATCCTGAGTACACACTAACTTGAACAAGGTCACATCCTGAGTACACACTAACTTGAACAAGGTCACATCCTGAGTACACACTAACTTGAACAAGATCACTGTCCTGAGTACACACCAACTTGAACAAGGTCACATCCTGAGTACACACTAACTTGAACAAGATCACTGTCCTGAGTACACACTAACTTGAACAAGATCACGTCCTGAGTACACACTAACTTGAACAAGGTCACATCCTGAGTACACACTAACTTGAACAAGATCACATCCTGAGTACACACTAACTTGAACAAGATCACATCCTGAGTACACACTAACTTGAACAAGATCACTGTCCTGAGTACACACTAACTTGAACAAGGTCACATCCTGAGTACACACTAACTTGAACAAGATCACTGTCCTGAGTACACACTAACTTGAACAGTCGTATTTTCTTGTCATCCCTTATAAATGTTATGTAGAATATTGTGAGAATTCATGTACTCTTGAGTGTGTGACATTTATCAATTATTGTAATATGTGACATTGCCAGATGTGACAGGGACTTAATAGTGGTGAAATCAAGACTGTTCTGTCTGACAACAGAGTGCTGTACAGAGGGAAGATGTCTGTTTTGTAGGAGGATATTGAGAACAGATCCTGATACCAGTGTGAGATATGATCCTGAGGACATGTACGCATCCCTCGTAAAGGGATATGTCACATGGTACATCAGGTTTTCTATTAAAGACAAGAACGGTGATCATGTTTTTCTAGTTATATGATATACAAGCCCTATGGTTCTTATCTTTTTTTACGAGCCATCAACCAATGAGATTACAAGAACCGTCAGTCTCAAGCCTCGTACGTTTAATTAAACAAGATTGAATATACAGCCATATTAATGTATTATTGACATTTTCTAAAGCCCGATCAACGTTGGAATTTATCGTAGAGTTTCGGCGACCTATCCCAAGAGACTGTACAAGTCCCTTGCATGATAAAGGTGTTGGTTATTCTACAATGCTCACCGAGGAGCTCGGCTTACAAACATCATGTATCTGATCCATACAGGCACATAATGATTTAACTATATATATATATATATATATATGGACATATAGACATATACATTCAGTGTCTAGAGTGCAAAACATATCTAGATTTATGCAAAACATTTTTATATTTTAATCACCATCTTACATACAACAACTTGGGATGGTTTTCTGTCCGCTATAAAGGGCCTTAGATGTCTATCGACAGAAGGGATTATCGAGACACCTAAATTTACACCACCATTCTCGATTTAGATTTATAACTTTGTGTTTGTTTTATGTTCTATGTATGTGATGTAATTTGTGTTATATTTGTGTCTTGGTAAAGGAGCAGGTTGCATCGAAAATTTGACAATTTGCTTGTCTGTACTGTTGCTATTAATTACTTCATTGATCATATGTATGTATATATAAACACATTGAACACTAGTAGGTTTATCTGTGGAGGTGTCACAGAATAGTAAATATCTTATAGGTACAGCTTATAAATATTGGACAGGAATGAAAGTATTAGATAAAAGGAATAACACAAGAAAAACAATGAAAAAATAGATTTATCAGTAAATGACAACTCAAGATCTCTCCAAGGATAAAAGGAACTTTTGAGATTGAAGGAAAATTTCAGAATCCTTTAATATAGTTATTTCTCATGATTTCAATTATTGCTAAAAAAATGGAATGGATCTTGACACAGGTAAAACAAATGATATCTTCTTGTGTGTGTGAGTGTTTTTTTTTTTTTATCTAAATGGGTGTCTCTTGTTCCTGATGCTGAAATTTCAAGTTTGTTGAGGTGAATGAGATTGTGTAACTAGGTTTGCAGGTTGTTCAGATTTTGAGATGTTTGATAGTAACTTTGTAGCTGTTTTTTAATATATTAGAACAATGAGATGTTTGATAGTAATTTTGTAGCTGTTTTTGATATATTAGAACACTGGGATGTTTGATAGTAACTTTGTAGCTGTTTTTGATATATTAGAACACTGTGATGTTTTATAGTAATTTTGTAGCTGTTTTTGATATATTAGAACAATGAGATGTTGTGAAGATATTTTTTTTTATTATATCATTAAAGTTGCCTGCTGTGGATGTGAACATATATATATATGTGGGTGATACAAACAGAAAATCCAGTTAAATATTCTCATTGGAACTGAAAAAAACACCAGTCCATAGCATTCATTTGAAGTCACGATAAATGATGGATGTTGGTGATTCTAGATTTTTTTAAAATCTCATTAGAGAGAGAAATTGATTTTATAGGTCTACAGAATTAAACTTCAGTACTGCAGTATCGCAGTAACAATTAAAATCGAAATTAATCCAGTTGAGTGTGACAGGATAAAATTTAGCATAGACTTATTCCTCGAGAACAGAATGCGTAGAATTTGTTCATTTGATTGTATAGTCTCATCTGGGGTTATTGAAACTTCTGATTAACAATTACACTTTACACAGAACACAAAATTACCACATTGGAATTGAGAATAATACTGTCCTTAACAATACTTTATGAATACATGTAAGTATTTATTGAAGGAAATCTAAATTCACACAGTTGATATTTGGATCCTATATTTGTTTAAAAAATGAAACATTCCACAAACTTTTGCTGTAGATATTCAATATTTTGAAGTTGAACTGCAGTAACTGGGATTTATAATAAATCTAGTATTTGATGACATTAAGAGGCTGTTTGATACTGGGATTTATAATAAATCTAGTATTTGATGACATTAAGAGGATATGGTACTGGGATTTATAATAAATCTAGTATTTGATGACATTAAGAGGCTGTTTGATACTGGGATTTATAATAAATCTAGTATTTCATGACATTAAGAGGATATGGTACTGGGATTTATAATAAATCTAGTATTTGATGACATTAAGAGGCTGTTTGATACTGGGATTTATAATAAATCTAGTATTTGATGACATTAAGAGGATATGGTACTGGGATTTATAATAAATCTAGTATTTGATGACATTAAGAGGATATGGTACTGGGATTTATAATAAATCTAGTATTTGATGACATTAAGAGGATATGGTACTGGGATTTATAATAAATCTAGTATTTGATGACATTAAGAGGATATGGTACTGGGATTTATAATAAATCTAGTATTTGATGACATTAAGAGGATATGGTACTGGGATTTATAATAAATCTAGTATTTGATGACATTAAGAGGATATGGTACTGGGATTTATAATAAATCTAGTATTTGATGACATTAAGAGGATATGGTACTGGGATTTATAATAAATCTAGTATTTGATGACATTAAGAGGATATGGTACTGGGATTTATAATAAATCTAGTATTTGATGACATTAAGAGGATATGGTACTGGGATTTATAATAAATCTAGTATTTGATGACATTAAGAGGATATGGTACTGGGATTTATAATAAATCTAGTATTTGATGACATTAAGAGGATATGGTACTGGGATTTATAATAAATCTAGTATTTGATGACATTAAGAGGATATGGTACTGGGATTTATAATAAATCTAGTATTTGATGACATTAAGAGGATATGGTACTGGGATTTATAATAAATCTAGTATTTCATGACATTAAGAGACTGTATGGTACTGAAACACTTAACGTTCCCAAGTCCCATTTATTATGTGAGAACAAACTTGAAACATAGGCTATACAGAAAACAAGATGACCTTGAACTTGAAGCAATGCACATCATCATAGTTTGGGAATGAATTTCCAATGACTGAGAACATCAGACCATTCCCCGATGTTAGTATTATACTTACAACTGGTAATATCTAATGGTTCAAAAACACCTTCAAGAATGATGTTGTGGAGAATGGTGTTTCTCGCTTTTTCTTGATCAATTCAACAGAATACGAGCCTAATGGATGCTGTTAAGAAGGAAATTGAATACAATCAAGGTCAATTTGATATTTGAAACAATGGAAGTGTTTGTAATTAATGAGATGGATCTATTTGTATAGTACGGATTCAACATGAGGATTTGGGAGTGAAATGCTATGATGTGATGTCTTCATTCATCTGTATCTAGATCCTTGTGGAATCAAGTCGGATAGATGTTGATGGCCTTTGTCGAGATAATGGATGAGATGTACGAAAGGTTTTAGTAAGTCATCGATTTATTGACACTGTGGGCTCCAATAGTTAGGTCAAATTAGACAGAGTGTCGAAATAGATGGGTCTCGAATGTCCATGTCTCACAAGTAATCTGTGATAACATTTGGTAATAATAAAAATCAAATACAGATGTACTATACTTGTCTATCTCTTACTGTCATTTCAGTCAAAGCTGGTTCCTGATCTGGAAGTGCTCATATTTTCTGTTTTCTGTAAGTTTTCAACTTGAAAGCCAACTGTTAAGGATGCTTCATTCTTTGGCAAAGACAAATTCTCGATTTCATCCAATTAAATTTGATTTAATATTTCCCGATATTTCCTGTGTTGTTAATAATCTGTCTCATATAGTTGTTGAGGTATCGTGTAAGCAGAAACATTGCAGCATGTTTGTGTAGGTGGCACAAGCCTGGACTCCGCTGTAGCTAAGCAGCAATCCTGCCATACTTGGTAATGTCAAGCACAATTCAATAGAATATTCAAAAATCCTAAAATCCTGTTGTTTAAACTGAGGTAATAGTTGTAATTAAAAGTAGTGAAAACTGATGAGATTGGAACCGTGCTGGAGAAAAAGATGATGAAATCACCTTCTGCGATTAATTAGATAAGGAATTGTGTTTATGTTGAATCAGCACGTTTGGATGTTCTGAGGGAAGAATGGGTGGCGCCCAAGGGTCTGCTTGGGGCACAACAATTTTGGTAACATCATATATTTAACTCGTTTTTTTATCAAATAATAGCCCCTACTAGTTTGAGAGTGCTTTGTACTTTGGAGGGCGAGGTTGATGGAGGGACTACTTCAGATCTAATTTGGTTTTCTTGTACAAGTGTTGCTGGAAAGCTGGTAATATTAGTAATTTGTGATTTGGATATAACATCAGCACTGAGCCAGGAATTGATAAATTATGGGCAGATTGTTCCTTCAGGTTTAAAGGACATCGCTGAGATATGTTATTAGCTGTTTGCAATGTTTATCGCCCCTTGAACAGGCAAGGTCATTTTCAGACAGGGTGTCCTTGTAGTAGCTGGTGGTTATCTTACTGAACACCATATGGGAGGCCCATGATGTGCCATCTATAGCAATTAGGGTAGAAAGTCATGTCTGAGGACACAACTTTAGTGCAGATTGATCTGATTCTACAGTAGAATAGAAAATCTTAAAACACAACCAGTAGAAGATTTGAGTGGTATGTTTTGATGACTACATGGTCACCTTTATCAGACAAATGACCAGTGTTGAGTGTACTTGCACTAACGTACATAGTGTATGAGAGGGTACGGAATCGACCAAATTTTTTGGTTGTACTATAATCCTATGTACACTGAGGGAGATGGTAAACAGATTATAGACCAAAAAACACATGAGATGGTAACAATGTACTGTAGTCAATTCTGATATGCCTTGTTTAACTCTTTGGTATAGTTGTGTGAGAGTCTGTGGTCCCCCTGCCCTCGTCCCTATTAATCTGTTTTACCATCTTGTCCTACTATTTTCGACCTTAAAAAATTTCATCTTAAAACTGGGCAACATTCACAGAAGATCTTGGCAGAATTCAATGGTGTTTACATGTTTCAGCTGCTAGGTATGCTGTCTTCAGAAACATATGTTTTTTTCTGTTGTTTAAAAAATGTAAAACAAAGACACTGGAGTTTCACATACAGCTTTATTTCATTATATTGAATGACTTGGTATGGGAGTAAGGTAGCACTACAGAACATGCTTAGTGGACTTAAATTATAAAAAACTTACACTAGGATGGAGATGTATATCTCAAGTATAAAGCCTCTCGCTGTCAGCTTCAATCATGGGCACTCATGAATATTCATGTTTGTGGTCAAATCATGGAAGACATCGGTCAAGATTTGTGGCGGCCTCGATGTCTCAATGTGAGGCACTTAATTGAATATTGGTGCATACATTGTGTTGTGTCCGTGTCACGAAGAAACAAGTGATTTATCGAGTTCTGCCCCCTCCGTAAGAGAACGATGTTGTCGACATGAGTTCGTGACTTGGATAATGAGCTATGTACAGACTATGATGAAATAAACTATGATTTATGAAAAACTAATATTTTATAGAACTGACCACATCTCAGGATGATTTTAAAAAGAAAAAGTCAAAGTTTATAGGTCAGATTTTATTCACCTAAAAACTAATTCTTATGACAAAGTTGGTATACCGTCAATTCTTACCTGCACAGAGAAAATGGCACCATGAATCTTCTTTAAAGTGAAATGTTTATTATAAATTGTGGCAGGAGGTAACCAAGAGTGTAGTTATCAGTTAATGATATTATAAATTGTGGCAGGAGGTAACCAAGAATGTAGTTATCAGTTAATGATATTATAAATTGTGGCAGGAGGTAACCAAGAATGTAGTTATCAGTTAATGATATTATGAATTGTGGCAGGAGGTAACCAAGAATGTAGTTATCAGTTAATGATATTATGAATTGTGGCAGGAGGTAACCAAGAATGTTAATGATATATCAGTTAATGATATTATGAATTGTGGCAGGAGGTAACCAAGAATGGTTATCAGTTAATGATATTATGAATTGTGGCCAAGAATGTAGTTATCAGTTAATGATATTATAAATTGTGGCAGGAGGTAACCAAGAATGTAGTTATCAGTTAATGATATTATAAATTGTGGCAGGAGGTAACCAAGAGTGTAGTTATCAGTTAATGATATTATAAATTGTGGCAGGAGGTAACCAAGAATGTAGTTATCAGTTAATGATATTATAAATTGTGGCAGGAGGTAACCAAGAATGTAGTTATCAGTTAATGATATTATAAATTGTGGCAGGAGGTAACCAAGAGTGTAGTTATCAGTTAATGATATTATAAATTGTGGCAGGAGGTAACCAAGAGTGTAGTTATCAGTTAATGATATTATAAATTGTGGCAGGAGGTAACCAAGAATGTAGTTATCAGTTAATGATATTATAAATTGTGGCAGGAGGTAACCAAGAATGTAGTTATCAGTTAATGATATTATGAATTGTGGCAGGAGGTAACCAAGAATGTAGTTATCAGTTAATGATATTATGAATTGTGGCAGGAGGTAACCAAGAGTGTAGTTATCAGTTAATGATATTATAAATTGTGGCAGGAGGTAACCAAGAGTGTAGTTATCAGTTAATGATATTATAAATTGTGGCAGGAGGTAACCAAGAATGTAGTTATCAGTTAATGATATTATAAATTGTGGCAGGAGGTAACCAAGAATGTAGTTATCAGTTAACGATATTATGAATTGTGGCAGGAGGTAACCAAGAATGTAGTTATCAGTTAATGATATTATAAATTGTGGCAGGAGGTAACCAAGAATGTAGTTATCAGTTAATGATATTATAAATTGTGGCAGGAGGTAACCAAGAATGTAGTTATCAGTTAATGATATTATAAATTGTGGCAGGAGGTAACCAAGAATGTAGTTATCAGTTAATGATATTATGAATTGTGGCAGGAGGTAACCAAGAATGTAGTTATCAGTTAATGATATTATAAATTGTGGCAGGAGGTAACCAAGAATGTAGTTATCAGTTAATGATATTATAAATTGTGTAGTTATCAGTTAATGATATTATAAATTGTGTAACCAAGAATGTAGTTATCAGTTAATGATATTATAAATTGTGGCAGGAGGTAACCAAGAATGTAGTTATCCGTTAATGTTAATGATATTATAAATTGTGGCAGGAGGTAACCAAGAATGTAGTTATCAGTTAATGATATTATAAATTGTGGCAGGAGGTAACCAAGAATGTAGTTATCAGTTAATGATATTATAAATTGTGGCAGGAGGTAACCAAGAATGTAGTTATCAGTTAATGATATTATAAATTGTGGCAGGAGGTAACCAATAATGTAGTTATCAGTTAATGATATTATAAATTGTGGCAGGAGGTAACCAAGAATGTAGTTATCAGTTAATGATATTATAAATTGTGGCAGGAGGTAACCAAGAATGTAGTTATCAGTTAATGATATTATGAATTGTGGCAGGAGGTAACCAAGAATGTAGTTATCAGTTAATGATATTATGAATTGTGGCAGGAGGTAACCAAGAATGTAGTTATCAGTTAATGATATTATGAATTGTGGCAGGAGGTAACCAAGAATGTAGTTATCAGTTAATGATATTATGAATTGTTTCAGGAGGTAGTTATCAGTTAATGATATTATTAATTGTGGCAGGAGGTAACCAAGAATGTAGTTATCAGTTAATGATATTATGAATTGTGGCAGGAGGTAACCAAGAATGTAGTTATCAGTTAATGATATTATGAATTGTGGCAGGAGGTAACCAAGAATGTAGTTATCAGTTAATGATATTATGAATTGTGGCAGGAGGTAACCAAGAATGTAGTTATCAGTTAATGATATTATAAATTGTGGCAGGAGGTAACCAAGAATGTAGTTATCAGTTAATGATATTATGAATTGTGGCAGGAGGTAACCAAGAATGTAGTTATCAGTTAATGATATTATGAATTGTGGCAGGAGGTAACCAAGAATGTAGTTATCAGTTAATGATATTATAAATTGTGGCAGGAGGTAACCAAGAATGTAGTTATCAGTTAATGATATTATAAATTGTGGTAGGAGGTAACCAAGAAAATACAGTTCTTCTTTAGTGACCAGTTAATGAGTACAATGTTATTTAGTAAAACCTTTCGGAAGATGGACATTGTTATCGAAAGCTGTTTTACTTTATTATCAAACCTACTAAGAATGATGTCACATGGCAAATCGAAAACTTCTGTTTTAATTTAAGTTGAAACCGACCAGTTTGTGTGCCTAGAAGAATAGAAAAAGACTTGAGGATTGTTACCAAAGACTAAACAGAATCTCTTATCTGATTCTCGGCCTGTTAACCAAACGATGTGTTTCCAAACATGACAGGTTCTAAGTGGTTTCGGGAGACATCAGTGATTGTGGGACTTCATCAGCACAAAGCTCTCATCACAACAAATACTAGTGGGTGAAGAGGTCAGCCTTGGTCTGATTGACTGTGAGATTCTCGTTTGACTTATTAGGCTAGTGCACATCCCCATCCACACTTTGACGTTTCCTCTGTTCTGCCTATCAACACTATAGCTTTTTGTAAGGGTCACTGATGAGTCCAAGAAGCACAAAATCCATGTACGATATAGTTTTAATCTATTTTTGGCTCCACTATATGTATGTAATCCTAAATTTGTATTGAAAAGTGTTAATAAACTGTGCCTTTTGTGCATTCTTTTATCAAGGTACATGCAATTCTGTCCAATTTACTGAAACTACAGACTTATGATGAATATATAAAATGTTCTATAAGATCCCGAGATTGCCCCTTTTTGAGAAATTTGTAGCTGGTGTATGAATATATTTACTTACTTTTTGATAGGAGGGGGTATACAGAGAGTGGTAATGTTCTAATCACCAATACATACCACACATCTCAGATACAGTAAAAGTTTTTTTCAGAATTTTCAGTTGTCAAAAATCACAGATATAAAATAGCATAGCCAGGTGGTTGTAGGTGTCTAGAGTTAATCAGTTAAGGATAGTAAGCTCAGGCTACATTTCCAAGAACATAACTCCAGAGAGATTTACAGTGTATATACTGGTCTCTCTATAAACTCCAGAATAAGAAATTTATACGTGAATCAAGATTTATAGTTGAAAAAAAAAATACTGCCCCCTTTTAGGAATGAAACCAGTAACTCATTGAAATTCTTTCTTTGACGAGTGAAATCGATTTTTTTATGTTTATTACAAAAAAATTTTTCCTTACACCAGTAAAATGTTGCTTTAATTTGAAATTCCTTCTTTGACAAGTGAAATGTTGTTTTACATTAAAACTCCTTCTTTGACAAGTGAAATGTTGTTTTACATTAAAACTCCTACTTTGACCAGTGAAATGTTGTTTTACATTAAAACTCCTTCTTTGACAAGTAAAATGTTTTTTACGTCGAAATTCCTCATCTGAACATTGAGTGTTCACCTCAGATCTTGACATATGATGTCTTACCCATCAAAGACACAACCATAATAGCAGATTGATCTCATCTGACTGGTCTTACTCAGGTCTTTACTTGATAACCTTTGCCAACACTGAGCTACCCCCTACAACAGACGTGATACGGTTCTGAGGTTTCATATCACAAATCTGCTACTGTATTACAGCGTAATTATCAATACATTGTACAAATGACACACAAATGGGCACCACTTTCTGAGATCTAAGACACTGCACTCTTTAAGGAGTTCATTAAAAATCAAATCAGAGTGGCTGATATTTAGAAATCCATTTAGAAAGACCAGTAAAATCTTATTGTTTACCTCTCAAATATTGATATACAAACTTTTCTAGATTTGAAGCTTGGTTACAAAGAATGATGATTTATAGACTCTTGAGTTATGACATATTAGACGATAGCAACTTAGGATCTCTAGATTAGTCGCTTCAAGGAAAGCAATATTGTTTACTTCAAACATTGATGAATTCGTCCTATTGAAGGACCGCTGAAAATCAGACAGAATACCCACTACAGCAATTTCAATTTCAAAGGAAACAATTACAAAGCAAATGAATTTCAAGTGATCAGGGATTGTCATTTTAATGATAATGAATATGTACATTTAGCGTTACAGAGGTGTGGTGAACTGTTTTGGTTTAACTGATCACTGCATGCTTCACTCAAATCTTGGTAGTGTAACATACATATTTGTACTATATCCATGCAGCCCATGTCTGGTAATAAGCCCATCCATTCTACTTACATTTAGTAGAATTACAAACAGATAGTTTATCATTGTTCGGTAATAAGCCCACCCATATCAACAGATATTCAGTAGAAAAACAAACAGATTTGTCATTGTCCTGTAATAAGCCCACCCATTCTACTGATATTCAGTAGATTTACAATTAAATGGTTTGTCATTGTCCTGTAATAAGCCCACCCATTCTACTGATATTCAGTAGAATTACAAACACTTTTTGTGAATACAGATTTGTCTCCCTTAACAATATTCTATTCCATCAGTGAGTGACGTTTTGTGAATACAGATTTGTCTCCCTTAACAATATTCTATCGGTGAGTGACGTTTTGTGAATACAGATTTGTCTCCCTTAACAATATTCTATCGGTGAGTGACGTGTTGTGAATACAGATTTGTCTCCCTTAACAATGTTTCTATCGGTGAGTGACGTTTTGTGAATACAGATTTGTCTCCCTTAACAATGTTTCTATCGGTGAGTGACGTTTTGTGAATACAGATTTGTCTCCCTTAACAATGTTTCTATCGGTGAGTGAGGTTTTGTGATATCCTTTTCCATCAGATTAAATATTGATGTATGAGCTAGAATTTCTTGTACTATATAACTGCTAACTCTTCCTTGGAGAATTCATCTGTATGTTATATGTGATGCAGAAGAAAATAGAAGAAACTATTACGAACAATATATACTAATGGTGACTGATCGATGTGACCAGCTGTCTCCGCCAGGAAGTATTATGTGTCTGGCCGTGCTGTTCTTACAGGACATACCATGTTTTCATGTTTATAGAAGAGGTTAAGAATGATAATTCTAATGGAGATAAATGGTTAAATCTCACAAGTTGTCACACAGAAAAAAGGTTTAAAATGACACATATGTTTATCATTATTTACCATAGTGGTAATGATGATGTATATCACATCCTATTCACTCCCTACATAGATCTGATCACTGCTTTTCTCTCTTTCTTTTTTTCTTTCTTTCTATCTATCTTTCTTTATCTCTGTTTTTATTAATATCTATCTCTGTATTTATTTATATATCTCAATCCGTTCCCATTTATTCGGAAGTTTATCTGTATATAACTATCAATTGAAATGCTTGACACAGCTCCTTATCAAAATCCTTGTAAACACTAAATCAACCAATGTAAGTGATATGTTAAATGAATAAATAAGATGTGGAAATATTTTGTATTTATTTGTATAATTTCATTTATTTCCTTGAGAACTAAAAGTAAAAGGCAGAATGAATAAATAGATAAATGAATAAAAGGACAATAAATAAACAAATAAGAAAATACATAGATAATAAGAGTTATAAAGTAAATAAGTGAATAATATTTCAAAATTAATCAAGTTAAAAATGGGAAAAAAAATGGAAAAAAAAAAAAAAAAGGAAAGTACTTAATAAAGAAATAATTCAGTCCTTTGTAAATGTTTATTCCATAGTGAGTAGTAATGTGTATGCTATCTGGATCAGTGTATGCTATCTGGATCAGTGTATACTATCTGGATCAGTGTATACTATCTGGATCAGTGTATGCTATCTGGATCAGTGTATGCTATCTGAATCAGTGTATGCTATCTGGATCAGTGTACAGTGTATGCTATCTGGATCAGTGTATACTGTCTGGATCAGTGTATGCTATCTGGATCAGTGTACAGTGTATGTTATCTGGATCAGTGTATGCTATCTGGATCAGTGTACAGTGTATGTTATCTGGATCAGTGTATGCTATCTGGATCAGTGTAGAGTGTATGTTATCTGGATCAGTGTGTGCTTTCTGGATCAGTGTACAGTGTATGTTATCTGGATCAGTGTATGTTATCTGGATCAGTGTATACTGTCTGGATCAGTGTATACTGTCTGGATCAGTGTATGCTATCTGGATCAGTGTATGTTATCTGGATCAGTGTATGCTATCTGGATCAGTGTACAGTGTATGTTATCTGGATCAGTGTATGCTATCTGGATCAGTGTACAGTGTATGTTATCTGGATCAGTGTATGCTATCTGGATCAGTGTATGTTATCTGGATCAGTGTATGTTATCTGGATCAGTGTATACTGTCTGGATCAGTGTATGCTATCTGGATCAGTGTATGTTATCTGGATCAGTGTATGCTATCTGGATCAGTGTACAGTGTATGTTATCTGGATCAGTGTATGCTATCTGGATCAGTGTATGTTATCTGGATCAGTGTATGCTATCTGGATCAGTGTATGTTATCTGGATCAGTGTATGTTATCTGGATCAGTGTATACTATCTGGATCAGTGTATGTTATTTGGATCAGTGTATACTGTCTGGATCAGTGTATGCTATCTGGATCAGTGTATGTTATCTCGATCAGTGTATGCTATCTGGATCAGTGTATGTTATCTGGATCAGTGTATACTATCTGGATCAGTGTATGTTATCTGGATCAGTGTATGATATCTGGATCAGTGTATGTTATCTCGATCAGTGTATACTATCTGGATCAGTGTATACTATCTGGATCAGTGTATGTTATCTGGATCAGTGTATACTGTCTGGATCAGTGTATGCTATCTAGAGGTATAGACCACTAAATGTTTTGGGATATTTCTGTTTCCTGTTTTCTGTTCCTTTGTGTGTATACTCATCCAAACTTATAAATCACACAAATTTGTTTTCTATGTTTTTCATGCACTTTTCTGTAGTTACCTTATGTGGTGCTTGTCAGTAATGTGTTAGGGCTTTACTATACTTGATTGGAGCTTAGACTTCAAATAACATGTCTTGTTTGGGTGTAAGCACCAACGAGAGGTAGACATGTGAAGATCTTTATGCATGGAAATGTTCAAACATGGATGTACTGTTACACAATATATCCTCATTGTCTGGTCAGCGATCTGATTGTATTCCAACTTCATGTATTAGTAGGTCAATAAAATGGCATAATGGTACATTCATCTGTTGATGTTGATTCTTGTGTCTCCACAGAAGTTTTTATATAACAGGTGTAGCATTCTGTTACACACTAGTGTCTCCACAGTCAGGTCATCATATTATGATGTTGATCTTGTGTCTCCAAAGAAGTTTTTATGTAACAAGTGTAGCATTCTGTTACACAGTAATAGTTTTTGTATAGAGAAATGATCCTAGAAAAACCTGATGACTGTTGATTGAGGTTTTATCACATAAAAATTCACGTTACATAAATTTTAGTGAATATCATCTTACTGAGTTGTGGCTTGCTGTGTTTTAAGTTCACACTGGTTTCCATGGTGATATCATAACTTGATGGCATCAACATGTGACCTGTACAAATGAGAAACTGGTATAGAGTTAGAATATTGCCAAATTAAATTCTGTATCAGTTGATAAAATGTTGTTTTGAAAGATGTTTGCAGAAGTGTATAAGTTATATGATGAATAGACACTTGCATTTGTTTCCATTGCATATGAGATTCGTGAAACTCATCAACAATTTATTTTGGCTTGCCAAAGACTAAGTATGAGAAATTCTAATACTTGTTTTATATATCTTATGTGAAACTTGTCCAAGTTCCCGCGGGGATAACAGTTGCAAACCCAATTTGGAATTCCTTAAATGGTTTGCTATAATTATTGTAAGTAGGAATAATCATATAAATGTTTCTCATTGATGTTATATATAGATATATATCTAAATAAGGGTCAATTGTAATATGGAATAACCAAACATGACTTCTATCATATGTAGATACCTAGATATGAGTTTATTTTAATATAGAATGACCAAATATGGAATTTTTATATTATGATAATATGTAGATACCTAAATATGCATTGATTTATTTTAATATGGAATGACCAAATATGGGTTTCTGTAGTATGCTGATGATATAGATACCCAATTATGGTATGCTTTGTTGTTGAAGAAATGTACCTTAATAAGAATAGTATATAATCAATGCTGCAAGCTAGCAATTTACTTAGGTGTCATTTTATAGGCAATTTCAGAAACATTCAAATAACATAATTAAATGTAAACAAATTTTCAAAGTACATCCAAATAATGGAGGAGATGAGGCAATACAAATATAATCAACTTCACGCCAATTTGGACCCTTCAGCATCTAAAAAGACAATGCATTTCTTGTTTACAGAAAGTGGAAAAAAGGTGCTTGAACCTTAAATTGAATTTGATAAAAAAGAAACTTGATGTAATCAGATTTCATTTACATTAGTGAAACAGTTTTTCTGCAGTTTTCTTCTCAAATCTATGTTTATGTTGCTTATATAGTTATATATTCTATAGAAGGAAATTAACTCATGTTGATATACTTATATTTAAAAGAAACGTAGATTAGATAAAGAGAGCTCTGTTAAGGGAATTAACTTTAGTCTTATAAAGAGAGCTCTGTGAAGGGAATTTACTAAGTCATATAAAGAGAGCTCTGTGAAGGGAATTAACTCTTGTCATATAAAGAGAGCTCTGTGAAGGGAATTAACTCTTGTCATATAAAGAGAGCTCTGTTAAGGGAATTAACTCTTGTCATATAAAGAGAGCTCTGTTAAGGGAATTAAGTCTTGTTTATATAGTTATATTGAATAGAGAGAAAATATTTAATAAAGAAAGCTCTGTGAAGGGAATTAACTCTTGTCTTAGCACTTTTTCCATATATATACAAACACATTAATGATATAGAGTTTAAGCAAATGGTTATGACCGTTAGGAAGATCTCCACAATTTCCTAGATAGTTGGAACACTAACAACCTCCTGCAGGGCTCTATACTACATTGATTATTTCTTCAAACTGTGTTAGGCCTGGTAGTGGCAGTATAGGCCAGGCTGACAGATCAGGGCCGTTAGCTACAATCTCCTAGTCCGTCAGGGACTCCCTGATAAACCCTACCTTGGATTTATTTAGCACCCTAAGTGTCATACAGTGCTAGGAAATATAAGTGGAAGTATAGCTGTACTGACAATACATTGTACCAGTAGTTTCCATGATAACAGTGAGAGGGCTTCACAATCTCCAGTATTGTTATATTTTCACCAATAGTATTTCACATTTTTTAATTAACACTGATATTTTTATCAGTTAATTGATTAAAGACAGTTGTGAGATAACTGCTATTTTTTACAAAATATTGGAACTTTCCTGTTGTGTGTGTAAATTGTAAGAGTGAAGTTTGAGATGTTTTGGTGAAGAACAGCTGACAGTGAAGACATTATAGTAAGTAAAGTGTAGGTATACACTGGCTGGAGGCACTTGTGATCGCACATGTGACATTCATAGTCTTGTGATTTGTCAGGGGTTTCACCCACCTTTGTGATTGCCGTGTCTGTTTTCTACAGCAGTATTGGACTAGCAACACTCATATGCATATTTAACTGGATTTTTACATAAACAAGCACACAATATAATTGTTTTGTATCTGTTTGGATACGAAGATGTTGAGGAAATTTTCTGATGTGTTTTTGAGAGTATAGTCATTCAGTGGTGTTGGATGTGACCAGATAATTAGAGCCATCAGAAAATGGAAGTGTTTGATCCTAACTGTCTTGGGGCTGTACCCTCGTGTAATTATTCCTATTTGTGGTTACAATCCTGACACTTTCAGCAGATTACTTGCATGTTAACGGTAAGTCATATGTTGGCCTTTCTGCTGTAAACCAAATCTGTGTTGATATCTAGTAAATCAGTAAAAAAAAAAAAAAGATAAAACGTTAAAGTCCTTTTTGTTTTTTTTAATTAGCAGTGTTTCAATGTTATATTAATTTGATCAGAGAAATTTCACTTTTATGTTTTTAGTACTAATGGTAGTTGATGAACATGAGTTGGAGTCGGTGTCAACAGTTACGATATTGGATGAGTTTTAGACGTGTCAATGTTTATTTTTAACATATTGTGTTCTAAAGTTGATTGGTAGTGATGAGTTATTGGCATGCTATATCGCATGCCCATACAACTTGCAAAATTATGTTTCAAAAGTTTTCATTGAATCCGATTTCATGTTGGTTTAGACGAGTTTGTCTGTCAAATATAGAAAAAAAACAACATGTAAGTCATCAGTTTTTGTTTAAAGAAACTGCAGAAAATAGTGTCACATTATATCAGATCTTTCCAGTTGTATTCTGACTGTAATAACCAAACATCCACTATAAGGTTAAAGTGTTGTAAAGGAATCACCCCAACATAACTTAGGATCTCCCTCAGGGGCATTTAAAATGTTTGAAACCAATCTTGAGGATTATGACTTTGGCAAGAACTGTTTGATTAGTTTTGTTGTAAAATTAATAAGCGACGGATTTCATCTTTAATTTTAACAGTGTAAGTTGCACCTGCTCCTAGAGTAAATTAAAATTGTTTGGTTCTATATTGCAAAATGTTTAACTAAACATTTTTGTAGTTTGAAAGTACACCATAATGAATTTGGAGAAACCTGGAAAATTATATCTAATGATGCTCTCCAAGTTCAAGCAAATTTCCTGAAAGCATTTAAAGTGTTTTAATTTTCTCCTATCATTCCGCATCTTGATTTCATGAGACCGTTTCATTAAAGGCATGAGCCTTCCGCAGGACAAGTGATTAGCGTGGCTGTTAAGTTTTCGACATGAAGGCATTAAAACTTGATGAGTTTTCTTGGATCAATCATACCCGTAACTTGTCAAGCAATCTTCAGTGTCATAAAAACATGTAATTTGATAACAAAAGTACAACATTTTAAGATTTCTATACAAAAGATGAAGATTTTCTTTGGTAAACTTCTGGTAAATATCCTATTTTTTATCCTTTAGATTTTGATGGATTAATAATTCATAAGACAAGATGAATGGATTGCTCCAACAAATTCATATTTTTCTTCGTGGAAAATTGTATTTAATTGTAGTGGTTTCTTTTACAAACAGAGCACAAGTCAAAGATCGTTCAAAGTCATTCAAGTAGAAACACATTGGTTACCTATCCACAACAGGAATTTCTGTCCAGAAAGTCAGAATCTGCCTTTGTGAGTCAAATACAACATAATTTAATGACTCATTTTGTATGCAAAATAGACATTTCACAAATTTTGATTGTACTTTAAATTGTAAAAATAATGATGCTGAACTAAAACTATCTCATTGTTCCAAGTAAGCTTGGAATGATTGAGAAATCAGTCGTCTGTAACTGTGGATAGCATACTCTGTACTGATGACATGCTATGTCTGCTGATAGGACCAGATATCTGACTGTAAGATGGTGGTGTTGTGACCTGTTACAGAAATGTTGATATTGTTTCTGATAAAACCTAGTATAATCACCTATTTTGAATTAATAGAGATCAGTTGCTTGTTGAAAGTCACACGTATTAACATTTTGTTCTGAATTTGTGTCAAAAATATTAATTGAAAGAACTTGACATTTAATAAGAAAGTACTTGAATGCCAGAAATAGATATTCAACAGTTTTAAGCAAAAATGTAAAAAATTCAAGAAGAAAATTGCAAATTAGAGAAAAATAAATAGTTTACTTCAGCTATTCTGTGAATATTCAGGAATCAACATATTTTAACATTTACCAGGAGAAGGCAGGTGGGCTTGTTACATGATAACAAGTTTAAGTACTTATTGGAATTTCTACAGAAACTGCTTAGATGTTGACAAAATTATTAATCCGACATTGGCTTATTTACAAGACACAGGTTTATTTAACTAATATGGGCTTATTAATGAGACACAGGCTTATTTACAAGACACAGGTTTATTTAACTGATATGGGCCTATTAATGAGACACAGGCTTATTTACAAGACACAGGTTTATTTAACTGATATGGGCTTATTAATGAGACATTGGCTTCTTTACAGACACAGGTTTATTTAACTGATATGGGCTTATTAATGAGACATTGGCTTCTTTACAGACACAGGTTTATTTAACTGATATGGGCTTATTAATGAGACATTGGCTTATAAACCAGATATTGGCTTATTTACAAGACACAGGTTTATTTAACTGAGATAGGTGTATTTGAAGACTGATTTTTTAAAAAAAGGCATGGGCTTATTAACCAGATATATAGGGACTATAAAGTTACCAAGAAAGAAAGGCTCTGATTGGCTGATTGGTGTGAAATGTCCCAATTCTCTTCCTTAGGAATTAAGACAAAACAAATTTTTAAATATTGGTTTAGTTTTTTGCTCATAGAAACATATAAGTCAAAATAAATTTTATTGCATTTCCCGTGTGAAAATATTTGAAAACTTGTGAACTAAAATAATTTCTTGATGAATGGTAGCTTTTTGTAAAAGAAGATTGCTGGATCTTAGATGTGTGGCATTGTTAGAGGAAAATTTATTGCCATACTGAACAGCTAGCAGTCCAGGATCAACCTGTAAGTAACTGGAAATTAAACTGGATGAATTATTCAGAACAAAAATTACGCTCTCTGTCTGAAACGACAAGAATCTTTTAAGAATATCTTCTATTTTATGGCAGGTTTGCCTGGTGTAATCTTATCTACTTTGAAAAAAGAACTGCCTCAATCCAAGTAGATCTGACTAGGATGACAGCTTGTCATCTTTGTGGAGTTAAAGGTATTGATGTCAGCTTGTTGAGGATCAAATCTAATTAGTGTTCAACTTCTATTGTGTAGTAGCACATTATGGTGCTGCTATAAGTACAGGACATCATTGGAAGGCAACTGGCCTTCCTTCTCAGTACTGCTATGTCAGTTCCTTTCAGAGAACTTCTAGAATTGTACCACAATAGGACATTTTGTATTAGACAGTAATTCCTAGGCACGTCAAATAGAGCAGTAGTTGATCGATGGCCAAACTACACCGTGACATTACTGCAGTGACATGATCACTAGGGTTAAAGTCGATTGGTAGCTGTGTTTACAATTTTTTAGCAGGGACTCAGCATCACAGATTGACCCCCTCTAGAAGTTTACCATTTTTTTTTATCATAAAGTCATCTTGTTTTTGTTACTTCTTTTTCCCCCAAGTGTTGCTTACAAATAAGACAAAAGGACGTAATTCTTAAACTTAAACTAAAACTTAAGTCATACAAGCTGTTTTTATTATGTAAAAGATGTTGCAGATGACTTCAGTCGCAAAAGATTTTAATCTAAGTTTACTTTACTCGTTAAGAGAAGTTCTCCCTAAAGGAAAACTTAGATCAACATGATGTGTTTTATTTTTCTGCAACACAGATCTGTATAACATAATTCATAGATATTCAAGTGTTAATTCACTGGAACCGGAATACAAACAGACAGATTCCTGAGTTTAGCCTTTGGGAATGCTGTATTTGGTATCAGATAGTCTTACTGTCTTCGTTCATAGGTAGAGTAAATGGAAAGCTTTGTGGTGAACATTACAGATTCTAATTTTTTGTTGACTTTGTGATCAGGTTATATACAGGTTACTGCTGGGCAACAAGTTATTTTTGTTGACTTTGTGGCCAGGTTATATACAGGTTACTGTATGGCCACAAGTTATTTTTGTTGACTTTGTGGCCAGGTTATATACAGGTTACTGTATGGCCACAAGTTATTTTTGTTGACTTTGTGGCCAGTTTATATACAGTTACTGTATGGCCACAAGTTATTTTCGTTGACTTTGTGATCTGGTTATACACAGGTTACTGTATGGCCACAAGTTATTTTTGTTGACTTTGTGGCCAGGTTATATACAGTTACTGTATGGCCACAAGTTATTTTTGTTGACTTTGTGGCCAGTTTATATACAGGTTATTGTATGGCCACAAGTTATTTTTGTTGACTTTGTGGCCAGGTTATATACAGTTACTGTATGGCCACAAGTTATTTTTGTTGACTTTGTGGTCAGGTTATATACAGGTTACTGCAGGGCCATAAATTATTTTTGTTGACTTTGTGGCCAGGTTATATACAGGTTACTGTATGGCCACAAGTTATTTTTGTTGACTTTGTGATCAGGTTATATACAGGTTACTGCAGGGCTATAAATTATTTTTGTTGACTTTGTGGCCAGGTTATATACTGGTTACTATATGGCCACAAATTATTTTTGTTGACTTTGTGACCAGGTTATTTATTGGTTACTGTATGGCCACAAGTTATTTTTGTTGACTTTGTGGCCAGGTTATATACAGGTTACTGTATGGCCACAAGTTATTTTTGTTGACTTTGTGGCCAGGTTATATACAGTTACTGTATGGCCACAAGTTATTTTTGTTGACTTTGTGGCCAGGTTATATACAGGTTACTGTATGGCCACAAGTTATTTTTGTTGACTTTGTGGCCAGTTTATATACAGTTATTTTTGTTACTTTGTATGGCCACAAGTTATTTTTGTTGACTTTGTGGCCAGGTTATATACAGGTTACTGTATGGCCACAAGTTATTTTTGTTGACTTTGTGGCCAGTTTATATACAGTTACTGTATGGCCACAAGTTATTTTTGTTGACTTTGTGATCAGGTTATATACAGGTTAGTGTATAGCCACAAGTTATTTTTGTTGACTTTGTGGCCAGTTTATATACAGTTACTGTATGGCCACAAGTTATTTTTGTTGACTTTGTGATCAGGTTATATACAGGTTAGTGTATGGCCACAAGTTATTTTTGTTGACTTTGTGGCCAGGTTATATACAGGTTACTGTATGGCCACAAGTTATTTTTGTTGACTTTGTGATCAGGTTATATACAGGTTACTGTATGGCCACAAGTTATTTTTGTTGACTTTGTGGCCAGGTTATATACAGGTTACTGTATGGCCACAAGTTATTTTTGTTGACTTTGTGGCCTTGTTGCTTAAATGTTCCTGTGTGGCCACAGTTATGTTAAGGTTACTGAGTAGCCTCAAATTATTTCAAGTTGTGTAGGTAGTGTAAATTTATTTTCTAGCTACATTTCCAGGGAAGAAATGTTTTAATGGAAAATGTCAGTTTGAGTATAAACAGGAAGTTGATGGGAACGAAGCAGTCGATCATGGCTACCCAATTATCAGAATGGTGATGTCCTGTCAGGAGATTTGAGATGTTAATAGTGGAGTGTAGCAGATCCATCATGTCCAGTACTAATGACTACTGAACTTGTTTACAACCCAAGGCCAGTTAATAATGCTCTCATTTTCTATCGTCTTTTAATTGAGATTGTAAACTGTAAGTCTGTTATGACTTTTATAATATCAATGATTAATGAACAGCTGATAGATCAATTTGTTGGTATGGTATTGACAGTATGCTCTGGACACTATATCTCATAAAGGTGGTTCACATTTTGTTTTTTTTCTTAGAGTTTTGTTTGGTTGATAACCAATGCAACGGGATCATGGTCTGATACAGAGCCATTGTTATGGTTGTTTAAACTAGGACAGATACTATAAATAGTATATCACTTCCATGTAGATTTAACCACTAGTAAGGTTGAACTCTCTAAATATGGTTACAAATGGCAGATAGTGGCAGTTGCCATAGTAACATAGAATAGCCAGAGACAGTCACATTGGGAACATAGGCCAGCCAGTGTAGTTGCCATAGCAACAGAGACAAGTCAGAGGCAGTTACCCTAGTAACATAAGATAACCAGTGCTAGTGACAGTAGTAAGTAAGACCAACCAGAGGCAGTCACCTTAATATCAAAGGACAGTCAGTGGCAGTCACCTTAGTAACAAAGGACATTCAGAGGCAGTCACCTTAATATCAAAGGACAGCCAGAGGCAGTCACCTTAATATCAAAGGACAGTCAGTGGCAGTCACCTTAGTAACAAAGGACAGCCAGTGGCAGTCACAGTAGTAAGCAAGACCAACCAGAGGTAGTCACCTTAATAACAAAGGACAGCCAGTGACAGTCATCTTAATAACAAAGGACAGCCAGAGGCAGTCACCTTAATAACAAAGGACAGCCACTGGCAGTCACCTTAATAACAAAGGACAGCCAGTGGCAGTCACCTTAATAACAAAGGACAGCCAGAGGCAGTCACCTTAATAACAAAGGACAGCCACTGGCAGTCACCTTAATAACAAAGGACAGCCAGTGGCAGTCACCTTAATAACAAAGGACAGCCAGAGGCAGTCACGGTAGTAGTAGAAGCCAGCAGGAGGCAGACATATGGATGTTGTTATCCATTAGCCTAACTGTTGACATTGCTCCCCTGGGATATGTCTTGACTTCATCTCTCCCACAGTAAACAACCTTATATGTTATTCTGACATATGTAACCCGCTTTAAGTTATCAGGATGAAACTTGATTTCTGATCCTTACAAATCTGTTACCTGTAGGCATTTCAGTTCAATTGATATCATTTTAGGGGTGGCATTCTGTAATAAAATTTCATTGAAGACAAACTTGTACATGTAATTGTTTCTATTTCTTGAAGCCATTTTGTCTGCATTGTATCAAACTTCCTCAACTGGTTTTCTTTCCTAATTTGATTAGATTACCTCTCTTTGTGGTCATACATCAGGGAGACAATTGAATATGACGGTCGTCACCTGACGCCAAATGTTGCATAAAATTACCAGACAGGCATGACAGAAAAATCTAGCACCGTGAAGATTGTGAGATTTCGTAGTGTTATGTAAAGGGAAAAACCTGGCACTGGGTAGCACATGTGAATGTGTTGGACTGGAAATCTTACTGGAGATTTTAGGTAGTGATGTATTTATATATACTTACATAATTAGTAAATAGAAGGAGATATTTATATACTTATACAATTAGTAAATAGAAGGAGATATTTATATACTTATACAATTAGTAAATAGAAGATATTTATATACTTATACAATTAGTAAATAGGAGATATTTATATACTTATACAATTAGTAAATAGGAGATATTTATATACTTATACAATTAGTAAATAGGAGATATTTATATACTTATACAATTAGTAAATAGAAGATATTTATATACTTATACAATTAGTAAATAGAAGATATTTATATACTTATACAATTAGTAAATAGAAGATATTTATATACTTATACAATTAGTAAATAGAAGGAGATATTTATATACTTATAGTACAATTAGTAAATAGAAGGAGATGCATATTTAGAACGTCTAGTGTGCCATTCATAGATCCTACTATACACAATAACATCTTGGGAGTGTGTTTCTAGAGAAAGGTGGCAGTGGTGACACCTTTTATTCAGTAATATGGAAATATCCTTCTTAGCTATATAATTAAATTGGCAATGTTGAGGTCTGTGAAAATTAAAACTGAAAATTTTACATAACAAGGAATTAAAAGACGTTTAATTTCTGAAGTGAAAACATAGCAGTGTTAGAGTCATACAATCTTACTTCCACCAAGATCTTGTAGATTTCATTTTCCAGCCAAGAAAGGAAACAGGCTGTTAATATGTTTCTACTGTATGGAACCCTTATGAGGTAGTAATGAGATAGAAATAAGAGTTTGACAGTGAATAGGTATAATGTCAGATAGCAAAGAGTTCAATGTAGACAGATAGTTAAGAGTTTGGCGTAGTGAGATAGTTAAGAGTTTAGTGTAGTGAGATAGTTAAGAGTTAGGTTAGTGAGATAGTTAAGAGTTAGGTTAGTGAGATAGTTAAGAGTTAGGTTAGTGAGATAGTTAAGAGTTAGGTTAGTGAGATAGTTAAGAGTTAGGTTAGTGAGATAGTTAAGAGTTAGGTTAGTGAGATAGTTAAGAGTTAGGTTAGTGAGATAGTTAAGAGTTTAGATAGTTAAGAGTTAGTAGTGAGATAGTTAAGAGTTAGGTTAGTGAGATAGTTAAGAGTTTGGTGATGTGAGATAGTTAAGAGTTAGGTGTAGTGAGATAGTTAAGAGTTTAGTGTAGTGAGATAGTTAAGAGTTAGGTGAAGTGAGATAGTTAAGAGTTTGGTGATGTGAGATAGTTAAGAGTTTGGTGATGTGAGATAGTTAAGAGTTAGGTGTAGTGAGATAGTTAAGAGTTTGGTGTAGTGAGATAGTTAAGAGTTTAGTGTAGTGAGATAGTTAAGAGTTAGGTTAGTGAGATAGTTAAGAGTTAGGTTAGTGAGATAGTTAAGAGTTAGGTTAGTGAGATAGTTAAGAGTTTGGTGAAGTGAGATAGTTAAGAGTTTGGTGAAGTGAGATAGTTAAGAGTTTGGTGATGTGAGATAGTTAAAGAGTTAGGTGAAGTGAGATAGTTAAGAGTTAGGTTAGTGAGATAGTTAAGAGTTAGGTTAGTGAGATAGTTAAGAGTTTGGTGAAGTGAGATAGTTAAGAGTTAGGTTAGTGAGATAGTTAAGAGTTAGGTTAGAGAGATAGTTAAGAGTTTGGTGAAGTGAGATAGTTAAGAGTTTGGTGATGTGAGATAGTTAAAGAGTTAGGTGAAGTGAGATAGTTAAGAGTTAGGTTAGTGAGATAGTTAAGAGTTAGGTTAGTGAGATAGTTAAGAGTTTGGTGAAGTGAGATAGTGAGATAGTTAAGAGTTTGGTGATAGTTAGAGTTTGGTGTAGTTAAAGAGTTAGGTGAAGTGAGATAGTTAAGAGTTAGGTTAGTGAGATAGTTAAGAGTTAGGTTAGTGAGATAGTTAAGAGTTTAGTGTAGTGAGATAGTTAAGAGTTAGGTTAGTGAGATAGTTAAGAGTTAGGTTAGTGAGATAGTTAAGAGTTTAGTGTAGTGAGATAGTTAAGAGTTAGGTGTAGTGAGATAGTTAAGAGAGTTAGTTTGGTGAAGTGAGATAGTTAAGAGTTTAGTGTAGTGAGATAGTTAAGAGTTAGGTGAAGTGAGATAGTTAAGAGTTTGGTGTAGTGAGAGAGTTAAGAGTTTAGTGTAGTGAGATAGTTAAGAGTTAGGTGTAGTGAGATAGTTCAGAGTTTGGTGTAGTGAGATAGTTAAGAGTTAGGTGTAGTGAGATAGTTAAGAGTTAGGTGTAGTGAGATAGTTAAGAGTTTAGTGTAGTGAGATAGTTCAGAGTTTGGTGTAGTGAGATAGTTAAGAGTTTGGTGATGTGAGATAGTTAAGAGTTAGGTTAGTGAGATAGTTAAGAGTTTAGTGTAGTGAGATAGTTAAGAGTTTGGTGTAGTGAGATAGTTAAGAGTTTAGTGTAGTGAGATAGTTAAGAGTTTGGTGAAGTGAGATAGTTAAGAGTTTGGTGTAGTGAGATAGTTAAGAGTTTAGTGTAGTGAGATAGTTAAGAGTTAGGTGTAGTGAGATAGTTAAGAGTTAGGTGTAGTGAGATAGTTCAGAGTTTGGTGTAGTGAGATAGTTAAGAGTTTAGTGTAGTGAGATAGTTAAGAGTTAGGTGTAGTGAGATAGTTAAGAGTTAGGTGTAGTGAGAGAGTTCAGACGTAAAGCATACCTATTGATAGACAACCTGCTGCTCGTTTGTCTAAATTATTGACTATTTTGGCCTGGTAAACCTGTGAGCATTCATACCTACCACTTCCTATCTCTACAACTTGATTGATGATGAAACAAAAGTTCAAGGTCATAATTCAAATAGAGGTCCAGGATTTGAGGAGAAAAAAAGTAGCTGGTAGCTAAATGAAGAAATATTTGGAGATGGCTGGCTCTGCTTCCTTAGCTATTCACTGGCATTGTTAAGTATTGACTTTGAGAGAGAAAAATACTGCGATCAATTTTCAAACAAGAATACAAGGTCATATTTCAGATCATAGACAATGTGATGTATAAGAGGTGTGGCATTAATGATCAATTGATGAGATATATACGGAGAGTTTCTTTACAACTAGGTACATTCCTAGGTAAGTTTGCTTCAATATGACAGATCATGTAGATCAATTAGAATTTAAAGAATTCACTTGGTCTTTGTAAAAAAAATGGCTGTTTCATGTCCCTTGAGAATTTGGGCTCAGTTTGTTAGAAAAACTGATGAAGACAACCTCATGTGGTGTGGTCATAGCAGCAAGATTAAGCAAAAACGTATCTACATCAAATTGTAAACTACAACTTCTTTCTATTTTGGAGAAGGATTGTTGGAAAGTAAGCCGAGCTGATTGTTTCATCAGTTCTTTTTTACAACTTTTACCTGATGTTACCATGGATATTTACTCAAAATATAGGTCATGTGATTATACAACAGTAGGTGGCGCCACCTAGCAGCTTTTGACAATTGCTCTGTTGCAGATGCTGGTGTAGTTCTTACTTAACCTGATGCTGTGGAGCCATATAATTGAATTTCTCTAGGAAACAAAACTTGAGAACAAATTTGTTTCCTTTGAGAAATTTGCTTTTAATCGACAGTGTTTTAATGAAACCTATTTAAAGTATGCTCATGTTTTATGGATGAAAAAGGATCATGAGTTTGACAATGAATTTCTTCAGAGATTTGGTTTGGTGATGTGAGTTTAAGAGTTTAGTGTAGTGAGATAGTTAAGAGTTAGGTGTAGTGAGATAGTTCAGAGTTTGGTGTATAGATCCTTTTGACTGCAGGCCTAGTTTGAGTGGTGTGGATAAGTTACTGAGTGGAAAAAAAAATTAAGTTGATTTTCCTGGCAAAGCTAAAACAATGACAATGTTATTTGTTGAAATTGAAGAAAACTTGGGTAATTATAAACAATTAGATAAAGATTATGTTCACAGTCGTGGCTTATGGTAGGGTCATACAGTCGTGGCTTATGTTAGGGTCATACAGTCGTGGCTTATGTTAGGGTCATACAGTCATGGCTTATGTTAGAGTCATACAGACTATGGCTTATGTTAGGGTCATACAGTCGTGGCTTATGTTAGGGTCATACAGTCATGGCTTATGTTAGGGTCATACAGTCGTGGCTTATGTTAGGGTCATACAGTCATGGCTTATGTTAGGGTCATACAGTCGTGGCTTATGTTAGGGTCATACAGTCGTGGCTTATGTTAGGGTCATACAGTCATGGCTTATGTTAGGGTCATACAGTCGTGGCTTATGTTAGGGTCATACAGACTATGGCTTATGTTAGGGTCATACAGACTGTGGCTTATGTTAGGGTCATACAGACTGTGGCTTATGTTAGGGTCATACAGTCGTGGCTTATGTTAGGGTCATACAGTCGTGGCTTATGTTAGGGTCATACAGTCGTGGCTTATGTTAGGGTCATACAGTCGTGGCTTATGTTAGGGTCATACAGACTGTGGCTATCCTCTGTTAGTTTTAACATATATGTGCAATTTCCTCAATAGAAATTAGAAAAATAGTAGTTTTTTAAAAAAAAAAAGTCAAATACATTGTATTCGGAAACTGAAGTCAGTTATTTCCAGAAACTGAAGTCAGTTATTTCCAGAAACCGAAGTCAGTTATTTCCAGAAACCGAAGTCAGTTATTTCCAGAAACTGAAGTCAGTTATTTCCAGAAACTGAAGTCAGTTATTTCCAGAAACCGAAGTCAGTTATTTCCAGAAACTGAAGTCAGTTATTTCCAGAAACCGAAGTCAGTTATTTCCAGAAACCGAAGTCAGTTATTTCCAGAAACTGAAGTCAGTTATTTCCAGAAACTGAAGTCAGTTATTTCCAGAAACCGAAGTCAGTTATTTCCAGAAACCGAAGTCAGTTATTTCCATTGTCTTTCAGTAAAACAAAATTTTTACCAAGAAGGTTGATATGATGTTTGATTTTCTTACTAGCTAGCTTCTATGGTACCTTTAGAGAAATTCTAACAAAAAATTCTTGGTTTCCCTTTAATAATTCCCTTTTGGGGTTAGAGATGTTATGTTGGTCCTATGGACTTATTTCAGGGTAACTACAGTATATGGTTGCTATGGCTACCAGAACTACCTTACTAAAAGACACAGCCCTTTATATACCTTCAAGCCGTAACAGTTATGAGTTTTCTCCATGAAAGATTTGGCATGTTTGGAAGTTAAAATCCCCATAGTATATTGGAAGATAACAATTTCATTGTCTGATTTTTAAGACTTGAGAATTAAGTAGACAGAATCAATAAGATTGTGCCTAATCTGCAGCCTCCAGGTAAAGAACATCTCCAGGGAAATTTTCTGTACACAGCGTCCATTCTCTGTATATTTTTCGTTCCCTGGTTTGTTTAAATTAATCTATCTTATTCCTGGTTTTGTTATGATGATTGATTTTTCATAGATATTGTTTGATATCATAACATGAGAAGAGATTAAATTTGACAACCATTGTTGCAGAATTTTGAATGGATAAGAGTACGTATTAATCTGATGTATTCCAAATATTTTTTTAATAGTTTGTAGCAGAATTTTTTTGTCTGTTGTAATGGTATTGAATTGAAAGGTCACCAACTTATCATATACTGTCAAACAATCTTTCTTGTTCCAAGTTTGTTGTTTCCCCAGTATTTCATGTTTTAATACTGATATCACTTGAGTCACTGTTCATTAGTGTATCTACTTTGTAGTGATGTGTGTTCTAGGCAAAGTCTCATGTTTAAACACTGATCTGACAGACTAAAAAGTGTCTGTTTAAGGGTCACGTCTTTACTGATGGCAGTCAAAGGGATATGAACTGAAGTAAGGCAGTCACACAGTATTGAATTGATCTGACTGTCATATTCTGGACAATGGCAGTCATAGGGATATGAACTGAATTATGGCAGTCACACAGTAATGGATTGATCTGTCTGTCATATTCTGGACAATAGCAGTCATAGGGATATGAACTGAATTATGGCAGTCACACAGTAATGAATTTATCTGTCTGTCATGTTCTGGACAATGGCAGTCATAGGGATATAAACTGAATTATGGCAGTCACACAGTAATGGATTGATCTGTCTGTCATATTCTGGACAATGGCAGTCATAGGGATATGAACTGAATTATGGCAGTCACACAGTAATGAATTGAATTGTTCTGTCTGTCATGTTCTGGACAATGGCAGTCATAGGGATATGAACTGAATTATGGTATTCACATAGTAATGAATTGATCTGTCTGTCATGTTCTGGACAATGGCAGTCATAGGGATATGAACTGAATTATGGTATTCACATAGTAATGAATTGATCTGTCTGTCATGTTCTGGACAATGGCAGTCATAGGGATATGAACTGAATTATGGCAGTCACACAGTAATGAATTGATCTGTCTGTCATGTTCTGGACAATGGCAGTCATAGGGATATGAACTGAATTATGGTATTCACATAGTAATGAATTGATCTGTCTCATGTTCTGGACAATGGCAGTCATAGGGATATGAACTGAATTATGGCAGTCACACAGTAATGAATTGATCTGTCTGTCATGTTCTGGACAATGGCAGTCATAGGGATATGAACTGAATTATGGTATTCGCATAGTAATGAATTGATCTGTCTGTCATGTTCTGGACAATGGCAGTCATAGGGATATAAACTGAATTATGGTATTCACATAGTAATGAAGATGTACATTTGCAATGACAATTACAGTTTTATGAACAAACAAGATATTAGACTAAATGGATGAAGTGATACACCAGGATGTTGTACATTGATTGGAGTAAGACAATAGACAGTTGGAGACCAGGATGTTGTACAATGATTGGAGTAAGACAATAGACAGTTGGAGACCAGGATGTTGTACAATTACAAGAGAGTAGAAACAAAGACAGCCAATGGGTAATGTACTTATGACATAAAACTGATGTGGACATCAGTTGGACATTGTCCAATCACATCCCAACAGAGAATGCTGTTTCTGTCAATTAGCTATTTTATACCCACAAGCTGCCAATTAGCTTTTTTATATTTTGGACTTTCTGTGCCAGGAGGTAACGTGTTAGTCTATGAGTGTCTGATGTAGACATCTTGTGCTGTTTTAACTCCCTCTCTCTCCTATATCATTAGTCTGGAATGACATGCTGTAAAATGGTTTCATCTACCAAATATACACTAAACAGTGACCTCTCAGACGTTGTTATACACCAAGAGATGTGTAAGCCCATGAATAAACTAGCTGTATAATAATATATCAAAATGTTCAGACTTCACCCATTAGTTGTTGTATGACTTTGTTGTAAGCATGTAATGATAGATTAACATATTTTCAGGAGATCTATTTCATGGAAAATTTATTTCAGGAATGAATATAACTCAGGACAAAAATTTACAAAAATCAACAAAAAATAACAAAATTTATCAAAATTTACAAAAATAAAATCTTTTTTACAAAAATTATCAATCAGCAAAAATTTGCAAAAATTTACAAAAATTTACAAAAATCAACAAAATCTTGATGTACAGGTATTTGTTATATAGAGAGGTTAAGTTCTCAAAATTTAATTTAAATATTCTGTCTTTTTGTAAAAAATTATTTAAGTATTTTGTCTTCTGTAAAATTTAATTTAAATATTCTGTCTTTTTGTAAAAATTTATTTAAGTATTTTGTCTTCTGTAAAATTTAATTTAAATATTCTGTCTTTTTGTAAAAATTTATTTAAGTATTTTGTCTTCTGTAAAATTTAATTTAAATATTCTGTCTTTTTGTAAAAATTTATTTAAGTATTTTGTCTTCTGTAAAATTTAATTTAAATATTCTGTCTTTTTGTAAAAATTTATTTAAGTATTTTGTCTTCAGTAAAAATTAATTTAAGTATTTTGTCTTCTGTAAAAATTAATTTAAGTATTCTGTCTTTTGTAAAAATTAATTTAAATATTCTGTCTTTTGTAAAATTTAATTTAAATATTCTGTCTTTTTGTAAAAATTTATTTAAGTATTTTGTCTTCAGTAAAAATTAATTTAAGTATTTTGTCTTCTGTAAAAATTAATTTAAGTATTCTGTCTTTTGTAAAAATTAATTTAAATATTCTGTCTTTTGTAAAAATTAATTTAAGTATTCTGTCTTTTGTAAAAACAAATTTTAGTTCTCCGTCTGTTAAAAAAATTAAATTTAAGTACTCTGTCTTTTGTAAAATTTAATTTAATTTAAGTTCTCCGTCTTCTGTAAAAATTATTTAAAGTTCTCTGTCTTTTATAAAAATCGTTTTTTGAATTGAAGGTTTATTTTTCTATTGGGTTGTGTCTCCATGCGAGATGCTCATTGATTGATCAATAAAATCTATGTTTTAGATTTTGAATCTTTGGAATGTTATCCAGTGTTAAATGCAGATTTCTGATTTGGTAACCTTACAATAACTGGTAGAACACAGTTTGAATTGCTGTTTGACTTCCACATATTATAGTACCTATTGATATCTCATTATGATAAATTTACTGTTTAATCAAATGTATATGCAGTATGTTATGATTAATTCAATTTGTTCTGAATTGAATAGGAGAGATAGGGAAATAAGGTCCATACTTTTACAAAATGAGCAAATTTCACAAAACTGTTGCAAAATCACTAAATGGTGATCGGTAAAGTATTGTTAGGTTGATATCTGGCATCTCCATGGTCTCTTACCCAAAAACGGATGCAGAGTGGGTATTATAACAGAATAGTAATGAAAACAGGGAGGGGGGGGGGCGCTTATTTCAGGTCAATGAAAACATGCCTCTTGCTCAAAAATTAAAAGGGGTGTGTGTGTGCCTTTTTTGTGAAGTTTATTACTAGAGGAATATGACTATAACATTCAGCTGAACAGTGTATAACACACAGCTGAACAGTGTAAAACACACAGCTGAACAGTGTAAAACACACAGCTGAACAGTGTATAACACACAGCTGAACAGTGTATAACATTCAGCTGAACAGTATATTTTCACACACCACTGAACAGTGTATAACACTCAGCTGAACAGTGTAAAACACACAGCTGAACAGTGTATAACACACAGCTGAACAGTGTAAAACACACAGCTGAACAGTGTATAACACACAGCTGAACAGTGTAAAACACACAGCTGAACAGTGTATAACACTCCGCTGAACAGTGTATAACACACAGCTGAACGGTGTATAACACTCAGCTGAACAGTGTATAACACACAGCTGAACAGTGTATAACATTCAGTTGAACAGTGTATAACACACAGCTGAACAGTGTAAAACACACAGCTGAACAGTGTATAACACTCAGCTGAACAGTGTATAACTCTCCGCTGAACAGTGTATAATATGTTTTCAATTTGTGTCCTTAACATGTTATTGATCTTCCCAACTTAAAAATGTTTTCATGTTTGATTGAAAACAACAACATAAAACCCTACAGCTGTGATGATGGATAGGTGTTGAACTAAAATTTGCAGTCACCTCACATCAAATTAAGCTATTTTTCTCATAATGACTGTGTTTTGAGAGTCAATCAATCAATATTGAAGGAGCCTGCACTTGACAATAATAATCAGCTGAGCAATTGATTTGGAGTTACGCTGTGTTATTGGAAGTTACCAGGCGTTACAATGTCGGATGTAAAAATGATGTCCTCAACAAATTTATTTGTAAATTGTGCTATAAATTCCATTAGGTAGATTCATATCCCAGTCGTGGCATTACACGTGTAATGTAGGTCAATTTGTGGGTATGATACATAACTCATCATTGAACTACACAGTTGTTACTATCATCGGAATGTAAGCTGTTAAAATCACCTGTTGTTCATCGCCCAATCTCTCTGGTGTCCGTCCTTGTCTTTGTAATTACTGGATGGATTGTTCCTGATCTTAGTTCTCATTGGTCCTTAAATATAAAATATTACATTTTGAGTCTGATTCCAACAACAGGTAGTTCTCATTGGTCCTTAAATATAAAATATTACATTTTGAGTCTGATTCCAACATAAGGTAGTTCTCATTGGTCCTTAAATATAAAATATTACATTTTGAGTCTGATTCCAACAACAGGTAGTTCTCATTGGTCCTTAAATATAAAATATTACATTTTGAGTCTGATTCCAACAACAGGTAGTTCTCATTGGTCCTTAAATATAAAATATTACATTTTGAGTCTGATTCCAACATAAGGTAGTTCTCATTGGTCCTTAAATATAAAATATTACATTTTGAGTCTGATTCCAACAACAGGTAGTTCTCATTGGTCCTTAAATATAAAATATTACATTTTGAGTCTGATTCCAAAAACAGGTAGTTCTCATTGGTCCTTAAATATAAAATATTACATTTTGAGTCTGATTCCAACAACAGGTAGTTCTCATTGGTCCTTAAATATAAAATATTACATTTTGAGTCTGTTCCAAAAACAGGTAGTTCTCATTGGTCCTTAAATATAAAATATTACATTTTGAGTCTGATTCCAACAACAGGTAGTTCTCATTGGTCCTTAAATATAAAATATTACATTTTGAGTCTGATTCCAACAACAGGTAGTTCTCATTGGTCCTTAAATATAAAATATTACATTTTGAGTCTGATTCCAACATAAGGTAGTTCTCATTGGTCCTTAAATATAAAATATTACATTTTGAGTCTGATTCCAACAACAGGTAGTTCTCATTGGTCCTTAAATATAAAATATTACATTTTGAGTCTGATTCCAACAACAGGTAGTTCTCATTGGTCCTTAAATATAAAATATTACATTTTGAGTCTGATTCCAAAAACAGGTAGTTCTCATTGGTCCTTAAATATAAAATATTTTAATTTAAGACTGATTCCAACAACAGGTAACCATAACAACCACATATTGACAATCAAATTTCTTATAAAAATTATTTCTCCTCATGAAGGCAAAGTGTCCCCGTTCTATTTTGGTAAATTCGATAATTCATATTACAAATATTGAATCTAAATTTAGATATATCAAAGGGAATGCAAAACTATTGATTTCTATAGAGGGTTTATAGGGATTTATATTCAGAATGTTTGCATGCTCACATTTTGTACAAGTTTACTTTCCTTGTTGAGTCTCTTTATCAAATTAAAGAATCTTTAACCACTCTGTGTGTAAGTCTAAGATCCACTTCTTCTTAATATTCAAACTGTGAGCGTTCAGCCCTCGCTGTCCATGCCTAGAGCCGATCGGCAGAATGATTGCCTCATGAATAGGACGGAAAAAAGGTGATATATTTCTAAACTAATTCTTGATCAAATGAACCGCTCAGAATTCCAAGACGGATGCTTCTTTGAATCTGATATAAGGCCAAATAGGAATAGAGAAAGTGAGTTATTTAGGTGATGTAACTAACTCCGAACTATCTATATCACTATCCGTAACTATCTTTTACAATAAGTCACACCAATCACGGAAATAGACTCGTGAATTGTCCACTTTTATGTGTAAATGTATGTCTGGTAATGGATGGGCGCGTTGTCTAACTTACTGATTTACGCTTAGAGCCCGTTTCCCTTTCAGGTATTTTTCTCTTCTTTGCAAAATCTGTGCTGATTTAACGCAATCTTCTGGCCAGAAGTTTCTGTCAGAGAAAATTGTCAATCAAGAAAAATTACATTGAAACAAGTAATTTAGACATGCAGTCACACATTGTCAGGATGGACTGCTTCGGTAATGCCAGACAGAAAAAAAACGGAAAGAACAGACACTTCTGTCGTCAAGCAGCCATAAATGGTTACCAAAGCACCAGGGGAAAAAACAAGTAAATCCAATCTATTTTTCTTAATCTTTTCTATTTAGAAGTCAGTTTAAGATTCGGTTTTTAGAATATACATAACTCAAAGAGGGACATTTAAAAATAGATTTATATAAAGTGTTTTTTACTGTATTCGGGTAAATAAGACATTTGCTAAAATTGCTGTGTGCCATATAATCAGTGAGCATTTTCAATTCTGACAAATAAAACTTTGTTCGTAGATTGGCTATCCTGAATAAAATTTTTCATGATGAAGTCTATCTGTTTGATCCTGTAGTAATAGAACTAAATAAAGTTGAATGGCTCTAAATTCTTATAGAAAGCTATCATTATGTAGAGATTTTACTCCACAAAAACAGTTTTAAAGGGACAAGAGAAGTTCCATAAAGCTGCTAGATTAAACAGTGTAATGATGGTCAGGGAGAGTTGATAATGACAAGCTACATAAAAAAGAAACGCATGTGAATAACAGGAAACAAAGCCTCTTACCAGTTTTAGACCAGAACTATTTCAGCAATGTCGACAAGAGAATCGGTGTTCTCTTTGAATTTCAGACCAAAGATTCGTATGTCAGAAGTGAGATAACAAATAAAACAGACCAATGATAAGCTTGGGTGATCGTGAGAAATTAGATCAAATAAGGGATTGTCTGCATAATGAAATGTGGCACCAAAATTTACAATGCATCTGACATGGTCTCTGCAAGCTAAACAGAATGTGGCACCAAAATTTACCATACATTCAACACTGTCTCTGCATGCCAAACAGAATGTGGCACCAAAATTTACAATGCATCTGACATAGTCTCTGCAAGCTAAACAGAATGTGGCACCAAAATTTACCATACATTCAACACTGTGTCTGCATACAAATGGAATGTGGCATCAATATTTACCATACAATCAACCCTTTCTCTGCATAAAAAACAGAATGTGGCATCAATATTTACAATGCATCTGACATGGTCTGTGCAAGCTAAACAGAATGTGGCACCAATATTTACCATACATTCAACACTGTCTCTGCATACAAATGGAATGTGACATCAGTATTTACCATACATTCAACACTGTCTCTGCATACAAATGGAATGTGACATCAATATTTACCATACATTCAACACTGTCTCTGCATACAAATGGAATGTGGCATCAATATTTACCATACAATCAACACTGTCTCTGCATACAAATGGAATGTGGCATCAATTTTTACCATACAGTCAACACTGTCTCTGCATAAAAACAGAATGTGGCATCAATATTTACCATACAATCAACACTGTCTCTGCATACAAATGGAATGTGGCATCAATTTTTACCATAAAATCAACACTGTCTCTGCATACAAATGGAATGTGACATCAATATTTACCATACATTCAACACTGTCTCTGCATACAAATGGAATGTGACATCAATATTTACCATACATTCAACACTGTCTCTGCATACAAATGGAATGTGACATCAATATTTACCATACATTCAACACTGTCTCTGCATACAAATGGAATGTGGCATGATTCACCACAGTAGATATGACATTAAAATTGATGAAACACTGAAAGTTGGTTCTGTATTCTGTAAAGATGTGCCATTAATATTCACCATACAACCAAAACTTGCAATTAAGGTTAGAATAAAAAAATCATCCTAAACTCATTTCATAAAATCTCCTACGATTTTTAATCCCATTGAAGATTCTATATCTATATATCGAAATAAAAGCTTGATGTTCTGACTCATAATCTAGGTCACCCTTTATTTTTCTACACAAGTACAATATGGCCTTGATAGTACAATTTACTTGGTTTCGTTACCATGGTGACCATCATTCTCTTTTCCCTGAAGACTTAACAGGGGACGTTTAAACTCTGGCTATATATAATGTCACAACTCCGGCCTTGTCCTCATTTCATTGTTTATGACTAAATAATTTCCTGTTGTCTTACAACCTCAGTCAATTACTGAGGAGACACACTTCTACTGTCTGGTGACTTCTAACTGTTTTAAGCAATTAACAACGTTGTCATAGAGAGACATTTTTTCCATTCTCACAAAGTTTATGTACTCCGGGTGTTAAAGCATGTTTATCACATTTTAATGTCTTCATTCCACACAAATTTAACCCTAGGTAATGAGAGGAATGTTTTCCACTCATATAACATTGACATTTTACACCTGAACAGAACCATGCAGGGCACATAATATGATGGAGGGCCACATATCAGTCACTTGGGAGTACTCCAACATGTTGCAGAGATTTTTGGATTCTATCCACTTTCCAATTTTCGCCATGAAATATTGAATGCTTCCTAATTAAACGTTATATTTGTACTATGGGACGACACTTCAGTGTAATGTCAAAATACATCAAACGAAGCCATTCAACTGACAGTTAAATCTTGATTGGAAATCAAATATCATTTTTACAAGTTCTTTTACATTTGAAATTTATTTGATTTTGAGGTTTCGGCTGGTTAGAGGGACCAGTTTTAAATCTAAATCATTTGATTTTGAGGTGTCGGCTGGTTAGAGGGACCAGTTTTAAATCTAAATCATTTGATTTTGAGGTGTCGGCTGGTTAGAGGGACCAGTTTTCAATCTAAATCATTTGATTTTGAGGTCTCGGCTGGTTAGAGGGACCAGTTTTAAACATAAATCATTTGATATTGAGGTCTTGGCTGGTTAGAGGGACCAGTTTTAAACATAAATCATTTGATATTGAGGTCTTGGCTGGTTAGAGGGACCAGTTTTAAACATAAATCATTTGATTTTGAGGTTTCGGCTGGTTAGAGGGACCAGTTTTAAACATAAATCATTTGATATTGAGGTGTCGGCTGGTTAGAGGGATGGAGTCTGACGTAGTATGAAGGATCATGCTTTGATATTTTTTGACATTCTCCATTTGTTTTTATTTTTTATCATTCTAGATACAGTAATAATATATAATAATAATATATGATAATATAATATATAATATATAATTATATATGATAAGTTCCATGGACACTGTATGTAAATTTCATGTGCATGCTTGAGCACCCTATTTGTGTTTGTGTATATTAGTAACTGAGAAATGGACAGGTGCTTGTATAGTTGTAGTTTTGTCTTTATTGGCAGACACATTACCAATATTGCTCTGATTGACATGTGATGGGCCTCCTGTATGTTGTTCACTGTGGTTCTTCAGCTACTACAACTGAAAGACCCCTTTTCAAAATAATTCTGACTGCATTTACGAGACAATAAACCAAATTAAATCCTGTGGTTACCTCATTACCTTTCGTTTTACATCAAATGTTTGGAAATTTAGCGGACCGTACTTTGTTCATCATTTCCTGGTTCTGTTTTATTTGACATTTAATGACTTATACAGTGAAATCAAAATAGTACAGTCACAGCAAAAATGTCACATTTGACAAAAATTTTGTAATTCATCCAGCAGTGATACTGATGAACACGGGAGCATGCAGAGACATTTATGTGTTAAATACTCTCTAGATTCATGAGATATGTGTAAGGTTTATAAATTAACTCGGTTAAAAATTTACAGGACTACTCCTTGGAAAGATGAAGTATCAGAATACTTGGTAGTGGTTTTTCAGGGACAATTTTACTAAAAACTTTAATTTGAAATTAAAAGCAAACCATGAGGAATCAATATCGTGGATATAAATATATATGTCTTGTTTTGTAGTAACCACAATCTGAGCATATTCAGATATAATTTTGATTTCAATTCTTCAATTATCTCAAACCTGATGTTTCTTTTCCGTAACAGAATTTGTGAGGAATGTCTTTGATATAAATAAAGTGTCTTATATTGCATTAGTGACAGTAGGTAGGTCTTTCTGTACAATAACAATATATATAGAGTGACACTGATAATTGTTATATATGGTACCGTGGTACACAATGCTTTCATTCAATTAAGTGGTGATACCATTCACATTAAACAAGTTCTTTTGAAATCATTCAGCATTAAAAATGATACACTTTATTTATTTGGAGTTGAAGTCAACGTCTTGCTTTCAGAATCAACTTATTCTATTTTCAATCATTTTGGACCTTAGCATCACTGATGACTTCCAGGAAGGGAAGAAAAACAGTATGATGCTGTTAAACTTATTGTTCATCTTCACTCTGTTTGATTCTTAGTTTCTATAGGAAAATGCTATTAGTTTGTGTGTGTTTTGTACAATCTTTGATCCTGTTACCTAGTTCTAAATCTACTGATGGTAATATAGCTGTGAAGGCGTATGTTACATAGCAATTACATCAATTGACCAGTACAAAGAAACCACACACTTAGAACAGATCTTGAAACCAATTATGAAGTCTTTTAGGTTTAATCAAGAGCCAAATTTTTCACACGCAAGATTTCCAGAGATTAGTAGTGGGCTTGTTACCATAACAACAAGGATTCGTCACCGTGGTTGTGTCTTGTTGACATGATGGCCTAGTCATCGTAAAGATCATTAGGATCTTATACCCAGACTCTGATTTCACAAATATGTATTTATGTTAAAGTAACAATGTCTTTAATCTAGCTGTTTCCTTCAGTTGAAGAGAAGAGTAAGGGGCTTGGTGATACCCTAGTATCTGCTACAATACACATTAAATCTAAATACGCGACTAATGATGACAGGTAAATAAGCATTCAGAGTCACTCATTGTAAATACAGAACGTGTACATCATTACATTGGTGTGTCAGTCTGCTAATGATAAAAGGTAATCGTGCATTTGCATGCTCTTTCTAAATATACATGTATGCCTTGCTAGTGGTGTATTTACCAACTAATGATAACAGATAATCATACATTCGGAGACACTGTTTTTAAATATAGAACACGTAGTGCAATGAAATTGGTGTGTTTTTTAACCTTTTTATTAAACTTAGATTTGATAAAGCTGTGTTTCAGGAAACTTCCTTAACTTAAAGCTATAATTTAAGGCACCTCTGAGATCTGTAAGGCCCTTTATACCCAATCTTCATACACTAATTCCATAAGGAGCTCCTTAGTGACGGTAATGAACATTCATGAAACGTAAATATCGGGAAATCTTTTCCATGTAAAAAAAAAGAAGTCAAGTTACTGACACATGCATCTAAGTTAAGATAAGTAGAAGTTTATGATATTTGTCTCAAAAATCCTTGTCCTTGAGTAAAGCTGTTAGATCAGAAACTTTGAGAGCATTCTAACCAGATGTTTATAGAGCAGGCAGAAACACAGAGAATGTGTCAGTAAGTTCGCTGGCTTTTAATTCTGATCGATCAAGAACGAAATAATTTGGAACCTTCATTGATCTTATTTTAAATGGGCGGTAAAACGTGATAAGACTTTGGTGAAGTAAACAGAATTATTACTAATACGGCTCGGGTTAAACATTCCAAATCTGAAGTCGTAAAAGACAAACAAATGGAACAGATCATACCATTATGTAAATTGGCTTTATTTGAATATTCATGAATTGTTTTTGTGATGTTTCTTTTAAAGAACAGATATTAACACAGTTTGGCTAAATGTATTTGACTACTGTGAGATGGGTATAGTTGTGTACCTCTTTGGAGTAAAGTGGTTTTCTTGTCAAGATGCTGGTCTCCGAAGTACTGTGTGGTGGTATAGATGTGAAGAGATCATGACATCAACGTTAAGGATATTCACACTCAATACCAAGGAACATTTCAGGTTATTGTTTGTTGTCGTTTATAATATTTTATTTCATTTTTATTATTTGATATTGACTACTATAAAGTGATTGAATTAAATGAAAAGATTTTAGTTATTTCTCGTTGATATGTTGAGTATGAATACCATAACTATCAACCAATAGGATTCTATGTCTGATGGTAAGCCTGCCCACAGCTATTTGCCATTTTACATCATTGTCCTCTAATAAGCTCACCTAGATTCTTTGAATAGGAGATTTTATGAAAGCCCCTAGGCAGGATATCATTGACCTATAATAAGCTGTTCTCCTTCCTTAGAGGACGAGTTTTGTTTTGACCCCTTGACCTTATTACAGGATAACACTGTAATAAGCTTATCTCCTTCCTTAGAGGACGTTTTTTGTTTTGACCCCTTGACCTTATTGCGGGATAACACTGTAATAAGCTGTTCTCCTTCCTTAGAGGACGTTTTTTGTTTTGACCCCTTGACCTTATTGCGGGATAACACTGTAATAAGCTTATCTCCTTCCTTAGAGGACGTTTTTTGTTTTGACCCCTTGACCTTATTGTAATAAGCTGTTCTCCTTCCTTATTTTTTGTTTTGAACACTGTAATAAGCTTATCTCCTTCCTTAGAGGACGTTTTTTGTTTTGACCCCTTGACCTTATTGCGGGATAACACTGTAATAAGCCTGTGTAATGTTTTGTTGTCCTGAGATTTTGCAGGAAAAGTGAGTGCATCGGATTTGCACATACCAGATAAATCTCAGAGATCATGGAAGTCTAGTTTTCCCTGTGAAGAATGACTACATTGTTTTTTCCACAAACAAGCTAGGTTTCATCAAGACTGACAGATTTGTTGTGAGAGGACATCAATATTTCAGTTGCATGTCACAGCAGGGAACAACTGAGCTGTTCTTGTCGGTCTCAGTTGAAATTCAATGTTTCAAATACATGACAGGAAAGAGAAGTAAGCTATTGCCCTCTACAGTTGTTAACTTTTTGTCTAGATCTAGTACGATGGTGGGATTTTGTTTTGTAAGCCCAGAGGAAGTTTTTCTGAGTGTGGGGGTGGGGGTGTATAGAGGGTTATAGTAGGGATAGGGAAAGGATGGGCTCACTACAAATATCTATGTAACCAAACAACACTCTATCTGAATAGCCAGGGTTGGGGTTTAAATGTTGAGGAAGGGGTGGGACTTATGCATGGATAGCAGGATTACCTCATGAATTATATAAATACCACATACTCAGGATCATGTTTTTCCTTCAGTTTGAATAAAGAAATTACAGCAGGAAAAAAAAAAAAACAAAGCTGGATGAATGACAGAAGGCCCTGTGGGCCTCTTGTATTTTTTTTTTTTTTTTAATTCGAGATATTACTAGATATTATTGTCTTAAAATGTAATTTTAATGTTGATTGAATTTAAATTCAAATTCTGTTTTTCAGACACCATGTTTTTCTTTCAGATTGAGTTTGTTTAGAAGTTTGTTTTTCTGTTCAATGAACACAGATACCAAATTTCATTGTGAGAAATGTATAATTACACCCTCTGATAAATGGGGACTCTCTTCAATATCCTTTATGTTGTCATCACACAGCTTTCAGCACACGTTGGTCACTTTAGTAACACTTAATTCTACTGATTAATTGCATTTAAATAAATCCACTGTTTAAATTGTTTGCCTGTGTGTCTGTTCTTGATGTATTCATTAACTTTTTGTTTTCAAGGTCAAATTTCTGAAGGTCAAGGTCACCCACAATTCACTCTCACTAATTGTTTCAGTTATCTGAGTGTGTGAAAGGTTTTCTTAATTTGAAATTTAATTGGAATGTGTTTAAAGTTATTTCCTCATATCATGCTTAAATTACTTCAGCAATTCAGGTCTTCCATTACACAGCCATTAGACAGCATGTACAAGTTTGTCCGATTATTTTTGAGATTATATAAGCCATTGTGAAGTCAACATCTTCTCAACATTACTAGTATCAGGCCAGTGTTTGAAATTTAAATGACTCATTAACAGTTAATTGTAATGGAGATGTGCCAGCTCATTGTACAGTTTTATCGGAACCACCAGATTTATGAAAAAGGCAGGAATTTGAATTTTTTTTTAGATGAAATTATCAAACCATTGTTTAAACATTTAAACATAAATAAACCAAAGTGTTACAATTGCAATAAAGTTGATATAATAAGCTCTTTTCCATGGTGAGCCTGTAAAACACCACATCACTGTTAATAGGAGGTATATATTGTGTCAACTTTGAAAGGTTTGAACGCACTAGAGCTGTAGGTATGTAACAAGTGCATTGAAAATATAGACATGAACTTAAACATCAGTACCTACTTCTGAAGTTTACATGATATACAATGTAAATCTCGAGAATGGAGAATATTGAAGTGTAAGCACCTTTTTTAGTGTCTATACATTTGAATTTTTGGCTATGACACAATGTTATTGAATTACAGATATCTGAACTTGTAGCTGAGTCATGTCAAAGTTCTGTGCATGTATTCTGTGATACTGTAAAATTACAACACATACATTCTCTGTTACTGTAAAATTACAACACACATACATTTTCTGTTACTGTAAAATTACAACACATACATTCTCTGTTACTGTAAAATTACAACACATACATTCTCTGTTACTGTAAAATTACAACACACATTCTCTGTTACATTTTACAACACATCTTCTCTGTTACTGTAAAATTACAACACACATACATTCTCTGTTACTGTGAAATTACAAGACACATACATTTTCTGATCCTGTAAAATTACAACACATACATTCTCTGTTACTGTAAAATTACAACACACATACATTTTCTGATCCTGTAAAATTACAACACATACATTCTCTGTTACTGTAAAATTACAACACATACATTCTCTGTTACTGTAAAATTACAACACATACATTCTCTGTTACTGTAAAATTACAACACACATACATTCTCTGTTACTGTAAAATTACAACACATACATTCTCTGTTACTGTAAAATTACAACACATACATTTTCTGTTACTGTAAAATTACAACACATACATTCTCTGTTACTGTAAAATTACAACACATACATTCTCTGTTACTGTGAAATTACAACACACATACATTTTCTGTTACTGTAAAATTACAACACATACATTCTCTGTTACTGTAAAATTACAACACACATACATTCTCTGTTACTGTAAAATTACAACACATACATTCTCTGTTACTGTGAAATTACAACACACATACATTTTCTGATCCTGTAAAATTACAACACACATACATTCTCTGTTACTGTAAAATTACAACACATACATTCTCTGTTACTGTAAAATTACAACACATACATTTTCTGTTACTGTAAAATTACAACACACATACATTCTCTGTTACTGTAAAATTACAACACACATACATTCTCTGTTACTGTAAAATTACAACACACATACATTCTCTGTTACTGTAAAATTACAACACATACATTCTCTGTTACTGTAAAATTACAACACATACATTCTCTGTTACTGTAAAACACATTTCTCTGTTACAACACACATACATTCTCTGTTACTGTAAAATTACAACACATACATTCTCTGTTACTGTAAAATTACAACACACATACATTCTCTGTTACTGTAAAATTACAACACACATACATTTTCTGTAAAAATTACAACACACATACATTTTCTGATCCTGTAAAATTACAACACACATACATTCTCTGATCCTGTAAAATTACAACACACATACATTCTCTGTTACTGTAAAATTACAACACACATACATTTTCTGTTACTGTAAAATTACAACACATACATTCTCTGTTACTGTAAAATTACAACACACATACATTCTCTGTTACTGTAAAATTACAACACATACATTCTCTGTTACTGTAAAATTACAACACATACATTTTCTGATCCTGTAAAATTACAACACATACATTTTCTGATCCTGTAAAATTACAACACACATACATTTTCTGTTACTGTAAAATTACAACACACATACATTTTCTGTTACTGTAAAATTACAACACACATACATTTTCTGATCCTGTAAAATTACAACACACATACATTTTCTGATCCTGTAAAATTACAACACATACATTTTCTGATACTGTAAAATTACAACACACATACATTTTCTGATCCTGTAAAATTACAACACACATACATTCTCTGTTACTGTAAAATTACAACACACATACATTTTCTGTTACTGTAAAATTACAACACATACATTTTCTGTTACTGTAAAATTACAACACACATACATTCTCTGTTACTGTAAAATTACAACACATACATTCTCTGTTACTGTAAAATTACAACACACATACATTCTCATATACTGTGAAATTACACGATAAATACAGTTTATGAACGGTATTATAATGTAAAGGGCAAAAATGCCATTAGATTGTTAATGTAACTGTCATGTAGGTGTAAAGGTGGTGTATTCTACAGGGGTTCCAAGTTTAGGTATATTCAAGGACAGAATAAAGAACAGGAAAAAATTAACACTTTGAAAAAAAATGCATAGAGAAATACATTGATGTCTGTTTTATAGGTTTAGTGAAAATTCATTGTTTCTGCTTCAAGCTTTTGATTAATCTGTAACCATTCAACTATCCAGAAGAAAAATATCAGTTTGGCATATGTTCCAAAAAAATATCACCCGTCACTAGAATCAAAGCTCGAACATGAATCATGTTAACTGGAAATAGAAGAATATTGATCACTTGCGATCCACATGATATTTATAGAACATTTGGAAATCTGCGTTTAATGTTTCCCTTTTTCACAGCTTGAATTTTGTAAAATCTTCAGTCTCTATAAAGGAATCAGTTGTGATGACCACTTTGATGATCATTAGTATTCATCATTTCTGTACTCCTGGTATGGGGCCACAGTTGTTGTGTTGTTGAGACATCTGACTGTCTTTTTCTGTAGCTCTCCACCTCTAGGTCGCAGGTTCCTGTCTTTCTCACTAGCTCTCCACCTCTAGGTCGCAGGTTCCTGTCTTTCTCACTAGCTCTCCACCTCTAGGTCGCAGGTTCCTGTCTTTCTCACTAGCTCTCCACCTCTAGGTCGCAGGTTCCTGTCTTTCTCAATAGCTCTCCACCTCTAGGTCGCAGGTTCCTGTCTTTCTCACTAGCTCTCCACCTCTAGGTCGCAGGTTCCTGTCTTTCTCACTAGCTCTCCACCTCTAGGTCGCAGGTTCCTGTCTATCTCACTAGCTCTCCACCTCTAGGTCGCAGGTTCCTGTCTTTCTCACTAGCTCTCCACCTCTAGGTCACAGCTTCCTGTCTTTCTCACTAGCTCTCCGCCTCTAGGTCGCAGGTTCGTGACTGTCTCACTAGTTCTCCGCCTCTGGGTCGCAGGTTCATGACTTTCTCACTAGCTCTCCACCTCTGGGTCGCAGGTTCGTGACTTTCTCAGTAGTTCTCCGCCTCTGGGTCGCAGGTTCGTGACCTATGTGGGTCCAATGTATTCTTGTTTTCCAAGTTGAATATATGACTAAATATAGATATTACTGCATTTTGACAATTACAAATCGGGAAATATGTTTGTGAGTTAAGCCTGTTTTATATAATATAGTCACTGTTTTCTTCAGATTTTATCAGCAGTACACTTAACATCCTATAAGACTTGTAAAGGGACATTTAAGGAAAGTTTAGATAGTTTTTAACTATTTAACAGATTTGTTTTTAGTACCAGTTTCAAATGAATAGGTCGACCATTTAGAGGTTGATGAATCTGGACTATTTTCTGTTTTCTTCCAGATAAAGACATGTAACAGAATATTTGTGTTACATTGTAGTAGTAATGTAGCAGCCCCTCAGACTGCCAAAAAATCATTTCAGCATGTTCAAATTACCTTATAGATGATCAATTAATTTTTCAACTGAAAATCTTGTTATGTTGTGTACAAGATACTGATTTTTAACCCCTTCATCACAGACTTATAATTGATATAAAACGTTTTATCAAAATTCTATGGCTTTTTTCCTGATTGATATTTTGATGAAAACAAAAATCCAAGAAACATTCAGGTTGTAAGAAAAACTAAAATCTTTTTTCATAAAATCTCCCACAGCTATAAAACCTGGAAACATTTAAGCATCTGGTCTTAATGGTTGGACTCCAATAGAGTTTCTTTGCCATGTAAAGACAGTTATAACATTTTAGAAATTTTAGTGGAAACTATGTGGGGACTAGCATATTGAAAGCTATTGATGTTGTAACAGTGAGATAAGAATGAAATGTTATCTGGTCCGAACAAAAGTTTTTAGTTTCCCACGATTATTTATGAAGTCAACTTTACAGAGAATCAGCAAAAATATTCCACTGGGGAAATTGAAAACCTGAGTACATGAACATCATTTGATTACAGTCTTCGCGTCTTCCATGGACTTAGTTCTTTGTATAGTGAATTTACATGATAATGATAGTAGGAACCAAACTGTAGTGGAAAACATGTCCTCCAGGGTATAATTCACATACAGTTGATCTAATATCTCAAATACGTTGATCTCTTTTTGGTATTTCAATGATCAGCATATTGATTTCAAAGAATCTTACAGTGTAAAACATCTAAATAAGGTGGAATTAGTCTATCTCAATAGCAGGGAAATTACCATCGCAAGGTCACACACCATCTCAAGGTCACACACCATTTCAAACTTAAAGTGAAGGAATAACCATCTCAAGGTCACACTGAAGGTATTACCATCTCAAGGTCACATGCCATCTCAAACATAAAGTGAAGGAATTACAATCTCAAGGTCACATGCCATCACAAAGTCACACTGAAAGAATGACCATCTCAAGGTCACACACCATCTCAAACATAAAGTGCAGGAATTACCATCTCAATGTCACATGCAATCACAGAGTCACACTGAAAGAATGACCATCTCAAGGTCACGCACCATCTCAAACATAAAGTGCAGGAATTACCATCTCAAGGTCACATGCCATCACAAAGTCACACTGAAAGAATGACCATCTCAAGGTCACGCACCATCTCAAACATAAAGTGCAGGAATTACCATCTCAAGGTCACATGCCATCACAAAGTCACACTGAAAGAATGACCATCTCAAGGTCACGCACCATCTCAAACATAAAGTGCAGGAATTACCATCTCAAGGTCACATGCCATCACAAAGTCACACTGAAAGAATGACCATCTCAAGGTCACACACCATCTCAAACATAAAGTGCAGGAATTACCATCTCAAGGTCACATGCCATCACAAAGTCACACTGAAAGAATGACCATCTCAAGGTCATGCACCATCTCAAACATAAAGTGCAGGAATTACCATCTCAAGGTCACATGCCATCACAAAGTCACACTGAAAGAATGACCATCTCAAGGTCATGCACCATCTCAAACATAAAGTGCAGGAATTACCATCTCAAGGTCACATGCCATCACAAAGTCACACTGAAAGAATGACCATCTCAAGGTCACGCACCATCTCAAACATAAAGTGCAGGAATTACCATCTCAAGGTCACATGCCATCACAAAGTCACACTGAAAGAATGACCATCTCAAGGTCACGCACCATCTCAAACATAAAGTGCAGGAATTACAATCTCAAGGTCATACTTAAGAAGATACCATTGCAAGGTTGTACTTAAAGAATTGCCATCTCAAGGTCAGACCTGAGCACCATCACAGTCTCAGTGTCATAAAGATAGAGGAGACTGTTACTTCTGAATATAACTACCAGTATGTGTATGTAGGAGTTCAGCCTCAGCTTATATGTTTAATTGCTCTCATGTTCATTTTTTTCTGGTTTATAATAAAATTGAGTTCATTTATAGGCAGGGAAAGGAGAAAGTTTATGTATGTGGATGACTTTGGTCTATAGGGAAATCTACTCTGATCTTCAGGTGTTGTTACAAGTGTTTACCATTTCAGAGAGTCCAGTTCAGAAATCTACTCTGATCTTCAGGTGTTGTTACAAGTATTTACCATTTCAGAGAGTCCAGTACAGATTCACCAGCACTTTGTCTCCTGTATGCCCAAGCCAAATCTCATTAGAGACTTATTTACAGATATAAACAGCACCTCATCCTCCACTTGTAACACCCAACTAAAATGTCAAGTTACAGGTGGTGTTCTAGGGTATCTCCAAGGTTACAGCCTCCCTTACATTCTTCCTCCGACCTTCCCCACAAATGATGATGGTTATCCAAGGAACTCTATGTATTAAATCTTTATTGTTCACTAGAGACTTTGTGTATCAACAACTCCTGTCACTGTACAGTCTACATCTAATGAAAACATGCAAAACTACACAAAAAAACCTCAGGAAAATTTCTTATTTTTTATACAATATATAGCAGCCTACAGTACATATATCTTTCGGGAAATTAAATTCTCCAACATCAAGGACAAGGAAACAGCAATTTTGCAGTTTGAAGACTACAGTCTTCAAACTGTGAGTATAATGATATAGTATGAAGCCTTAATACTTTGAAGAGGTTAAATTTGTGCTAGACAATAGTTACTGAGGTGTTTTTATGATATATGATACTATAGTAGGTTTTGAATGGTACTGGACAGGAGATTTGATGTCTCCCGGATATTTAGGATACATAGAGGGGATGGCTGCTTTCTATGATTTTGTCATGTATTTCATGTGTGTCAAATGGATAGCACAGAGGGGCGGTCTATCTATCATAAAATTATTGACATCAAGTGTCTGGAAGATAAAGAATAGAAGATAGAATTAAAGAGAACCTGTATCAAACGTTTACAGGATAAAGATGGGATATCAAGTTTTGGACAGATGCAGATCTAGGTATAAATCGTGAATGTTGAAGAGCTTGAGAGATATTGAAGTTACTTCTTGATTACTAGGGAATGAGACCCCAGGGTGTTGTGTTGGTATTTAGTTTATAAAGTTATAGACTGTGTATGAAATTTTAGGAGAATTATTTATTTGAATTGTTACTTTGTACTTTTTGTAGTGATGTATCTTTTCCTGTGAGGCTGTATTGCAATCAGTTAGATCTGTGTTTAGTTCATCCTCAAAACCATTCACTGCACTAACAGGTAATTCATAATGATTCATGATGGAATTTAGTGTTTGAGACAACAGTGATACATATCTAATCTAATCTACATTTTTTTTATTTTTCAATTTGGTGTAGGCTTTATAAAAGACAAGAGTTCAAATGACCTAGTACTGAATGCTTGGATTGTTAGAATATTATAGCTTCTGTAGTTGACAAGAGTTCAAATGACCTAGCACTGAATGCTTGGATTGTTAGAATATTATAGCTTCTGTTGATGACAAGCGTTCAAATGACATAGTACTGCATGCTTGGATTGTTAGAATATTATAGCTTCTGTAGATAACAAAGAGTTCAAATGACCTAGTACTGGATGTTTGGATTGTTAGTATATTATAGCTTCTGTAGATGACAAGAGTTCAAATGACCTAGTACTGAATGCTTGGATTGTTAGAATATTATAGCTTCTGTAGATGACAAGTGTTCAAATGACCTAGAACTGAATGTTAGGATTGTTAGAATATAATGACTTATGTAATTAACAAAGAGTTCAAATAACCTAGCACTGAAAGCTTGGATTGTTAGAATATTATGACTTATGTAGATAACAAGCATTCAAATGACCCAGCGCTGAATGTTTGGATTGTTAGAGTCCTGTCAGGGTTGTTATTCAGTCACCCTGACAGATGTTGTCAAAGCCTGGGTGACATCATTATATAATGTTACTGACTAGTGCTCAGATAAATGTATTGAGATGTTAGGCCCATGTGATAGATGCTCCATCTAATATTGATCACCTGTAGCAGTCCTCTTTACATAAATCTTCAAGGCTTTTTTGCTCATTTTAAGGAAATCTGAAGTAAGATGATATGTTGTCAGTAAAATTGTCTGTTTTTCTGCCATACATCAGGGCCTAAGTTTTGTCAGTAAAATTGTCTGTTTTTCTGCCATACATCAGGGCCTAAGTTTTGTCAGTAAAATTGCCCTTTTCGTCAGTATTTTACCCTGGGTTTGTCCAAGTATTATGAAAATGAATTCTGAAAGTGACAGTTTGTCAGCTTGCAGGACTGTCATGATGCAACTGTTATAAAACCCCAGTAGTTTTATTACTTTGAAGAAAATAGGTTGTGAAGGCTTATGGGTTACTCCATATATATCTTATCAGCAAGATATTTCATGTAGATTTTGGTTGAACTTATAGGACATATTGTTAGTCAGAAGGAGACAACTACATTCATTTTCTTTAACATTTTCTGAAGGACACTTGTATAAATACACTAGTATCTGAAACAATGCTTTTTTTTATTATCTTTTCTCTATTATCTGAGGAGTGACTGGATAGATCTGTATAACATGTAGGTTCCCTGTTGTATTTACAGTTTTGCATATTTAATTTTACAACTTACCAGAAGAATAAGATTGGTATAGATAAGTGACTGCCTTAGATTGTCACTGTTGATTTTTTTATATTGTGGGTCAAATTTCTCATGAGAAAATAAAAAAAAACGTATGTAAAAATCAACAAAGATAACTGGTAACGAGATCACAGTTACGAACATGTATCTCATGCTTTCTTGTCTCCATGGTTACTATTGTTGTTGAAAATATGTCACTAAAGGATGCCCTGTCAGTCAGTTCTTGATTTCAATGGAGAGGGAAAAAAGTATTTTGATATAGATTGATTATAACGGTGATTGGTAATACATTGTTTCCATATCAAAATTGATTGTTGTTGAATTAGCTTATCAATTATTCTGAGGTATATATAGTCCAAACTACACTGAGGAGTTGCTGAGAGTGGTAAAATGAACAATAAACTGGTCACATTGTGTTTAAGGTTTGTTAGACATTTTAAACATGAGATAGATATTAGAAAATGATATTCTTATAACCAGGTAAATCTGTAAGATTTTCAAACCAAGCTCTGATGTTTGTTAAATTTCAAACCAATTATAGAGAAATTTATCTATATATCGCCTTTAGGAGAACAGGTATCACAAAAACAGTTTTTACTTTTGATATACAGATCAAGGATTCGATTCCCTAATGTGAAATGTTGAATGAGGTCACTTGCTTTATCCAGTGTTTTAATGTAGTGTCTTATTAATGCAGACGTTTCCAATACAACTTTATACCTTGGCCTTGAAAGTGATTATCTGCTGTTTAAGTAAGGAAACATGTTTATTAAAAAATAAAAACCATAACAACTTGACATACCGTTATATCTCGCTTGTCTTCTCATTTTCCTTGTTCTCATGTTTAGATTTAAATTTAAAAAACACAGACTAATTTATGCAAGGTCTTTGATAGTTGATAGATTTACTTGTGACATCTAGGTGGCTGATAATTACGATTAACAGTGCAGCACGACCTCAAAACAGGATCTGATTGGCTCTTAAATCAATCACTAGGGCAATAAATTTGTTAGGTATATTGGGGAAGTTTGCACTGAACCTTGCATAGCTGCTATAGATTTTACTTTTAAATTACCCTGTGATGATGGATCATGTGACTTCTCATTAGGTCATGTGATATCTCTTCAGGTCATGTGTTATCTTATTTGGTCATGTGATATCTCATTTGGTCATGTGATATCTCATTTGGTCATATGGTGTGCCGTTAAAGTTATTAGTTTTTCTTCATCAAGGCCTCTAATAACACCTGAGAATTTATCATTGCAATTGTACATCCTCCTCGTTCCTCAATTACATTTCTTGTCTGGGTTATATGTTTCCTGTAATGTTCTGATAACTAAGGCTAAGAATGGAGGTGTGTCCAGACTTCTATGATGATACCAACAGAATGGTTTGATGTCTATCCTCAGTGTGATCTGTTATACAGACAAGTTGACTTGTACCCTTACACATATGTTGTCTGCAATATCCTTATTCTTTCATTGATGTTATGTGTATTTTTTGCCAAAGTTTTTGAGGTGCTTCATATCTGGTTTAAATTGAATCAGCTTCAGGCAGGTCTGAGGCAGAAAAGCAGGAAGTGATATCACACTGCCCATTTTATATCAAAATTGCAATGTAAAATTGATGTTACAATTTTTTTTTTAAATGGTCGAAAAAAAAATCCATAAATAATTAGAAATAATGAAAATTTATGAAAATTATTGTTGTATAGTATTTATATGTTGTGATGTTTTATAAAACAGGTCTCAATCACAAACATTACGTTAGAATTATGGTTGTATATGTTGTGATGTTTTATAAAACAGGTCTCAATCACAGACATTACGTTAGAATTATGGCTGTATATGTTGTGATGTTTTATAAAACAGGTCTCAATCACAGACATTACGTTAGAATTATTGCTGTATATGTTGTGATGTTTTATAAAACAGGTCTCAATCACAGACATTACGTTAGAATTATGGTTGTATAGTGTTTATATGTTGTGATGTTTTATAAAACGTTATCAAATTTGATATCAGCTATTATAGAAATTTCAATATTTTCCTTGGGTTGAATTTTTCTTTCTTGTTTTTTTTTTTTTTTAAGGATGGAATTAAAAAACATTGAAAATAGAATCAAGAGAGAAATCAGTGTATGATTTATGACCTCTGCAAAGAATACATTATTTTTTAGGAAAACTTTATGTGTTGTACTAATGTAAAAAAAAAAAAGAAATACGAAAATAAATACATGAGTTCTGATCAAGAGTATAGCCAAACTATTAACCAATGGGGATCAGAGAATTAAGGCTGTATGTCCCTATGTATGTAGTATAGCCAAACTATTAACCAATGGGGATCAGAGAATTAAGGCCGTATGTCCCTGTGTATGTAGTATAGCCAAACTATTAACCAATGGGGATCAGAGAATTAAGGCTGTATGTCCCTATGTATGTAGTATAGCCAAACTATTAACCAATGGGGATCAGAGATATAGTAATGACAATGATGGTCCTGATTTCTACTGGCGTGACCTTCAGTTGTGATAGGATCCTAATGTCCCTGCCTGATGTTTCCAGAATTTCATTATCTGTGTCTAGGATAATAAATGGCCCATTAACATATGCAATGATAAAAAAGATAATAAGATTTTACTAGGTAATAATTCACAACTTTTCCATTCAGTAAGTAATGACAAGAAATGGATTTTATTTTGATTTTTAAAAATTAGATTTAAATTGTTTTTATTTGTAAGTTACAGTACATGAGCTGTGATTGATGCTGAAATAGATAAAATTTGTTTCTGTTCAAAGAAAGTACTGAAGATTTCCATGGAGGCTTGCTGTGACAATGTCATCTATTTTAATTTTACTTCGTGGTCATCACTATCCTTGGCAGGAGTGAAAAGGTTACAATAGAATCAAATTTGTTGTTAGCAGTATAATGTAAGTAGAAATGAGTTTTTGGAGAGCTAGCAGAAAGCCTGGAGGTTTTCCTGATGTAATTACACTGATCCAATAACACTGAAACAGGTGTTGTGGAAAGGACAGTCTATTTCTTTTTCAGTTACTGGTGTCTGTCTTATGTCTTTGTCTGTCCAATACATCTGTCACTGACATATTTGCTTCGAGTTCTTGATTCAAGAAGTCCAGCAATACAAATTTGTTTGTCTGGATACTTTCCTTCGTGTGTAAAATGAAGCCTTGGTAGTCTGGACATTTTTCTTTGTGTGTAAAATGAAGCCTTGGTAGTCTGGTTACTTTCCTTCGTGTGTAAAATGAAGCCTTGGTAGTCTGGACATTTTTCTTTGTGCGTAAAATGAAGCCTTGGTAGTCTGGTTACTTTCCTTTGTGTGTAAAATGAAGCCTTGGTAGTCTGGATACTTTCCTTCGTGTGTAAAATGAAGCCTTGGTAGTCTGGACATTTTTCTTTGTGCGTAAAATGAAGCCTTGGTAGTCTGGTTACTTTCCTTCGTGTGTAAAATGAAGCCTTAGTAGTCTGGATACTTTCCTTCGTGTGTAAAATGAAGCCTTGGTAGTCTGGACATTTTTCTTTGTGTGTAAAATGAAGCCTTGGTAGTCTGGATACTTTCCTTCATGTGTAAAATGAAGCCTTGGTAGTCTGGACACTTTCCTTCGTGTGTAAAATGAAGCCTTGGTAGTGTGGACATTTTTCTTTGTGTGTAAAATGAAGCCTTGGTAGTCTGGACATTTTCCTTCGTGTGTAAAATGAAGCCTTTGTAGTCTGGATACTTTCCTTTGTGTGTAAAATGAAGCCTTGGTAGTCTGGACATTTTTCTTTGTGTGTAAAATGAAGCCTTGGTAGTCTGGACATTTTCCTTCGTGTGTAAAATGAAGCCTTGGTAGTCTGGATACTTTCCTTTGTGTGTACAATGAAGCCTTGGTAGTCTGGACATTTGACTGATGCTCTAGAGGGTGTCTGTACCAGTTCCTTCTAACTTTAAAGGTCACTGAGGCTCCAGAGGGTGTCTGTACCAGTTCCTTCTAATGTTTAAAGTAACTGATGTTCTAGAGGGTGTCTGTACCAGTTCCTTCTAAATGTTAAAGTAACTGAGGCTCCAGAGGGTGTCTGTACCAGTTCCTTCTAATTGTTAAAGTAACTGATGCATTAGAGGGTGTCTGTACCAGTTCCTTCTAACGTTTAAAGTAACTGATGTTCTAGAGGGTGTCTGTACCAGTTCCTTCTAAATGTTAAAGTAACTGAGGCTCCAGAGGGTGTCTGTACCAGTTCCTTCTAATTGTTAAAGTAACTGATGCATTAGAGGGTATCTGTACCAGTTCCTTCTAACTGTTAAAGTAACTGATGTTCTAGAGGGTGTCTGTACCAGTTCCTTCTAACTGTTAAGGTCACGGAGACTCTAGAAGGAGTCTGAACTAGTTCCTTCTTACTGTTAAGGTCACGGAGACTCCAGAGGGAGTCTGAACTAGTTCCTTCTTACTGTTAAGGTCACGGAGACTCTAGAGGGAGTCTGAACTAGTTCCTTCTTACTGTTAAGGTCAAAGAGACTCTAGAGGGTGTCTGAACTAGTTCCTTCTTACTGTTAAGGTCATGGAGACACTAGAGGGAGTCTGAACTAGTTCCTTCTTACTGTTAAGGTCACGGAGACTCTAGAGGGAGTCTGTACCAGTTCCTTCTTACTGTTAAGGTCAAAGAGACTCTAGAGGGAGTCTGAACCAGTTCCTTCTTACTGTTAAGGTCACAGAGACTCTAGAGGGAGTCTGAACCAGTTCCTTCTTAATGTTAAGGTCACGGAGACTCCAGAGGGAGTCTGAACTAGTTCCTTCTTACTGTTGAGGTCAAGGAGACTCTAGAGGGTGTCTGAACTAGTTCCTTCTTACTGTTAAGGTCACAGAGACTCTAGAGGGAGTCTGAACTAGTTCCTTCTACTTTTTAAGGCCAATATCAGCCTGAAGAGTTGAAAACCTGCAAATATGACCTGAATTAGAACATTGCCAGATAATTGACTTATACTTCTAAGGACTTGAGGCATCAATATATAGAATTTGAAGTTAGTTGTAATAAGCTAGCTGGTGGCATGAAGGTCTGCTGATGACATGTGGACATGCAGCTAGATCAGAATTAGTCCAGAATTATTTATGTTAGCATGGTTACATGTTCAGAGACTGAAAGGGTTTTTTGTTACGGCATGTTGTACATGGAACCACAAAAGAGTGACTGTGGTAAAAATATAATTATTGATGATATGTAAAAAATGTCATGACAAGTTTTCATTTTTGAGTCTATACTATTGATGGCCTTAAAGAGTCTTTAAGAATCAGTAATGTTACACTGCGAGGAGACATTCCTGTAGATTGTAAAGCTAGTGAAGGAATAGTTTAGTAAACCTAGAAATATAATACTGTATGGTAACATCCAGGAAGGTTATTGATGACAGATAACAATGTTATGATCTGGGTCTAGCTTCTTGTGGATGTGAAGGTTGTTGTTGTAATCATCGAAAAGCTTGACATTGGTGGATGTATTTATACAGAGCTTTTGTGTGATGTAAATATCTCAATCCCTATAGCTGTCCACTACTATCACCATAGCAACCCTTGACCAGTCATACTTGAATAATCGTCGTTTTTCATGTTATCCCATGGGACAAATATCACGCCTCAGGTTTCATTCTGGTAAATTGGGTGGCAGTGATTTTGACCAGAAAGGACAACAAGTATTGAACGGTCAGTGGCAGAAGTCAGTGTTCAGTGTCATCCATCAGTGTACTTTAGGTCTTAGGTTGAATTGGTGTGGCCCTACTTTTATCTTGTGTAATGGAGGCCTTCAGTTGAGTTGGTCTCAAAGCCATTTGATTCATTCTATTTTATCATGTTCTGACATCTTAATTTTGCTTAATTTTTCTTATTGTTTCTCTGAGAACACCCACCATCCAAACCTGGTACGTCTTTAAAATGACTATGAATGTAAAACAACAATAATTAAATAAACAACTTAAAGATAAGAATTTGAAAAGGTGGGCAAAGTTGATAATGAATTATTGAAACCCTACTTTATCTGTAGAAGACTGATGTAGTAGTAACATCTATAGTTGAGCTGTTTTCGTCTTTTGGCTGGCTTACTTTATTGAGAGCGAGGCTGTGTTTTCATCTTTTTGGCTGGCTTACTTTAGTGAGAGCGAGGCTGTGTTTTCATCTTTTTGGCTGGCTTACTTTAGTGAGAGCAAGGCTGTGTTTCCATCTTTTTGGCTGGCTTACTTTAGTGAGAGCGAGGCTGTGTTTTCATCTTTTTGGCTGGCTTACTTTAGTGAGAGCAAGGCTGTGTTTCCATCTTTTTGGCTGGCTTACTTTAGTGAGAGCGAGGCTGTGTTTTCATCTTTTTGGCTGGCTTACTTTAGTGAGAGCGAGGCTGTGTTTCCATCTTTTTGGCTGGCTTACTTTAGTGAGAGCAAGGCTGTGTTTTCATCTTTTTGGCTGGCTTACTTTAGTGAGAGCAAGGCTGTGTTTTCATCTTTTTGGCTGGCTTACTTTAGTGAGAGCGAGGCTGTGTTTTCATCTTTTTGGCTGGCTTACTTTAGTGAGAGCGAGGCTGTGTTTTCATCTTTTTGGCTGGCTTACTTTAGTGAGAGCAAGGCTGTGTTTTCATCTTTTTGGCTGGCTTACTTTAGTGAGAGCGAGGCTGTAGACAGCTTTGATATAATTAGGGCATTTCAAAACTTAGTCTTACTTATATATAGGAATTACATGCATCTCGGTTTTTTTCTCTTTCTCAAAATAATCCAAATATTGATCAGTTGTAAGTATCCATCTGCAAGTTATTCCCCTTCAATTTGTAAAAAAATTCTGTTGACACATGTTCCTGTGTCGTTAGTCTAGACGTTTAATTTGCATACGTAATTAACTTTGGGGAGTTTGTATTCCCTGTTGTTATACTTGTGTTATGATAGATTAGATTGGCTGTTTACCAGTCACTTTGACCAGACTGTATTGGTTAAACATTCAGGCAGAACAAAATCAGTGTCCACAGATCTATAAACGTTCTCAGTATCCAAACTTTGATGCACTCACAATTTCATTTCACATCCTATCATGTTTCATTCTAAATCAATGAGTATAACATCATGTTCTACACCTGATCAGATTCTGGTTCACACTTACCCTATAGTATCATAACATCATGTTCTACACCTGATCAGATTCTGGTTCACACTTACCCTATAGTATCATAACATCATGATCTACACCTGATCAGATTCTGGTTCACACTTACCCTATAGTATCATAACATCATGATCTACACCTGATCAGATTCTGGTTCACACTTACCCTATAGTATCATAACATCATGTTCTACACCTGATCAGATTCTGGTTCACACTTACCCTATAGTATCATAACATCATGATCTACACCTGATCAGATTCTGGTTCACACTTACCCTATAGTATCATAACATCATGATCTACACCTGATCAGATTCTGGTTCACACTTACCCTATAGTATCATAACATCATGATCTACACCTGATCAGATTCTGGTTCACACTTACCCTATAGTATCATAACATCATGATCTACACCTGATCAGATTCTGGTTCACATTACCCTATAGTATCATAACATCATGATCTACAATCAGATTCTGACACTTACCCTATAGTATCATAACATCATGATCTACACCTGATCAGATTCTGGTTCACATTTACCCTATAGTATCCTACAATCATGTTCTACACCTGATCAGATTCTGGTTCACACTTACCCTATAGTATCATAACATCATGATCTACACCTGATCAGATTCTGGTTCACACTTACCCTATAGTATCATAACATCATGATCTACACCTGATCAGATTCTGGTTCACACTTACCCTATAGTATCATAACATCATGTTCTACACCTGATCAGATTCTGGTTCACACTTACCCTATAGTATCATAACATTATGTTCTATACCTGATCAGATTCTGGTTCACACTTACCCTATAGTATCATAACATCATGTTCTACACCTGATCAGATTCTGGTTCATGATCTACACCTGATCAGATTCTGGTTCACACTTACCCTATAGTATCATAACATCATGTTCTACACCTGATCAGATTCTGGTTCTATTTTTTAAAATTGTGCAATATTTTGCTAAAATCAATCATATTAATTGAAAAATAAAGAAAAAAAAGTACATTGTATCAACTACACATATTAAAATTTGAGGGATACCCCTTAACCCTTAGCATTGTAATATAACAGAGACACTGCAGTGTTCTGGTGAAGTAAAAATGAAAAGTATGTGTTTATAGGCATACCAGGGGAAAAAGTGTAATTAGGATATACTGTGTCTGTCCATCATCCATCTGTCTTCAATATAGACGTTTGATCTCAAAAATCTCTCAAACATTATTAATCAGTCATGAATATAGAGGAACAGATAATTTTCCATTTCTATGGTTTTGTCAAGAGTTATGCCCCTTTCTTGATTTTTTTAACACAGTTTACGTAATCTGCACTTGGTTTCAACAAGTGTATATTTCCTGTAATGATGTATTTTATAATTGAATTGATCAAAATCTTAGGTACAGATTGTAAAATTTAGCCATGCAAAAATGGCAAAAATATCCCTTTCCTATAGAATGATAACTTATTTGATATCTTTTAAATATAAATATATAGAAAACAAATACTTGACAGGTGTTCCTACCTAAGTGTCATTTTGGATCTAGGTATATGTAGGTTGAAAGTCACTTGAAGGTGTATGTAACGTGACACCCCAGGCTCAGTAGGTCACCTCAGTTTGGCAGAGTATGTACATGATATATACACACAGGGTCTGAATCTAATAGTAAACCTTGGTGTAGCTGGAGGTTACCATAGTATCAGAAGGATTCCAGCAGCTCATGTAATTAATGGACACAGGTAATTAATATATTTGAGTAATTAATTAAATAGACAAGGATGTAACTAATGTAGTAGACTCATGTTATCTGTAGAATTGTGTCACTAATGGAATCCTATAGCTAATAGACTCGTGTTTTATTCTCTCATACTTAAATACAGTAGGATGTCAATTAATTGATGCAAGACTGATTGTCCAATATGATAGGTAATTAATAGACACAGCCAATTACTATAGTAGGGTAAAAAAATTAATAAACTCCAATAAGAAATGATATGTAAGTATGTCCAATAAGAAATGATATGTAAGTATATTAATAGACACAGAAATGAAATGTAAGTATATTGGAAGATTTGTAGACAATAAGAAATAAGTATATTAGTAAGGAAGATTTGTAGACTCCAAAAGAAATGAAATGTAAGTATATTACTCCAATAAGAAATGATATGTAAGTATATTAGAAGATTTGTAGACTCCAATAAGAAATGAAATTTAAGTATATTAGAAGATTTGTAGACTCCAATAAGAAATGAAATTTAAGTATATTGAAGATTTGTAGACTCCAATATGGAAATAATATGGAAGTACTGGAACATAAAATCTTGTTCCTTCTTTGAATTTTTTTTTTTTTTTTAAGGAAGGGGACGTCTCACATCGCTGACATTACAAGCATTAATTTTCCAGATTCCTTGGTCGCGTTCTCCTTTCAATGATCACATACAGCATTTCGAGATTTGCAGAAATTGCAGTAACCAATCTACTTGTACAGTTTGTTACAATTTGTGACCTTTGATTAATTACAGGTTGAAGTGACCATCGTTTGCTTATTACAATACTTCATCATCCTCTCAGTTATAATCACTGGTTAGAGGATAAGGTGTTCACTGATATCTTCAGATACATGTTACAGCACACTTCCCTCGAGGAAATACAGATCTAGATCTGATAGTGATCATTATTTTTTTGTTGATGAATACGGAATATTGATTATGTACAGCTAGAATTGATAGGCTTGTCGCACCGCTCTGTGTTCGGGGGTGATTGTGCCAGTGGTGTTAGTTAAGCTGGTAGTACATTCTCCAAGATGATCGGGCAGCAAATTGTACAGGGTGTTAAACAGTGTGATACTTTATTTTAGGTCTCAAAGGTAAAATTCTCTATTAAGTTACATATGTCTTAACAAATCTAAAAAGATTTTTTTTTTTGATGCAGAGGAAAACAGAACACACACACAAAGATATTTTGGTGAAAGGTCTTCTACATTTTTAAATATTTAAATCAGGTTTTAAAAACAAAAAAATCCATATTAGTGAATGATTTTGAAAATATACAGACTTATAAGAAAATACTGGAATTCTCTGGATACGAATTGCTTACTGTGGTACAGTGTGAATACTTGTTGACAGATTGTAAGCATTCTACACAGAAAGAGGATATGTGTTGTATGTGTTGTAGGTGTTTGTAATATTACTGTGGTGTATTTACTGAACAAGATACTGATTTGGTGCTGAAGAATTATTCACTGTGATGTTTTACCTTGGGATGTTACGACCAGATGTGTTCCAGGAGTTGTCTTTAACAACATCAGATTGCCAGTTTTACGTGAAACAGGAGGATATTATTGTAACGAGAATTCACCTGTTGTTGGGTTGGGATCTTTCAAGGAAGGTTATTGAAAATAAAACATCATTTGTAAACTGTCATCCTCCAGAAGCTGCTTCTAAACAATTCTTAGTGTAAAGTGTATGTCAAGTTTAACTTTATACTGGAAAAGTTTGAAACTTGTATACTTTTTGTCCTTTGAGAACAGATGTACCATTTTTTGGTAGAATCATTTGAAACTTGTATACTTTTTGACCTGTGAGAACGGATGTACCATTGTTTGGTAGAATCATCTTTACACTTTGATTATTAAACTTTCAAGGCCGCACTCTGGAATTCCTTGTGGAATCTGTCTGCTAGGCACAGCAGAACTCCACCGTACTTTGTACATGGTTGTTGGGTCTTCCTTACCCCATTTTTTTTTTAAACATTAAGGCAACTTTATCAGGTGTTCTCACTCCTTTAAAGGCAACTTTATCAGGTGTTCTCACTCCTTTATAGGCAACTTTATCAGGTGTTCTCACTCCTTTAAAGGCAACTTTATCAGGTGTTCTCACTCCTTTAAAGGCAACTTTATCAGGTGTTCTCACTCCTTTAAAGGCAACTTTATCAGGTGTTCTCACTCCTTTAAAGGCAACTTTATCAGGTGTTCTCACTCCTTTAAAGGCAACTTTTTCAGGTGTTCTCACTCCTTTAAAGGCAACTTTATCAGGTGTTCTCACTGCGTTAAAGGCAACTTTATCAGGTGTTCTCACTCCTTTAAAGGCAACTTTATCAGGTGTTCTCACTCCTTTAAAGGCAACGTTATCAGGTGTTCTCACTCCTTTAAAGGCAACGTTATCAGGTGTTCTCACTCCTTTAAAGGCAACTTTATCAGGTGTTCTCACTCCTTTAAAGGCAACTTTTTCAGGTGTTCTCACTCCTTTAAAGGCAACTTTATCAGGTGTTCTCACTCCTTTAAAGGCAACTTTATCAGGTGTTCTCACTGCGTTAAAGGCAACTTTATCAGGTGTTCTCACTCCTTTAAAGGCAACTTTATCAGGTGTTCTCACTCCTTTAAAGGCAACTTTTTCAGGTGTTCTCACTCCTTTAAAGGCAACTTTATCAGGTGTTCTCACTCCTTTAAAGGCAACTTTATCAGGTGTTCTCACCCTTTTAAAGCTCATTCATCTAAACAAGGGAAATTATGCTACCAAAGAAGACTCTCTGAAAATTTTTTAAGTAAATATATACAAACTCGTATTTATACATAGTCGAATGTTGACCCCACAAAGTTTGATTTACTATATCATGAAAATTTGGATCAGATTTGTTAAGAAACATGTTTAGAAATTCCACCATTTTACATGAAAATATGTCATTATTTTTGAGTCCCGGTGGAAGTGGATCATTGCCTTTCTGCTAACTAGTTTTGCTGAATTTAAATCATATCATGTGATCACCAAGTTGACCAATAAAAATCAACCCCACAGATCTGGATGGAGCAAACATTTAACTGACAGAGAGCAGCTGTGTGTTGCGAGAACATTTTTTTGTAAGGCAATTTAAATCTACAGCAAGCTAATTATTTTGAAGAAAATGACTGAGAAAAATAAAAATCAATTAAAAAAGATATTCAAATTGGCTAATGAGAATCTATAAGCCAAATCTTGTATCATATACCCCAGAGTTAATAGGAGGGACTGTGGGAAACACTCATTTGTAAGCTGTATAGTGATGTCACTATTTGTGATATCTTTTAAGTTAAGGAAATTAATTCATATGAGATTTAAAAGTTATTTACAGAACATTACAGAGCACCATAATCATTTCAATTAACAACTCAAGGGCTTCACATTTTTTCTCTTTTAATTTTTTGGTAGAGCAAATATTCTTTTTAGCTTGATAGTCATGAATGTAGACAGTTTTGCAATCAATAGAAAAGATTATAATGACATGTCAGATTTTTGATGAATCTATTGAAGATAATTACATCATGTTTTTTTTTATTTAAGGTAAAAATTGATTTACACCCGAACCATGATTATATTATCTCAATAGTTTACATCATGATGTCTGCGAACACCAAATGTAGTATACATATATTCTTCAGGCAGTGGCTGATTCCCCCTCCCCCACCGCCCAGACTCCTTTCCCCACTGCCCAGACTCCTTCCCCCACTGCCAAGACCCCTTACCCCCCACAGCCCAGACTCCTTCCCCCACTGTCAAGACCCCTTTCTTCCCACTGCCCAGACCTCTTTCCCCACCACCAAGACCCCTTACCCCCGACCGTCCAGACCATTTCCCCCAACCCCACAGCCCAGACACTTTCCTCCAACCCCACTACCCAGACCCTTTCTCCCATCCCCTCCACACAGACCCTTTCCCCCAACCCCACCACCCAGACCCTTTCCTCCAACCCCACCACCCAGACCCTTTCCTCCAACCCCACCACCCAGACCCTTTCCCCCATCCCCTCCACACAGACCCTTTCCCCATCCCCTCCACCCAGACCCTTTCCCCCAATCCCACCACCCAGACCCTTTCCCCCAATCCCACTACCCAGACCCATTCCCCCATCCTCACCACCCAGACCCTTTCCCCCAACCCTACCACCCAGACCCCTCCCTCCTACCACTCAGACCCTTTCCCCAACCCCATCGCCCAGACCCTTTCCCCCAACCCCATCATCCAGACCCTTTCCCCCAACCCCACCACCCAGATCCTTTCCCCAACCCTACCACCCAGACCCCTCCCTCCTACCACTCAGACCCTTTCCCCAACCCCATCGCCCAGACCCTTTCCCCCAATCGCACCACCCAGACCCCATCCCCCAACTCCTACTCAGAAAATGATGTTTAGAAAATATATATGTCCTTATCCTAAATTGAGATATATTGGTGACATGCTGTTTTGTGATCTTCACAATACTTATAGACCAGTAGGTATAAGAAACATTCTCTCTGTGTCTAGACGGGCACTATTAGTTTTTTTCATTGTTTTCTTAGTTTTAAAAAGGTTACATATGTTGATGTGTGATAATGTTATCTAGTCATCTGAATATCATATCATATCTATTTTTGTCATCTTTGCCTTTTTATTTTCTGTCCAAAAAATCCTTGTTTAAATTGTCTTATTTTTAGTCTGTGTGGATGTAGTTTACTAGAGAAGAGTCATCAACAGATCTATAAATGTGAAGTGATTTCATAAACAAAACCATTATAAGTGTGTTTATATGTAATCCAGCTTCAGAGTTCTGTTGAATCTATCTGTGTGTAGCTTCAGTAGCAATATTCAACTTGACCAGGTACAAGTTTTAAATTCCGTTAAAAGTCATAAGTAAACAAGTCATTAATGGAAAGCTTAGTTTTGATCTCATTAATCTATTTAGGATTTAATTAGAATGCAATATTGATATTTAGAAGGTAAATCTGGGGCAAAGTTTGACTGTTGTAAACGTTAATTATCAACCTTACAATAAAAATACATGTCTGTAAAATATCAATCATAAGTATCATCTAAGAGATTTTTTTTTTGGACAAACACGAATTTCGTCATTTGGCGGCAAAGTTATATCCGCCATTGTTCTGTATTGGACAGGCAATCCTGTTCCAATAATAGTTTAAGGGTTTTAAGAGTTCATAACTGGTATAGAAAACAATATAGTTGCCCTAGGTATTCTATATTAGCAGGACTTAAGATTTATTTAATACTGTTAATGCACTTTTATTATTGTGAACATAATGTAACAATGCAGTAGTAGTACCATTAGCCATTGGTAATACCAATTTCTTAAAGAAATTAATGTGGGACTTTTGGAAAATAAAACACTATATATTCAATTGATTATATACATAATGTGACACTGAAAATAAAAGAGGGGAATTTATAAAGTACAAAAAGACTGATACTCTGGTGCATTAAAATGTAACACTTTGTATACCTAACTGTTACATTGGTTTCTTTCTGGAAGGTGAAACATTTCCAGTCTTCATATTGAATTTTTAGAAAGATGTAATGGACATGTTTAATGATATGTACACAATATTTGAGACGGTGAGAATGAAGCATAATGGGAATGACAGATCCTGAATGCTGTTTACTGATCCTCACTAATACATTTATACCCTCGCACGTCTCAGTAAACAGTCTGACATTTTAACAAACGTTTCTGACTGTTGTACAAAAGATAGAACATTGCAATCAACGCTTTGCTTTTCTTCACCAATCGTGGCCATATTGATCCTGTGGCCAGTCTTTGTAGTGGACATGTTGTCGTTAATATGGTCGTAATGCTACACGGAACCTCATTTCCTACTCCTCTAATTTCTGTGGAATTTCATTACGACCTTTCGACCCCTATTTCCTTGTTTGGTATTCTGAAGGTTTTACTGAATGAAGCGATAATTCTGGATTATGACTAGGTACCTATTGAGATAGAATCTGTATCCTTCAACAGGGATAATGATTCCCCCAAACATTTACACATACCGTGATTTTTGTCTCAATTTGTTTTGAATCCAGAATTGTTGGCAGGGAAAAGATACAAATTCCAGGAGAAAACAGCCTGGGTAATTTTGAGGCCAGGTCTCTTAGAAGTAGCTCATGACTGGCTCACATAGGAAGGGTCCATCACTTATATCACAAGCAATTAGGGTAAAGCGTCTTACCATTGCAAGGACACAACCAAGACGACACAGACTGGCTGTATGTCTCGACTTTAAGACACAGACTTCATATGTGATAAGCATTGGAGTACATACTTCAGATCTTTACCTCTAGGCTGCCAAAGTCAGCTCTCGACTTAAAGGAACCGTCACATTCTCCACATACAACTTCTTTAATGTGTATCAAGTAGAACACATCTCTATACTGGAAGACCAGTTGCTGGTTAGAAGGGCTATAATAATCACCTCTGCAGTCACTGTGAGGTGATGATAATAACATTATTGCATTCCCCTTATACCTATGTACATATGTTCACTTTTTGTCATCACACTAAAAACTTCATTTCTTAAAACAATTTTTATAAAATTTCACAAATTTGTTGAAGCACCATTATACCTTAAACAAGTTCGTAATTCAGTGTGCCAGGGTCAACGTTAAGGTCAACATTACTATGAATGGGAGTGAGGGGATTTTTATCACTTGAGATGCCTTGTTCCAATTAAATAGACTCTGTTGTTCTACTCATAAGGACTTGAGTGAGTTCTTCAGTTTTTATGACTATGGACATTTTATTACCTGTCTTGGACCTTGATCCGTCGACTGTTTCACAAACTGGCATCAGAATGTATTTAGTTATGCGACAAAATGTCTTCTTCAATGTTACTATTTAAGTGGTTTAATGGTATTGTAATGCATTGTGTTGTTAAGCTGTTACACTATTCTTAATTAAATGTAAGAGAGGTCTCCTGGATGTAAAATGATGTCTACTAGAAAGTACGAAACCACAACTGTATCAGAAAGTCTACTAACTTTTGTTGTTTAAATATCATGGTTGTCTTCAATGATTTAAATGAAAAAAATTATATTGCCTTATGATCCAAGTTAGCTAGTCCCTGTCTCACTCAGTATTAGACGTTTTAACTTCCTAGTCCCTGTCTCACTCAGTATCGTACGTTTTAACTTCCTAGTCCCTGTCTCACTCAGTATCGGACGTTTTAACTTCCTAGTTCCTGTCTCACTCAGTATGGGACGTTTTAACTTCCTAGTTCCTGTCTCACTCAGTATTGGACATTTAATACAGATATCAGAAAACTCAGATCTAAACAAAAATGTTATTATTAAATGTGCCATAGGTATGATCCTGAATTGTCTGTTTTTGTTTCAGGAACACACACTAGTGGGCAGCACTGATGCAACAACCCAACAGGATATACAATTAAGTGGACTTGGAATACAGCCGGAACATTGCCTTGTCACAATCGAGGTCAATGATGTTTTCCTTTCACCACTTGAAGGGGCCAGGTAGGATAAGTTTTCCTTCCTTCATTCACAAATATGTCACCTGTTTTATCTGTTTAAGATTCTCTGTCACACTCTAAGGGGTCATTTCTCTGTTACCTCTAGGGGATGATTTCTCTGTTACCCTCTAGAGACTGATTTCTCTGTTACCCTCTAGGGGATGATTTCTCTGTTACCCTCTAGGGGGTGACTTCTATTTTACCCTCGATAGGTATGAGATAAGATGTGCTGTGAGGCTACTGACAAGAGTAGGGTCAGTACTTTATATAGTGTAACAATGTCACAAAGTGATAACATCATTAACTTCAACACATTGATGTCATGCTTTTTAAACAGTTGTTTAGCATTCCTTTGGAAAATTGCTCAGAAAGTTCTTTTCAAACTACTGAATCTTTTTTCCTTCTTTAATTTTTCTTGATGGAATAAAAAAATCAGACTTGTGAAGAACTCAAAATGGTTTGCAATTATGATCTTGAGAGATTCGTGAGAGGCATTAGATTTTCTTATTAACTTTTGTTAAGAAATCAAGAAAGATGGTTTGTAATGAATCTTGTTTTTGGCTGCGGTGGTATAGACCCAACCTGTTTAGTATTCATCGTAACGTTTCATACAGAGAGGTTTAAAAGGCTGCTGAATCAGAAACCAATAAGGAAGTATTATTGTTGGCGATAAAGCCCATCCAATATACTCACGTTTGTCGTCTCTGTCGACTGTCACAATAAGTCACAATAGATCGTTCTTCTATCGCAATGTCAAAGCAACATGGCACCACATGGTGATGCGGAAGATCTCTGAGACAATTTAGCATATTTATTATTAAACATGGCATAGTATTGAATAATATCGTAACTTGTGTAACAGGGAACCAACATTTATTCTACAGCATGACTGAATAACTCCTATTGTAGCTAAATACAAATGTATTGATTTGAGACTGTTCTCTTGTATATCTGTGTTCGGTAGAATTTAGGGGACATGAGAGGATAAAATCTTGTGTCCAATATGTTGTATTATTCTATAAAAGGATTTATTATAGATTTTCCTTGAAACAGGTGTACATTATCAGATTAAGTAATAGTCAAGGAAATATCTATAACCAATATATTGAAGTGAAATAACTCTTAGCAATGTATTCAAGGGAAATAACCCATAGCAATATATTGAAGGGAAATAACTCTAAGAAATATATTCAAGGGAAATAACCCATAGCAATATATTGAAGGGAAATAACTCTAAGAAATATATTCAAGGGAAATAACTCTAAGCAATATATTCAGAGAAATAACTCTAAGCAGTATATTTAAGGGAAATAAAGTTGTATATTCAAGGGAAATAACTCTAAGTTATATACTCAAGGAAAGAAATATTAGCAATATATTTAAGGGAAATTGTCCGTTATAGGAGTAGGCAAACTCCATGCCAAGAAATTGGCTAAAGGGAGGTTCCCACTAGTTGAAACTATATCAAGAGATGACCTTTTCTTCACTGAAGGAATAGTAAAAATACTCTGCACCCAGCAGGGTTTGAACCAGTGACCCTTTGATCTTTAGCCAGACAGTTTACCTCTATTCACACTAGTCCAGGCTGGTAAGGCTAGCTGTACTCTCAACTTCTGCACTCCTGTAAAATAAAAACAAGTACAGAACTATTTGTAATACAGGCCTCCTGTCAAACCAGACACAGAGGATTTCTCCTACAATATCACTCTATGTGCACTTTGATGCAATCACAAGGTTTTTTTTCTTTATATGCAGAAACCTGTATTTTTTCATGGAAATTGGTATTGTGAACCCCTGTTCATTTATTCCAACCTATCTCTATTGGACAACCTCACTTTTTTGTCAAACACATCTATCAGTTTGGAAACCATCTTTATCAATATGAATCATGATTTAGAAGTGAAAACCGTCATTTTTATGGAAAATATTGAAGATCATGTTGATTTACTCTGAAACAATTTTGACAGCAGATATAAAAATGTGGAATATGGTAAAAATTGTATGCTAATGGTGCAGATTGAGACATGAATTTTTTTTTATTTTTGCATTTCTAAAACCAGCATAAACGCAGTGTTTGATACATTATATACGTGAATTGGACAGAAAGTGTATAACAAGTCACACAATGTAAATATTAACAGTAGCCTAATTAATGACATAATAAGTCTGTTTTAGAAACTACTCAGGTGTATTTTGATTGTACTATTCTTTGTGTTTGTATTCCAAAGTTCTAATCAATATGGGTCTGACAGTTTATATTGTGAGTTTGTTTTTCCGATTATTTTTCTATTTTTCTCAGAATCAATAGAATTTTTAATTTAGCCTTGTGTGATTGTTTGACAACTGTAACACTGATTAACTACACCGGCTGAAGGGTTTACAGTTATTCGATACCTATCAGAACACGCTCAGCTTCTGGTGCTGCTGTTGTTTAAAACTGATGTTCATTTCTATAGAACATTAATGGAAGAACAGATTATACAATTGAGTTTTTTTTTTAACTAGGAAATGATGGGATAAGGTAACTTAGTTCACAGGAAAGGTAGATTTTACATAAAGTTTGAGTCAAGGTTCTACAATTAAGGACAGCATAAAAAAACAACCAGATTCTACAGTTAAAGACATCATTCATGACAACAAGCTCCAAAAGTTAGGGACAGCATCCAAGACTACAAGGTTCTACAGTTAAGGACAGCATTCATGACAACAAGGTTCTACAGTTAAGGAGAGCATTCAAGACTGCAAGGTTCTACAGATAAGGACATCATTCAAGACTACAAGGTTCTACAGTTAAGACAGCATTCATGACAACAAGGTTCTACAGTTAAGGACAGCATTCAAGACTACAAGGTTCTACAGTTAAGACAGCATTCATGACAACAAGGTTCTACAGTTAAGACAGCATTCATGACAACAAGGTTCTACAGTTAAGGACAGTATTCATGACAACAAGGTTCTACAGTTAAGACAGCATTCATGACAACAAGGTTCTACAGTTAAGGAGAGCATTCAAGACTGCAAGGTTCTACAGTTAAGGAGAGCATCCATGACAACAAGGTTCTACAGTTAAGGACAGCATTCAAGACTACAAGGTTCTACAGTTAAGACAGCATTCATGACAACAAGGTTCTACAGTTAAGGACAGTATTCATGACAACAAGGTTCTACAGTTAAGGAGAGCATTCAAGACTGCAAGGTTCTACAGTTAAGGAGAGCATTCAAGACTGCAAGGTTCTACAGTTAAGGACAGTATTCATGACAACAAGGTTCTACAGTTAAGGAGAGCATTCAAGACTACAAGGTTCTACAGTTAAGGACAGTATTCATGACAACAAGGTTCTACAGTTAAGGAGAGCATTCAAGACTGCAAGGTTCTACCGTTAAGGACAGCATTCATGACAACAAGGTTCTACAGTTAAGGAGAGCATTCAAGACTACAAGGTTCTACAGTTAAGGACAGTATTCATGACAACAAGGTTCTACAGTTAAGGAGAGCATTCAAGACTACAAGGTTCTACAGTTAAGGACAGTATTCATGACAACAAGGTTCTACAGTTAAGACATCATTCATGACAACAAGGTTCTACAGTTTAGGACAGCATTCAAGACTACAAGGTTCTACAGTTAAGACAGCATTCATGACAACAAGGTTCTACAGTTAAGGACAGTATTCATGACAACAAGGTTCTACAGTTAAGACAGCATTCATGACAACAAGGTTCTACAGTTAAGGAGAGCATTCAAGACTGCAAGGTTCTACAGTTAAGACATCATTCAAGACTACAAGGTTCTACAGTTAAGGACAGTATTCATGACAACAAGGTTCTACAGTTAAGACATCATGCATGACAACAAGGTTCTACAGTTAAGGACAGTATTCATGACAACAAGGTTCTACAGTTAAGGAGAGCATTCAAGACTGCAAGGTTCTACAGTTAAGGAGAGCATTCAAGACTGCAAGGTTCTACAGTTAAGGACAGTATTCATGACAACAAGGTTCTACAGTTAAGGAGAGCATTCAAGACTACAAGGTTCTACAGTTAAGGACAGTATTCATGACAACAAGGTTCTACAGTTAAGGAGAGCATTCAAGACTGCAAGGTTCTACAGTTAAGGACAGTATTCATGACAACAAGGTTCTACAGTTAAGGAGAGCATTCAAGACTACAAGGTTCTACAGTTAAGGACAGTATTCATGACAACAAGGTTCTACAGTTAAGGAGAGCATTCAAGACTGCAAGGTTCTACAGTTAAGGAGAGCATTCATGACAACAAGGTTCTACAGTTAAGGACAGTATTCATGACAACAAGGTTCTACAGTTAAGGAGAGCATTCAAGACTGCAAGGTTCTACAGTTAAGGAGAGCATTCATGACAACAAGGTTCTACAGTTAAGGAGAGCATTCAAGACTGCAAGGTTCTACAGTTAAGGAGAGCATTCATGACAACAAGGTTCTACAGTTAAGGAGAGCATTCAAGACTGCAAGGTTCTACAGTTAAGGAGAGCATTCATGACAACAAGGTTCTACAGTTAAGGACATCATTCATGACAACAAGGTTCTACAGTTAAGACAGCATTCATGACAACAAGCTCCAAAAGTTAGGGACAGCATCCAAGACTACAAGGTTCTACAGTTAAGGACAGTATTCATGACAACAAGGTTCTACAGTTAAGGAGAGCATTCAAGACTACAAGGTTCTACAGTTAAGGACAGTATTCATGACAACAAGGTTCTACAGTTAAGGAGAGCATTCAAGACTACAAGGTTCTACAGTTAAGGACAGTATTCATGACAACAAGGTTCTACAGTTAAGGAGAGCATTCATGACAACAAGGTTCTACAGTTAAGGAGAGCATTCAAGACTGCAAGGTTCTACAGTTAAGGACAGTATTCATGACAACAAGGTTCTACAGTTAAGGAGAGCATTCAAGACTACAAGGTTCTACAGATAAGGACATCATTCAAGACTACAAGGTTCTACAGTTAAGACAGCATTCATGACTACAAGGTTCTACATTTAAGGATAATATTCATGGCAACCAGATTGAATTGTTAAGAACAGTATTGATGACAACCCGGTCCAGCTGTTAAGAACAATATTCATGGCAACCAGTTTGAATTGTTAAGGACAGTATTTATGGCAACCGGTTCCAACTGTTAAGGGCAGTATTCATGGCAACCAGATCCAACTGTTAAGGACAGTATTTATGGCAATCGGTTCCAACTGTTAAGGACAATATTCATGGTAACCAGCAGCTACAGTTCAGGACACTATTACAACTACATCTTAAAGTCAAAGATAGTTTGTAGATTCTACTTGCATGCATAATTAATTAGTTTGAGAAATATTAACTCTTTAAAGAATATTTCAACTATTTAATTTCATTTTCAGAACCTGTGTGAATGGGTCCAAGATTGTTCAGAAAACTCGAGTTCGTCATGGTGACCGTATCTTATGGGGGAACAACCATTTCTTCCGTCTCAACTGTCCCAAACTTAACAGTAAGTACAGTCTCCACTGTCCCAAGCTTAACAGAGAGTATGTGGTTTCCAACAAAATTTTCCTCAGTATGATAAATATTAAACACCTCAGTCCTGAATCAGAAAGGTTGTGAATTATTGTTAATTGATCTGGTTACAATATTGAAAGTTATATCTCTAAATCTTAAATTCATATCCAGAATTGAGGAAAGGAATATTTCAAAATGGGAAAGGTCTGTTAAAAATTGCTTTGCACTAGAATAAACCAGGAAAAAACATTTATTTGTCATAAAGAATTACAGTATTTAACAACTTTGTACTGTTACAGGTCCCCTGTCTAATGAACAAGAACAACCCATAGATTACAACTTTGTACTGTTACAGGTCCCCAGTCTAATGACCAGAACAACCCATAGATTACAACTTTGTACTGTTACAGGTCCCCAGTCTAATGAACCAGAATAACCCATAGATTACAATTTTGTACTGTTACAGGTCCCCAGTCTAATGAACCAGAACAACCCATAGATTACAACTTTGTACTGTTACAGGTCCCCAGTCTAATGAACCAGAATAACCCATAGATTACAATTTTGTACTGTAACAGGTCCCCAGTCTAATGACCAGAACAACCCATAGATTACAACTTTGTACTGTTACAGGTCCCCTGTCTAATGAACCAGAACAAGCAATAGATTACAATTTTGTACTGTAACAGGTCCCCAGTCTAATGACCAGAACAACCCATAGATTACAACTTTGTACTGTTACAGGTCCCCTGTCTAATGAACCAGAACAAGCAATAGATTACAATTTTGTACTGTAACAGGTCCCCAGTCTAATGAACCAGAATAACCCATAGATTACAACTTTGTACTGTTACAGGTCCCCAGTCTAATGAACCAGAACAACCCATAGATTACAACTTTGTACTGTTACAGGTCCCCAGTCTAATGAACCAGAACAACCCATAGATTACAACTTTGTACTGTTACAGGTCCCCAGTCTAATGAACCAGAACAACCCATAGATTACAACTTTGTACTGTTACAGGTCCCCAGTCTAATGAACCAGAACAACCCATAGATTACAACTTTGTACTGTTACAGGTCCCCAGTCTAATGAACCAGAACAACCCATAGATTACAACTTTGTACTGTTACAGGTCCCCAGTCTAATGAACCAGAACAACCCATAGATTACAACTTTGCTCAGCAGGAGTTGATGAGTAAAGAGTTCTCCAACGACCCGATACAAGAGGCAATCATTGCTATAGAACAACAGTATGAAGAGGATAAACAAGGTAGATAACTCTGATACTGCTTGATTCTGACTTCTAAAAAATGGTGATCATATTTAGTCTCTCCTTCAGACATTGACATAGGAAAGGCAAAGTCTCACAGATAAACAAGGTCATAACCATAGAGATATATGTCATTTCACACAGAGAAACTGATTTATAACCATAATAATATAGGTCATTTCACACAGAGAAAACAAGGTCATATCCATAGTGATATAGGTCACGTCACAGAGAGAAACAGGTCATAACCAGTGATATAGATCACATCACACAGAGAAACTAGGTCGTTTCCATAGTAATATAGGTCACTTCATAGACAAACAGGTCTATTCCATAGTGATATAGATCACATCACACAGAGTAACTAGGTCGTAACCATAGTAATACAGGTCACTTCATAGACAAACAGGTCAAAACTATAGTGATATAGGTCCTTTCTCAGACAAACATTGATATTGTAACGGTCTAAGAATTAGGATTTAGGTAAATTAGCAAAACAAGTGATATTTGTATTTGATAATCATGTGTAGAGAAGCAAATAATGTCATCCTTATAATGCTAATTATCTGTGCTTGACCTTTGAAATTTGTTAGTAACTTGATAATCTTTACAGTCAGAAGTTAGTAGTGTAATGATGAGTTCAAGGTCATACATAACTGGATTTGTATAATATGTCTGTCAACAGAGGCCCTAGAGAAGCAGAAACAGAGCTATGAGCGACAGATGCAAATTCTAAAAAGTCGGCTGATGTCCCCAGGGACTCCATCCATGCCCTTTCTTCCCATGAGCCCAAATATGCTGACCCCTACGGGGTCCATATCTGCCCAGAGCAGTATTCAGAGGAAGTACCAGGAGTGGGCACAGCAAAGGTACAGCTTAGTTATTTTCTTCCTGAAAGGCACTGATGGTTGAATAGCACTAAAGATACAGCCCATTTATCTGTGATCAGTGATTGGTTGATTGATTGGGTGATGATTAGTGATTGGTTGATTGATGAGGCAGTGATTGTTTGATTGATGGGGCAGTGATTAGTGATTGGTTGATTGATGGGGCAGTGATTAGTGATTGGTTGATTGATGGGACAGTGATCAGTGATTGTTTGATTGATGGGGCAGTGATTGGTGATTGGTTGATTGATGGGGCAGTGATCAGTGATTGGTTGATTGATGGAGTAGTTATCAGTGATTGGTTGATTGATGGGGCAGTGATCAGTGATTGGTTGATTGATGGGGCAGTGATCAGTGATTGTTTGTGATCAGTGATTGATTGGTTGATTGATGGGGCAGTGATCAGTGATTGGTTGATTGATGGGGCAGTGATTGGTGATTGGTTGATTGATGGGGCAGTGATCAGTGATTGGTTGATTGATGGGGCAGTGATCAGTGATTGTTTGATTGATGGGGCAGTGATTGGTGATTGGTTGATTGATGGGGCAGTAATCAGTGATTGGTTGATTGATGGGGCAGTGATTGGTGATTGGTTGATTGATGGGGCAGTGATCAGTGATTGGTTGATTGATGGGGCAGTGATCAGTGATTGTTTGATTGATGGGGCAGTGATTGGTGATTGGTTGATTGATGGGGCAGTAATCAGTGATTGGTTGATTGATAGGGCAGTGATCAGTGATTGGTTGATTGATGGAGTAGTTATCAGTGATTGTTTGATTGATGGGGCAGTGATTAGTGATTGTTTGATTGATGGGGCAGTGATCAGTGATTGGTTGATTGATGGGGCAGTGATCAGTGATTGGTTGATTGATGGGGCAGTGATCAGTGATTGGTTGATTGATGGGGCAGTAATCAGTGATTGGTTGATTGATAGGGCAGTGATCAGTGATTGGTTGTTTGATGGAGTAGTTATCAGTGATTGGTTGATTGATGGGGCAGTGATCAGTGATTAGTTTTAATCCATTTTCACTGCAAGGTCACTTATTGTAGAGGTTATCATTTTTCTAGGATGGAACCAAATAGTGATTTGTTTGTTTGCTGCTTGGCCTCAGTTATTGGTGAGAATATTAAGGAAAGGTAGCCAACAAAGTGTTGTTAATTTTCGACCTTGTGAAAACTTCCAATGCTGCAGCCAGGGAGGCCATTTTGTAACATGATTGTGCAATCATGGTTTTCCTTTGCAACACCAGTTTCTAACCTCTTCTCAAGTTTCACTAGTTAACGGTTACAATAGTTACCTACTAGAAAAAATTACCCTTCTCCCTGCTGAAAGTTTTTGTAGTCAGATGACCAATAAGGCCCCTTGGACCTTTTGTTACCTACATTTACCTACTCCTCACCAAAACTACCATCTGCATCATGGAAAACAGCTTCTTAGTAAGATCTCACTCAAGTTAGAAAAAATAACCCTGAAAGTATTTATAGTCAGATGTTTTTTGTGGTGTAGCGTATTTTGAAAGCAGTTCAATAATTTTTGGATTGCTACTTATCAAAAGAAAGACAATGAAGTTTGCTGTAAGAGTTATTGTCTCAAACTGTAATGAGATGGAGGATTAGAAAAATTAAAGACATAGCTTTGGTAACTAAATTTTCTTTTGTTTTGGCTTTATATCATCATCACCCAACATTGTAGACCTGTGGGGATGATGACAATTCTGATTGTAGACCTGTGGGGATGATGACAATTCTGATTGTAGACCTGTGGGGATGATGACAATTCTGATTGTAGACCAGCCGGGATGATGACAATTCTGATTGTAGACCAGCCGGGATGATGACAATTCTGACTGTAGACCAGCGGGGATGATGACAATTCTGATTGTAGACCTGTGGGGATGATGACAATTCTGATTGTAGACCTGTGGGGATGATGACAATTCTGACTGTAGACCTGTGGGGATGATGACAATTCTGACTGTAGACCAGCGGGGATGATGACCATTCTGACTGTAGACCAGCGGGGATAATGACAATGCTGATTGTAGACCTGTGGGGATGATGACAATTCTGATTGTAGACCAGCGGGGATGATGACAATTCTGATTGTAGACCAGCGGGGATGATGACCATTCTGACTGTAGACCAGCGGGGATGATGACAATTCTGACTGTAGACCAGCGGGGATGATGACCATTCTGACTGTAGACCTGCGGGGATAATGACAATGCTGATTGTACACATTTTATGACAATTCTGATTGTAGACTTCAGCGGGGATGATGACAATTCTGACTGTAGATAGCGGGGATGATGATCCATTGATTGTAGATAGCGGGGATATCAATGCTCATTGTAGACCAGCGGGGATGATGACAATTCTGACTGTAGACCAGCTACTGTTGTGGGGAAAAGTTTACAAATATTATCTGTAGGAGGTATCGGGGAAATCTTTAACTATGAATTAATTTCCAGGCTATGTAGTTGGGATGGTACTATATAATGTCACAGATTTCAGAATTGTTCATGAACTTTTAAATAATAATTGCAATAACACATATCAGGTTTATTTTGTCAAGATACATGTCCTCATTTGCCGTCAAAACCAGTAATTTCAGTAAATGCTTTCATTATTGAAGAGCAGTAACTCTGCAGTAAAACCATTGTACAGATCTACTTTCAGTGTACTAGAAAGTTTGAGGACATTTATTCTGTTCATTCTGTTCACTGGTTTAGAATTTATTTTTGTCTGAAGAATGATTTTTGCATTTATTTGCATCCCTGAATTCTGATGATGAGAGAAAGTAGAGCTAATAATTAGATCTCACGGCATCTTATAGTTGTCAACACCATGAGTCTGGAGAACAGGGTTGTATGGTAACATCAATACATGGCCTAGTTATCATCTCAGTGTCTGCCTCGAGATACATACGGAGAGGTCCTCACGGTGAAATGTCCAATACATTAGCCAGGGTGATTGAATTAGTTCACAAAACCCGTAGCCAAATAACTCTCTTTAGATAATTTCTTATGTATGTTTATGTGTTCTGACACGCCAGCACTAGTGGGTACTTTAGTCTTTTGTATCACGCATTCACTCAGGCACCCAAGTAACAAATTATTATCTTCTACGAAAAATTTACCCAAAGTTTGCTTCATCTGTTTTTTTTTTTATAAAACATAAGATTTTACCCAAAGTTTACTGTAAATTGTTGTCTGTTCCCTGAAGGAAACACAGAAGTTTACCCAATGTTTACTGTAAATTGTTGTCTGTTCCCTGAAGGAAACACAGAAGTTTACCCAATGTTTACTGTAAATTGTTGTCTGTTCCCTGAAGGAAACACAGAAGTTTACCCAATGTTTACTGTAAATTGTTGTCTGTTCCCTGAAGGAAACACAGAAGTTTACCCAATGTTTACTGTAAATTGTTGTCTGTTCCCTGAAGGAAACACAGAAGTTTACCCAATGTTTACTGTAAATTGTTGTCTGTTCCCTGAAGGAAACACAGAAGTTTACCCAATGTTTACTGTAAATTGTTGTCTGTTCCCTGAAGGAAACACAGAAGTTTACCCAATGTTTACTGTAAATTGTTGTCTGTTCCCTGAAGGAAACACAGAAGTTTACCCAATGTTTACTGTAAATTGTTGTCTGTTCCCTGAAGGAAACACAGAAGTTTACCCAATGTTTACTGTAAATTGTTGTCTGTTCCCTGAAGGAAACACAGAAGTTTACCCAATGTTTACTGTAAATTGTTGTCTGTTCCCTGAAGGAAACACAGAAGTTTACCCAATGTTTACTGTAAATTGTTGTCTGTTCCCTGAAGGAAACACAGAAGTTTACCCAATGTTTACTGTAAATTGTTGTCTGTTCCCTGAAGGAAACACAGAAGTTTACCCAATGTTTACTGTAAATTGTTGTCTGTTCCCTGAAGGAAACACAGAAGTTTACCCAATGTTTACTGTAAATTGTTGTCTGTTCCCTGAAGGAAACACAGAAGTTTACCCAATGTTTACTGTAAATTGTTGTCTGTTCCCTGAAGGAAACACAGAAGTTTACCCAATGTTTACTGTAAATTGTTGTCTGTTCCCTGAAGGAAACACAGAAGTTTACCCAATGTTTACTGTAAATTGTTGTCTGTTCCCTGAAGGAAACACAGAAGTTTACCCAAGGTTTACTGTAAATTGTTGTCTGTTCCCTGAAGGAAACACAGAAGTTTACCCAATGTTTACTGTAAATTGTTGTCTGTTCCCTGAAGGAAACACAGAAGTTTACCCAATGTTTACTGTAAATTGTTGTCTGTTCCCTGAAGGAAACACAGAAGTTTACCCAATGTTTACTGTAAATTGTTGTCTGTTCCCTGAAGGAAACACAGAAGTTTACCCAATGTTTACTGTAAATTGTTGTCTGTTCCCTGAAGGAAACACAGAAGTTTACCCAATGTTTACTGTAAATTGTTGTCTGTTCCCTGAAGGAAACACAGAAGTTTACCCAATGTTTACTGTAAATTGTTGTCTGTTCCCTGAAGGAAACACAGTTTAAGTTTACCCAATGTTTACTGTAAATTGTTGTCTGTTCCCTGAAGGAAACACAGAAGTTTACCCAATGTTTACTGTAAATTGTTGTCTGTTCCCTGAAGGAAACACAGAAGTTTACCCAATGTTTACTGTAAATTGTTGTCTGTTCCCTGAAGGAAACACAGAAGTTTACCCAATGTTTACTGTAAATTGTTGTCTGTTCCCTGAAGGAAACACAGAAGTTTACCCAATGTTTACTGTAAATTGTTGTCTGTTCCCTGAAGGAAACACAGAAGTTTACCCAATGTTTACTGTAAATTGTTGTCTGTTCCCTGAAGGAAACACAGAAGTTTACCCAATGTTTACTGTAAATTGTTGTCTGTTCCCTGAAGGAAACACAGAAGTTTACCCAATGTTTACTGTAAATTGTTGTCTGTTCCCTGAAGGAAACACAGAAGTTTACCCAATGTTTACTGTAAATTGTTGTCTGTTCCCTGAAGGAAACACAGAAGTTTACCCAATGTTTACTGTAAATTGTTGTCTGTTCCCTGAAGGAAACACAGAAGTTTACCCAATGTTTACTGTAAATTGTTGTCTGTTCCCTGAAGGAAACACAGAAGTTTACCCAATGTTTACTGTAAATTGTTGTCTGTTCCCTGAAGGAAACACAGAAGTTTACCCAATGTTTACTGTAAATTGTTGTCTGTTCCCTGAAGGAAACACAGAAGTTTACCCAATGTTTGTTGACTGTTCCCTGAAGGAAACACAGAAGTTTACCCAATGTTTACTGTAAATTGTTGTCTGTTCCCTGAAGGAAACACAGAAGTTTACCCAATGTTTACTGTAAATTGTTGTCTGTTCCCTGAAGGAAACACAGAAGTTTACCCAATGTTTACTGTAAATTGTTGTCTGTTCCCTGAAGGAAACACAGAAGTTTACCCAATGTTTACTGTAAATTGTTGTCTGTTCCCTGAAGGAAACACAGAAGTTTACCCAATGTTTACTGTAAATTGTTGTCTGTTCCCTGAAGGAAACACAGAAGTTTACCCAATGTTTACTGTAAATTGTTGTCTGTTCCCTGAAGGAAACACAGAAGTTTACCCAATGTTTACTGTAAATTGTTGTCTGTTCCCTGAAGGAAACACAGAAGTTTACCCAATGTTTACTGTAAATTGTTGTCTGTTCCCTGAAGGAAACACAGAAGTTTACCCAATGTTTACTGTAAATTGTTGTTTACCCAATGTTTACTGTAAATTGTTGTCTGGTCCCTGAAGGAAACACAGAAGTTTACCCAATGTTTACTGTAAATTGTTGTCTGTTCCCTGAAGGAAACACAGAAGTTTACCCAATGTTTACTGTAAATTGTTGTCTGTTCCCTGAAGGAAACACAGAAGTTTACCCAATGTTTACTGTAAATTGTTGTCTGTTCCCTGAAGGAAACACAGAAGTTTACCCAATGTTTACTGTAAATTGTTGTCTGTTCCCTGAAGGAAACACAGAAGTTTACCCAATGTTTACTGTAAATTGTTGTCTGTTCCCTGAAGGAAACACAGAAGTTTACCCAATGTTTACTGTAAATTGTTGTCTGTTCCCTGAAGGAAACACAGAAGTTTACCCAATGTTTACTGTAAATTGTTGTCTGTTCCCTGGAGGAAACACAGAAGTTTACCCAATGTTTACTGTAAATTGTTGTCTGTTCCCTGAAGGAAACACAGAAGTTTACCCAATGTTTACTGTAAATTGTTGTCTGTTCCCTGAAGGAAACACAGAAGTTTACCCAATGTTTACTGTAAATTGTTGTCTGTTCCCTGAAGGAAACACAGAAGTTTACCCAATGTTTACTGTAAATTGTTGTCTGTTCCCTGAAGGAAACACAGAAGTTTACCCAATGTTTACTGTAAATTGTTGTCTGTTCCCTGAAGGAAACACAGAAGTTTACCCAATGTTTACTGTAAATTGTTGTCTGTTCCCTGAAGGAAACACAGAAGTTTACCCAATGTTTACTGTAAATTGTTGTCTGTTCCCTGAAGGAAACACAGAAGTTTACCCAATGTTTACTGTAAATTGTTGTCTGTTCCCTGAAGGAAACACAGAAGTTTACCCAATGTTTACTGTAAATTGTTGTCTGTTCCCTGAAGGAAACACAGAAGTTTACCCAATGTTTTCTGTTCCCTGAAGGAAACACAGAAGTTTACCCAATGTTTACTGTAAATTGTTGTCTGTTCCCTGAAGGAAACACAGAAGTTTACCCAATGTTTACTGTAAATTGTTGTCTGTTCCCTGAAGGAAACACAGAAGTTTACCCAATGTTTACTGTAAATTGTTGTCTGTTCCCTGAAGGAAACACAGAAGTTTACCCAATGTTTACTGTAAATTGTTGTCTGTTCCCTGAAGGAAACACAGAAGTTTACCCAATGTTTACTGTAAATTGTTGTCTGTTCCCTGAAGGAAACACTAAGTGGAAACCTAAGATTTACTATAAATTGTCATCTATTTTCTTAAAAAAAACCAAAGAGTTTGCTCAAAGTTTACTCTAAAATATTGTCTGTTTTCTCTATGAAACATATGGTCTTGATTCTTAATTTGAGAACATGACATTGATACCAAGGTTTACATGGCAAGTGTCATCGGTGAAGAACTCTGGCTGTATGATCATGAAAAAATTCAAGTCGATAATTATCTTACATTTTGAAAAAGCCAATCACAAATAATGTTACCAAATAATGTTACCCATATATGTTTGACTTGGCTAAAATTAAGTCAAGGACTGTTTCATGATCCGTCAACCTGTTCTGATTCTTCTCGTACTTTCAAATGTCTCTGTATTAATCTTTCCTTTCTTCATGATTTCTCGGTCATTTCATTCATTTTGAGTCTGAATTAAGATTTTGTGAGGTTGTTAGTGTTAGCTTGTTTTTAGTAATGAGGATTAGTTAAGATCACATAGACAAACTATCCCAGTGATTTGATACCTCCCAGATTGGACATCCTTCCATTATAAAGCAGTGTTACCAAGCCCCTCAAATACACGTAAACCTAGAATGTGGTCACATAGTCACCATCAAGTTTCAGGATCACTGGTGGAACATAGGGATTTTGTTGTTAGAGCGAGGCTTTCGTTTTATCAGGCAACTCGTATGTGACCAGCATTAATATAGTCTTATTATTATCCTACCGCTGTAAGTATTCCTTCTGTGATTGGGAGAAACCCTCACAAGAAGAACATTAATGGATTCATCAATATTTTAAGAGTCATTGAGATGGATTTAGGGTCATTTGAACACTGTAACTAGACATGTATTACCGGAGTGTGCCCTAATCATGACAACATTTGGGTAGGAAAACATTTTCTCATCACCCAAGTACACCCTGACAGACTAGGGTAGGAAGACATTTTCTCATCACCCAAGTACGCCCTGACAGACTAGGGTAGGAATACATTTTCTCATCACCCAAGTACGCCCTGACAGACTAGGGTAGGAAGACATTTTCTCATCACCCAAGTATGCCCTGACAGACTAGGGTAGGAAGACATTTTCTCATCACCCATGTACGCCCTGATGGACTAGGGTAGGAAGACATTTTCTCATCACCCATGTATGCCCTGATGGACTAGGGTAGGCAGACATTTTCTCATCACCCAAGTATGCCCTGACGGACTAGGGTAGGAAAACATGATCTTATCTTCACCCAAATACGCTGTCTACAACCAGAAACCAGAAAAGGCTAATAAAAATGGCTATCTATTTAAAGTAGCAAGATTAATTATGTCAAACCAAGATATACTTACTGTGATGTCAGAAATATTTTGAATTTTGAAAACCTTCAACATCAGTAAAACAGTTCCTTATGTCTGCTTCTCAGAACAAATCAATGCACAGAATTGTGGACATTGTTTAATTTAGGTCTTGTTTAGAAGATAAAAAATATGAAGATTTAGTCAATATTTAACAATATTTTAATTCTTTTTTCAGGGACAAATCAATCAAGCAGAGTCTGGCTATTCTCAGAGATGAAGTCGTCAAGGCAAACTCCCTAGTGAGGGAAGCTAATGTCCTGGCACAGGAAATGGGCAAACTTACAGAATTTCAAGTTACTCTACAAATACCAGCAGCCAACCTCAGTCCTAACCGACGGGTGAGTCTTACATTACTATAACTGATAGTTTCATAAGCAACAGGTAAGTCTCTATGTTACTATAACTCATAGTTTCATAAACAACAGGTAAGTGTCTATGTTACTATAACTCATAGTTTCATAAACAACAGGTAAGTCTCTATGTTAACATAACTCATAGTTTCATAAACAACAGCTAAATCATTGTGGCTATATGATGGACTATTTGTGAACCTACAGTTTTTTTGGTTATCATGATAAATCATTCCCTTGCCTACAGTTACACATCTCTGTAAGTTTGATCAATCTTTTCCTAGCCAATGGATAAAACCCTATGTTTTAATGGCAGATGGTTTCCAGAACAATCTGTAAAATTTCATAACAGAAATTTCCTGGAATTAATTTATAATCTGAAGGACATATCCTGACTGTTATCCCTACAACAAATCACAATTCTTTGTAACCAAGAAACTGTCTAGCTCCATCTGTCAGCCTAGATATAAGAATTCCAGGTTGAAAAATAACAGATTGTGAAGCAAGATCAAGGACATACCACAAAAACTTTGACAGATTGATACGAATGTCATCTGGAGTATTACTAATGCTGTTTCACAAAAATATAGACATTTTAAGTCTCCTAATTGGTTCTCTAGTTTGTGGTAGATTCAACAGTGATTGGTTCTCTAGTTTGTGGTAGATTCAACAGTGGTTGGTTATCTAGTTTGTGGTAGGTTTAACAGTGATTGGTTCTCTAGTTTGTGGTAGGTTTAACAGTGATTGGTTCTCTAGTTTGTGGTAGGTTTAACAGTGATTGGTTCTCTAGTTTGTGGTAGGTTTAACAGTGATTGGTTCTCTAGTTTGTGGTAGGTTCAACAGTGATTGGTTCTCTAGTTTGTGGTAGGTTCAACAGTGATTGGTTCTCTAGTTTGTGGTAGGTTCAACAGTGGTTGGTTATCTAGTTTGTGGTAGATTCAACAGTGGTTGGTTATCTCGTTTGTGGTAGATTTAATAGTGATTGGTTCTCTAGTTTGTGGTAGATTTAACCCATTTGTTTTCATGTTTGAATTAGTGGCAGTCTATGTATATTTAAGTCAGCAAGGATGCAAAGGTCACATTTTATACAGCAAACTTAATGTATGACATTATAAAGTTTCATTTTAAGGATTAACAGAAAGTAATGGAGGTTTAAAGTCAATGGATATCTTCTTAAAGAATAAATTCTGTGTTCCTTCCCTGTAAAATGTTTTCAATATTGATATGGTAAAGAATGATTTAATCATAACAATGCTGTAGTTTACTCCTGTCTGTTGTAATGATGGACTCCAAAATCTCTCCAATCTGTTTTGTTCCAATTTCTGAGCTACATTGCGTTTGTACTGAACTTTTTAGTGGTAAAAACGATAGATAATATCACCAGAGAGATATTTCGATTGTCACTGTAGATTCCCACTGGTACTGAGTTTGATAAAAACTTCTGTTTTAACCACAAAACATCACACAGATTAAATTTGTAGTGAGCTGTGAAGATTTAGCAGATTGATAAGAATTCCTGGGTTGGAACAGGAAACTGTTGTCACGCGAAGACTGTGTTGTTGTAACACATCTAACATATTGTGTGTAAACAGTCTAGTCACAGGATACAAAGACTTAATCATAAAAGTACAAAACAAATACTTCCTCAGTTCACATATTCACATTCAGATATTTTAGAGCATTTGGCCTGTGTAGTTTTAAAACTATTTTTTCTTAAAACGGAGACAATTTGACATGTTATTTAAAGAAAAGTATCACAATCTTTACCAGTCTTTAATTTTTTGTTTGTTTATGCAGTGAAGAAAATAAATAAATAAACAAATGATCAGGTGCCTGGGAATTGTTTAATGTTGAAGGTAAACAAAATTATGGTAACAAATAGGTTTAGTTTTTTTGCTTTTTTTTTATTTGAAGTTTTATGGGTATATGACAATATACACTGTGTTTGGTTATCAGGTTAAAATGTCTTCTGTCATTTCTCAGTTGTAATGTTTCAAATTCTGTTGGAATCCAGTTTGCTGACTTTTAAACATGCCCAATATCAGAACTGCAAGCATTTATTTCTCAGCTGTCCTTCTCTATTTATAAGAGAACAGAAAGCTGTGTGTTTTTTATGAGGTTAACAAATCCTTTGGTTTGAGATAGCACTTGGCAGAGAGGTTTAGAATGATACGTTTTAAGGTGAAATCCATTTTGATTTGATTATTGTTTGGCATCAGGGAAATATTTGAAAGACATATTGTTAATTCAACATGTCTTAGATACAATGTCTTGTTAACTTGTAAACATGTCTTAGATACAAAGTCTTGTTAACTTGTAAACGTGTCTTAGATACAATGTCTTGTTAACTTGTAAACATGTCTTAGATACAAAGTCTTCTTAACTTGTAAACGTGTCTTAGATACAAAGTCTTGTTATCTTGTAAACGTGTCTTAGATACAAAGTCTTGTTATCTTGTAAATACATCTAGAAGAAAATTGTAGTTCCTACAGATGTTTGATCAAAAGAAGACTAAGAAAAACACTTGATCATTGATGACTTGTGCTGTTTGTTAAAATTGTAAAAACAAATTGATGGAAACTGATAGTAACATACGATGCCAGATAAGGTAGTATCGTTATCATAACATGCAGCCTTCACCTTCATCTGAAATAAATGTAATGGTGATTGAGAGGCGGAAATGGACTTACTTCTCACATTTGAATCCTTCATGGCCTCGTAAAACATAAATTCTGCTGCAGTGTGCTGTGATGCCTCCAACTTTAGGAGAAATTATCAGGTGACATAAACAAACTGAAATCTTTTACAATTTCATGAGGAAAATGTTAAGTTAGTTGACATTTTTTGTGCTAAAACAAGATTGGGCAATTTATTACATAATTGATTTTCTTTTGAAAGTGTTATTAATATGGGTTGTAGGATGGTATAATGTCTTCTATATCTCTCATCTTGTTAGGAGAGTTACATGTAGGGGCAGTAACTAGTCTTCTATATCACTCATCTTGTTAGGAGAGTTACATGTCAGTATATCATATCACTCATCTTGTTAGGAGAGTTACATGTAGGGGCAGTAACTAGTCTTCTATATCACTCATCTTGTTAGGAGAGTTACATGTAGGGGCAGTAACTAGTCTTCTATATCACTCATCTTGTTAGGAGAGTTACATGTAGGGGCAGTAACTAGTCTTCTATATCTCTCATCTTGTTAGGAGAGTTACATGTAGGGGCAGTAACTAGTCTTCTATATCACTCATCTTGTTAGGAGAGTTACATGTAGGGGCAGTAACTAGTCAGTATTTGGATTAAATTTTAGTCCATTTTTATTTGCAGATTAGAGATGTAAACGACAAGTTTCATTTCATTGTAAATTCTTTCTTTAATTTGATAAAGTTTATAAATTTGATATTCATCAGGATTTAAACTCTAATGATTACTGCAGCAGGTTAAGATTCATGCGATGCTGCTCTTTAATGCTTTCCGAGCGCAGAATGTTCTTGTAAATGTTGAAGCATTTAATGTTATATTCAAAAAGTTACATGTTGTGAATAATCAAAATTTTCATCTTTAAGGCTAAGCCTGATTTATCGTCTGTATTTCCAATACGTATTTTTGTCTGACGTCTTTGATGTTTTGTAAATACTTTGATACTGTAAGTGAATTTTTTATTGGAGTAAGTTACCATATTCTTTTCTTTGAAAAATGAGTTTGAAGAACTGAAAACCAATTTCTTCTTTTTACTTGATTTTTCTGCAGAGAGGGGCTTTTGTGAGTGAACCAGCCATCCTTGTCAAACGAAAGGGACGGGGAAACCAGATCTGGTCCATGGAAAAGTTTGAAAATAAGATAATAGATATGCGTGACATGTACGAGGAGAGGAAAGCCACAGGACTTCCAATGATGGTAGAGGACGAGCACGATTCTGAACCCTGGGTTTGTTATTGTCTGCTTCAGTGGCCACACTGCATGGCTTGTTTGAGTATTGTCTACCCAGAGCTGTTCATCAAAGTCATCCTAAAGCCATCTTTGTTTGAAATTTTCAATCTTTTTTTTCTTTGATAGATATCACTAATCCATTAAAACTTTCTGATAAAGGTAAAAAACAAATAAATACATAAAAGATAACACTAAAGCCACAGACCATAGTATTACCTGTTGAAAACTGACGACATTTTTCTAAATTTTTTTTATCAGCCAAAAGTAGTTATTTCTCAACATATTGCAGAAGGGGAGGTGGGTTATGTCCCCACATTTTGTAGAAGGAGAGGTAGATTATGTCCCAACATTTTGTAGAAGGGGAGGTGGGTTATGTCCCAACATTTTGTAGAAGGAGAGGTGGGTTATGTCCCAACATTTTGTAGAAGGAGAGGTGGGTTATGTCCCCACATTTTGTAGAAGGAGAGGTGGGTTATGTCCCAACATTTTGTAGAAGGAGAGGTGGGTTATGTGCCAACATTTTGTAGAAGGAGAGGTGGGTTATGTCCCCACATTTTGTAGAAGGAGAGGTGGGTTATGTCCCAACATTTTGTAGAAGGAGAGGTGGGTTATGTCCCAACATTTTGTAGAAGGAGAGGTGGGTTATGTCCCCACATTTTGTAGAAGGAGAGGTGGGTTATGTCCCAACATTTTGTAGAAGGAGAGGTGGGTTATGTCCCAACATTTTGTAGAAGGAGAGGTGGTTATGTCCCCACATTTTGGAGAAGGAGAGGGTTATGTCCCCACATTTTGTAGAAGGAGAGGTGGTTTATGTCCCAACATTTTGTAGAAGGAGAGGTGGGTTATGTCCCAACATTTTGTAGAAGGAGAGGTGGGTTATGTCCCAACATTTTGTAGAAGGAGAGGTGGGTTATGTCCCCACATTTTGTAGAAGGAGAGGTGGGTTATGTCCCAACATTTTGTAGAAGGAGAGGTGGGTTATGTCCCAACATTTTGTAGAAGGAGAGGTGGGTTATGTCCCCACATTTTGTAGAAGGAGAGGTGGGTTATGTCCCAACATTTTGTAGAAGGAGAGGTGGGTTATGTCCCAACATTTTGTAGAAGGGGAGGTGGGTTATGTCCCAACATTTGTAGAAGGAGAGGTAGATTATGTCCCAACATTTTGTAGAAGGGGAGGTGGGTTATGTCCCCACATTTTGTGGAAGGGGAGGTGGGTTATGTCCCCACATTTTGTGGGAGGTGGGTTATGTCCCCACATTTTGTAGAAGGGGAGGTGGGTTATGTCCCCACATTTTGTAGAAGGGGAGGTGGGTTATGTCCCCACATTTTGTAGAAGGAGAGGTGGGTTATGTCCCCACATTTTGTAGAAGGGGAGGTGGGTTATGTCCCCACATTTTGTAGAAGGAGAGGTGGGCTATGTCCCAATATTTTATAGAAGAGATGGGTTATGTCCCAACATTTCGTAGGAAAGGTGGGTTATGATAAAGTGTTACCATGTGTGTCTCTTCACGATTTAATCTTTCCCATATTCCAAATCATTGTCATATACTGAGAACCTCAGTCTCAAAATATTTGGTTTGTATAAACCACATAGTATTATATCAATGTTCTTTTTTCTGTATCAATAGATGTCCAAGTCAAAGGTCAAAAGGTCACATTAGACACTTTACAGTACATTAGATGCATTCTCAGCCTGGCAGAGTAGATATGAAGGGCAGTAAATTTGGGATATTAGAATGATCCAAGGTTACATAGGCTAGAATAAAAAATGATCAATCAAAATTCATTAAAAAGCTGCTGATGCTATTTCATTGTGGTTCAATATTCACGCTCCCTACTTTGATATGTTTTAGCCCCCAAGACTTATTTCAGGATTAATAAGTAAATCACTATGGCTTATGGTATGAATATAGCTGGGTAAGCAATCCTTGTGTGCAATAAAGGAATTGCTGTGTACTACTGTCATGTACTTAAGGCTGTATGTCACCTTACATTAATAATCTTGATTGTCAAGAGTTACTTCTCTTTAATTGGTAATTACCATTTGATTTTACGTCATTCTTGTTAGAGTGTCAATCAGTTACATTAAAACTCTTTAGACTTTTCAAAATGAGTGGTTTTTAACTCAGAATTTAGCTTTGAAATGAAATTACTTTATTGTTTCACTATTTTTGAAAAAACACACATATAACACTTTATTATCCTCATAATGCATCGTGGGAATGACAGATTGAAATTGACATTCACATATTTATTATTGATTGTTCTTTAATTACGAACCACTGATTCACGTAATTACTCTTATCACAATTTCTAATTAAATATTCATTTAAAATTGAGAATTGTTTTTGTGAGTATCTTTATGACAGTACATTATACACAGCAATTCTTTTAAGAGTTGTGTTTTTCATTTTTTTAGTTATTTATGATAAAACTGATAATTTTGATGAAGTTTTTCATCATTCTACAGTTAAGGATGTTGATATGTTGGCTGTTTGATAGAGATGCATAGATCTATATGGTGTATAATGGGTTTTGTAAAAAGTCTTAAGGATTCATCATTATGATATAAAAAAGGAAAGAATAGATATTTGAGTGGAAAAAAACAGGAAAATTTCATTGAAAATAAATGTATTTGATGTCAAAAGTCAAACATTTGTTTTCATGTTCATCCCAATGGAGCAATGGAGAATGAGTTTTGGCAGAAAAATGCGATGGCATGGCTTTGTTTTGATTGAGCTCCTGTCAATCATGAATGTTGATTGCGATAGTTATCTCCAGTTCTGTTACTGATTCTGCTGTTATTGAACCTTTTTTTAATGTTTAATCACTGAACCTTTCATTTGAATACTTTTTTTTTATCACATACAAGAAATTATTTCATTATTTTACTTTGAGTTTTATCGTGATTTACAGAAATTGTAATAAAGACCTAATTCTAATCCTGCACTTTTAGTCTAAAAACATTTTACTATACAGTGTTGATGATAGAATGATGAATCGATTTAGAAAATAAATGTAAAGTTTTAGGATTTCATAGAGCATGCCAAATTAGTTTTTTTTTTTTCTTTGCCTATGGTTTTGTTTTACACAGCTATGTAAGTTAGACATTTGTAGAGAATTTTATTAGGACTGTAATTAAGGGGTGTTGTTCTCTGTGTGATTTTGACCCACTTGGCTCGAAGGGCCAAGACAGTTTATGTTATGGTGTAGTATCCATCGTCTATTTCCTGGTATTAACTTTCATTTAATAAACGTTTCTAAACCAAGCGGCGACTATTCATCATTATTGACAAGAAGCCTCTTCAGATGAAGCCTGACAAAGTTGTAAAGAGAAAAAACTTTGATTCATTGTCACGGCCTCGAAAGTCAAATTTTGTAAAACGTTCAAATGACTTTGTAATGAATTGATACAATATCATTAAGTAAATGGAATTCAGGTTATCATTCAGAATCTTGTGTCCCGCCTTAGAGCATCTCTTCTACTTACTGGTATATTTAATGGTTTAAAGAATGATCAATGAAGTGTGCACCTTAGAGTTAAGATTAAAAAAAATATGATAAAAATGATGTTGTGAGAACTTGTACTATCTTTGATGCAATCAACAGGATGATGGACCACCTGTAAAAGGCGATCCCTTTTATGAGTCGCAGGAGAACCACAACCTCATTGGTGTAGCCAATGTCTTCCTTGAATGTCTCTTCCATGATGTGAAGCTCGACTATCAAGTGCCAATCATCAGTCAGCAAGGGGAGGTAAGTCTGTCTTTGTGTTAGTATTCTAGGTATCACACAAGTATTCTAGGGATCTGCAGCTATTATTGTTTAGTTACACATCATGTTGAGATTATAAGTAAGGGTATATGTTCATTTAGAGTTTTCACTCACTTAGTATACTATGCATTTATTTATCAAAAAGTAAAATCCTTTATTCTGCACACAAGTGAACTTAAGTAAGTTGTTAAGCTTCAGAACTCCAAGTTAGAGATAGGGATGGGAGTCAGAATTTGCTGTAATATAAGGAATTTGTTTCAAATATAGGTACTGTCTTATATACAATTACCAAATTTTGTATGGTAGTAATTCATTATAAAGCAATGTTGTGACCATCAAATATATTCAGGGCTGTGAACTTTTTTATCACACTGCAACACTTTGGTTCACGTCTCCATTGTTTTGATTGGCCTGCAGTTACCAACAATATGTGTTAGTGTTTCAGGTGATAGTGGAGAGGTATATCATAATGTGGTCATTTGTATACTTTTGGTTACCTACTTCTTTCAGGAGCTGAATTAGGGTTTTTAATTACATGTAATACAAGGAATAGTTTGTATGTAATAGGAGTGTTTTAGTGTATCATTGTCTGACTCCCAATATCTGCTTATAGAGTGATATGCACAGAGATTAAGTTCACTTTGGTTGATGTCTGATAAATATACAAAAATTCAAAATGTTTATTTCTACAGATTGCTGGAAAACTACATGTAGAGATCTCCAAATTAGGAGGATCATTCCTGGATAGATATGCTGATACAAACGATGATGGAGAGGAAACCGCAGAGCCTGACCCAGTAGGGATAGGATCGCCAATGATAGTTAGGGTAAATATATCAGTTACCTCCCCTTTTGGTATTTAATCTTTCTCCACAATGTAGGGACTGGATATCTGATGGTTATTAGGGTAAATATATCAGTTACCTCCCCTTTTAGTGTTTAATCTTTCTCCACACGGTAGGGACTGGATATCTGATGGTTATTAGGGTAGATTTATCAGTTACCTCCCCTTTTAGTATTCAATCTTTCTCCACACATTAGAAACTGGATATTTGATGGTTGCTAGGGTAGATTCATCAGTTATCTCCCCTTTTAGTATTTTTCATCTTTCTCCACCAAGTGGAAACTGGATATTTGATGGTTGTTAGGGTAGATTAATCAGTTATCTCCCCTTTTAGTATTTTTTTATCTCTCTCCACCAAGTGGGGACTGGATATCCTATGGTAAATCTATCAATAATTTCTACTTTGGTCTTTGATCTTGCTCCACCAAATGGGGATTGGGACTGCAATGATGGTTTGGATTAATTTTTCAGTTATTTCTTCTTTTGGTAATTAATCTCAGCCCACCCTTTCTATCCAGCTTGTTTAAATGTTTACTGTATTCTATGTTCAGATCTGTATATCTGGAGCCAAGGGGCTGCCTCCTGCCCTATCCAACTTTGTGTTCTGTCAGTACACTTTTTGGGGCAATGAAGACACAGTCGTGGTTCCTCCTGAGATACATCCTGATTCTTTGGCACACAAGAAATCCGACAGCATATCATTCAAATTTCAGCACAGCAAGGTAAGGCTACAATTGGATTGTGCTATGGAAGGTAAAAACCAAAAAGGATGCAGAAAAATTGGTTTTATCTGTATAAACATAAATTCATTTCGATGGTATTTATTTCCATGGATTTTTATTTCCATTGATTTTTATTTATCCACAATTTTTTTTTATAAATACAAGAGAATAAAGTATAAAACTTTTTTGGTAATAGTAAATTTTATAGGCGTTACTTTTTCATCACATCAGGAGTGAAAACAAAAAAGTTTTTTCATAAGACCACAAATTTTGAGCATCATGAAAATGTAAGAGTTCTACATGTTCAAACTCGAAAGCTAAATGGTCTGTCATTCTTGGGGATAAAGGTATTCTTTATGTTAATTGTATGTAATGTGTGGATAAAACATGTAACCCATAGAGAAATGGATTTTCATCACGTTTGTAAATGTGTCAACTATTTATTAAGTGATATAGATATTATTATGAACAAGGAGGTGTAATCACAATACCTCGTGACATATCGATTTACAGGATTTGTCTAAAGGATAATCCTTTTAAGGTTGATTTACCAAAGTTTTGTAAACAAAAGGTTTGAACAACTTTCTCCTAATAGTAAGGTGAAATAAGATTTTTACAATTATGCTTCATTTTAGAAAAGATTAAAATGAACACCAGGGTTAGGAGATATTTATGTATAAATTTCGCTGTAATTTAGGCTGTGACCAAGGTGAGTCCAGGTACTTATTGACATTTAATCCCTGAAATAAGGCAGTATCTAATTGTATTGTAAGACTTACTAGAAATGTGCTTTGCTTATATAAGTAACATAAATTGTGCGACTATTTTATCAAAAAATACAAATTTAATCTTAACCCATGATAAGCATGATAATTGTATACGGGCATTAACAATTACTACTAAATATATCAAACTTCTTCCCCAATCTTTATTTATTATTTCTATCATTTTTAATGACTTGGTCTGGTCTGATTAGCACCAGGTGTCATATTTATTTTTTCTCTTTCTTATTTTATATACAATTGGCAGCATTAGGTTAAGAATACTTACATCTTTTTTAAATAAAACATTCTTTAAGTCCTGATAAAATCTAGTCAATTTCCACCAGTCACTAGCTGTTACTATATTTGTGAAATCTTTTTATTTCCCCATTTACTATTAGGTACATTGTGATTTTCCTGACATTTGAAAAGTAAACCCTCATTAACATTAAAAATGTTTCCCAATAGTAAATATCTCCTGGTCTTCTCTCAGCAATATTTGGGTTCAATCATTGCATGTTGTTTTATGTGATGATTGTAAAACAGACCAACACCCATTGTCAAACAAAATCTCACAAACCATTGTCAAACAAAATCTCACAAACCATTGTCAAACAAAATCTCACAAACTATTGTCAAACAAAATCTATCAAACCATTGTCAAACAAAATCTCACAAACCATTGTCAAACAAAATCTCACAAACCATTGTCAAACAAAATCTCACAAACTATTGTCAAACAAAATCTCACAAACCATTGTCAAACAAAATCTCACAAACCAAACAAAATCTATCAAACCATTGTCAAACAAATCCCAGCTCAAGTTATTGTCAAACAAAATCTCACAAACCATTGTCAAACAAATCCCAGCTCAAGTTATTGTCAAACAAAGCTGTGACAAAGAAGTGTCCTTGGTGGAAAGACAATGTCAGGGATGATAATGGTTAGCTCTGTGGTCTAAAGCGTTGGCATGGTAACCTCGGTTGGCCTGGGCTGTAATTGCTGTATCATTGGGCAAGACACTTAAATCTCAATTTTCTGGATGATGTGTGATGGGCCTCCAGTGTTATGTTCAGTGATCTAATTACAACTACTATAGGATACACTGCCTTTGTATGACCCTAGCTGCTCATGGAGCAATGAACCAAACAAACAGGCTTTGCTATAAACTCTGAGACTCTAGTTACCTAGTACTGAGAGGTGTTCACTCAGATATAAAGAAGGTAGAGGGACTGCTGGGTATTCTGTAGAGTTCCTTAAAAAGTGCTCAACATAATGAGGACTAAAGGATATATGTAAGTAAAGAATCATTAACAGATATCACAAGCTATGGAATACATGTATTTATAGTTTTTCATAACGAGACAAATTGTTTGGCATCTGTTGTATTGTGATCTGATGGTGGTGAACATTGTTTTGCAGGATTTTAAGGTTTATATTACGGAGGAGTTTATTGAGCACTGTTCTGAAGGAGCACTGTCAATAGAAGTTTGGGGGCATCGAAGTCCAGGGTTTGGTCTGGTAAACAACGGAATGGACAACATTATAGCTCGATCAAGGACTTTAGCAGACAGGTCAGTAATAAGGTCAAGGATATCAGTAATTAGCCCATTGATATTACCTTCAAGGTCAGTAATAAACAAAGTTCAAGATGTTTCTGTTTAGGTCAGAAATAAGGTCAAAGACATTACTACAAAGGTTAGTAATGAAGAAATTATGTCAAGGACACTACCAGTGAGGTAAGTAATTGGATGAAGGACATTACCTGTAAGGTTGGTAATAAGAAAAAGGTCAGGGACGTTACCAGAGAGGTCATTAGTAATGAGGTAAAAAATATACATTAAGTTTCAACATTCCTGAGATTTCAGACATGTTATAAAGTGTTGGGTTTTCTTCTCCGTGGATCTCCTTCTGTCACAGTGTTGTCTCCAGGACATACATCAGTGGCCATGTGTTACACACTGTCACATATACAGTGTTACAGCCATCAGAGGTATTACTTGTTACTCAATGTGGCTGTTTAACAGGAATAACAGGATTACAGGAAAGAAAACAAATCCTGTATTTTACTTGTAACACTTTTCTCTCTCACAATCTGGGAGTGGTGTTAATCAGACTTACATAGCACCAACCTTACAACATTTGATCTAAAAATGATCATTTGTAGAATGGTGGTGAATACGATCATAGATACTGAATTCTTTAATGACTGATCACAGCTATAATATTTTACTGTATATACAGTTTAATTGAAGTAGCTTGATATTTACAATGTACCCATCAATATATGTTATATTAATATATAGCATGTCACCTGTTATTTACCAATAAATGTAGGATTTACCTGTATATATAGCATGTTACCTGTTATTTACCAATAAATGTAGGATTTACCTGTATATATAGCTTGTTACCTGTTATTTACCAATAAATGTAGGATTTACCTGTATATATAGCATGTTACCTGTTATTTACCAATAAATGTAGGATTTACCTGTATATATAGCTTGTTACCTGTTATTTACCAATAAATGTAGGATTTACCTGTATATATAGCTTGTTACCTGTTATTTACCAATAAATGTAGGATTTACCTGTATATATAGCTTGTTACCTGTTATTTACCAATAAATGTAGGATTTACCTGTATATATAGCTTGTTACCTGTTATTTACCAATAAATGTAGGATTTACCTGTATATATAGCTTGTTACCTGTTATTTACCAATAAATGTAGGATTTACCTGTATATATAGCTTGTTACCAGTTACTTAAATTCTAGTTATTAAATGTGATTTAATGTATAAATAGTGTATTATATCTTTTACAATGTAAATGTAAACAATACATTAGCAACCTGTAATTAATATTTACACCAAAAATGCAATGTGCCACGGTGTGTGTGTGTGTGTGCGTGCGTGCATGTGTGTGTACGTGTGAGATTGTGTGTGTGCGTGCGTGTGTGTGCGTGCGTGCGTGCGTGATTTTTTTTCTTTTAAAATATCTTCTGTTCTGTTTGAATGCTTACACTTACACTTCACCCATTGTAACTTGGCAGGAAGTGCTATTTTAGGATGACTTTTCAAGTCAATGATCAAGGTCATCATTACTGTAAATTGAATTGGGAATGTAAAAACAATTTTTTTTTTAATTGGAAATGTTAAAAAACAAAAATTCAAATTGGGAAAGTAGAGCAAAAATATATCATTTGTCAATGTTACTGCTGAATATTTATTTGTGACATGAAATAATTGACTGAAATCAAATGAGAAGTCACCTAAATACAGGTCAAGGTCATCTGGTCCAAGGTCAGATGAGATATTTCATTAACAGACATTTTGTTATGTATAATGTAGAATTGGTAAAAATCAAATGAGTAGCCGACAGGTAAAGGTAATTAGATCATAGGTCAAGATGGGATTTGAAATATTTCAAAGGCAAACACTTTTGCTCAAGTTGGAAGTCATATTTGAAATATTTTACAAGTAATTGTTCAGTTTCATGATGTATTGATGCATAATCAGTTGAACTTGAATAAAAAGTCTCCTAATTACAAGGCAAGGTCACCAGGTCAAAGGTGAAAGTCAGACTTGAATTTTTTGTTTAAATTTCAGATAAATTATTTGATCAATTAGACGCACCTAACAAAAAATATCAATTTATAGCTCAGGATTTGAGTGAGATACAGGAGCCAGATGTCTGTTACTACTCTTGTTGATCGTTTTGTATGGATACCATATTACCAGAAATTCACCTTTATTGTCTGAAAATGCTTTATATACATTAACTTTGTATGTACATGTTGATTGTAAGTACGTGGTGAGTAGCCTGCAATTGGCCTCTATGATTGTAGATGGAGTGAGGTGATGAGACAGATAGAATTATGGACAGAAGTTCACGAACTTAACCACCAGGGGGAGTATGTTCCTGTTGAAGTACAACCCAAACCAGAGGTACCATCTGCTGGGGTGTTTCAGTTACAGCAGGTAAGGGGACGTAACTCTTATTTCATGAAAAGAAATTGTGTTTTTAAAAATATTTTATCCATAAAAATTGAGACCTTTCATTTTTTCAAAGAATTGGCAATCAATTTGAGCCAAGAAGACAATACCATATGAAACCTCATCATCAAACATGTGTAAAGATTGTAGGATAGATGCTTGGTTAGATCATACCATTATTTTGGAGACAAATTTCTTTGTTTCAGGGTCATACTCGGCGAGTATTTGTACGGATAAAACCAGTAGCAAACTCTGGGACGCTGCCACTTATCTGTGACTCTGTATCATCTATACAAGTTGGTTGTATCTACATACGCAACAAAATTCAGAAAGGTCTGGACAGTTACCAGGAGGTTGACCTCGCACACCTGCGGGACAGGTGGTCAGATGCGCTGGCTAGAAGGAAAGATTACTTGAATGAACAACTCCAGAAACTCATAAATAAGCAAGGTACATCACAGTCTCCCTTATAGATCTGTCAAAATTCCATAAAATATTTGGTATGAAACTTTCAAAAACCTAACATACTAAGAACAGTTTTCCTAAAAGTCACTTAGAAAACTGTAGAATCAAAAAATGCATGAAGCAATGAAGGCTGCCTAACAAAATACAAAAACCCAGAGTTATGGAGTCCATAGTCAAACCTCGTTTTCTTGAAATTGACAGGATCATGGGAAAACTTTATGTTATTCAAGTATTTGATTTAAGTTCAAATAATTAAGTGTAAAGTTTGGATGGAACTGACAAAATACTTCATATTAAACAGCGTCTTTGAGTTATAAGAAAATGAGATAACAAGTTTCAACTATATACAAGTTAACGAAGGACAAACAGTAAATCTTCCCAATAAGAAAGATATGTTTGTTAAACATTCTTTAATAGCTGGTTTGTTCTCGTCAAACATGCATGCAGACAAATTATTTTTGAGGTCATATCGGTACATTTTTCATTTGTAGACCCAAAGATGGGAATCTTTTATCATCACATGCATTATGTGAAATCCCAGTTAATCCTACAATAGTGTGTCTTTTTCAGCAAATAAGAGTTATGGTATATAGTTGATGGTTAGACCTAATTTGTCTGGGTGTGTGTATATAGGACTATAAACCATTCACTAAAACAGGCAATTCCATATTTGGTCATTTTTAATCGCAAGTTGTACAAGGATATATTGGGAACAAGTAATTATCAGTTGAGTAGCTAGTTTTTGTCAAAAAGTTTTATCTCTTATTATCAGTAATGTGGATTTATTGGGCAATACTTAATAAAAAGTGTATTTCTGAAAAACTACGAAAATTGAGAATTGTGAAAATATCTGATTTTACGATAGAAGATGATGTTGTCCAGATATATGATTGATAACTCCAGGTCTTAACAACTCTGTAAAATGGTTGATAATCAAAAAATGACATACTTTATAACATGAAATGTTTGCCCTGTAGATTCAATGGTCAAACCACTAAAATAAGATGTAACAAATAAGATTTTAGATCAAAGAATTCTGCATATTTTTATGTGATATTTATAAATGGTTTTAACCTTGAAAGGTTGTGTCAGAATTGAATTATGAAACAATGTTCTAAGACCATTTTACTGATACAGTATTACATACTTACAGTAGGGCTGACTAGTAAGGTTTTTGTTGGTTTTGGATTGAGAACCTTTCCTTACTTCTACAACAAAATATAAATATCTTTAGATAAGTCCGACTCTGATGTGGATCGAGAGAGAGCATTGATGGACCAGTGGATGTCCCTGACAGACGAGAGAAATGCTGTCATGGTACCAAGTCCCGGAAGTGGTATTCCTGGGGCACCAGCAGAATGGTAATTCCTCAAACCTTAAACCATGTTGTTTGATTTTTCTTGTCTGAAAGTTCATCACATTTGTTTTATTGATTATCATAAAACCAGTCTTAAATTGTTGATGAAGTTTTTGAAACTAAAAAAATCAGATGATTTTATTCAGTAAGTGAATAAAATCTTGAGATACTTAAAAATGTTTCCTTTATAAATATTTATTATAAATGAGGATGTATGTACTAATGGCAAGTGGCTGATAACTAAAGTATCAAACCTTTACCTTGATTCTCTTAGTCATATGAAATGAAAAATAATTGAAGATCAATTTATTCATACGATTGAATTCTGTGATTAATGTCATGTGACATTAGTTAATACGTAAAAATATGACTTCATCAAATAATACGACCATTATGTTTTGTTTTGTGTCAGTTCCGGTGAGGCTCCAGAGGATCTAGAGGAACACCGACCAGTACTGTTTCTAGATCTAAACGGTGAGTTTTGATGGAAGTTGCTGGGAGGTTCTGAAAGTATACAGTTTAAAAAAATATATTCAGGAGGAGAACGAAAAGTTAAAGGGAACAGTTGTTTACATGGTAATCCATTAGGTCCAATGGATTCCTGATATACTGAAGAATGAGCATAGAATTAAAACTACGAGATAGCATAAAAATTATCTCAAGGGAAATAACTCTTTGAAATTAAGATGTACAAGTTATTGTAGACAGTTATGAATTTGATGTTAAACATTCTATTGCTGGTGGTTAGAAAAACTTGTTTAATGTGAACAATCACAACTTCTGAAGCCAACATCAACATCTCCCAACAACAAATTGACAGAAGACAAATTAAAATGTTAATTTCTGTTTCTTTAGATGAAAGAATTTTGTATAATTAACAAGAACAAAACAAGCGTCATTTTAAAGTCGAGATCATAGCCTAACTTGTTAGATGAACCATTATGGAACACTCACTTCTTTTGTCCAAACTTTGTTTAATTGGAGGAGGGAGTTAATGTTAGATTGAATACTTTTTTACTTCCTACTTCCTAAGATTAAAAATGTAAGTTTGTGTAAAATGTATCGAGGGAGGTTCTAATAATTTTATATGAAAAAAGTGCTATTCACTAGTATGACTCTTAAACAATTTTCAAATTGAATTCAGCTGAAAACTCTGTTGTTTTTTTTTTTGTAAATCATAATTGTGGTTTTTCTGTATGTTTTCATGGTAACTTGATGTATGCTTCATACAAAATTATTTATAGATGCTAGAAGCCCTTTAAAGATTTTTCTGTGAGTTTCTGAATGATCCCATGGATTCCTTTGTTTGTAATTCTAATAAAAGCCAAATGTTATCTTTCAGCGGATGATATGAGTACATCAGGAGTCAAAGAAGGATTCCAGGCTGCGGGTGTTAATTCCATTTTAGTGAAAGAACATGCTTCCACTTTTGTCAACCTTCCTATCATCAAAACATTCACCGAAAAAGATAATGTAAGCGTGGCTTCAGTGTTTGTTTTAACAACTGTAATTAGGACTTAGAGGAAACTATACACAGTGTTTTACTATATTTATCTGGAGATTAGCCCATGCCTGCTAATAGGCCCACCCAGACTTATTTCATTTTAGTAGGATTGCAAGCAAATTCTTCTTTGTTGCCATGTATAGAGCTCACATCCGTGACCTAGTGATGGTATTTTGGCCGCTTGGATTATTTGAGGGTTTAGAGAGCCAAATACATTTGATGACATGCAAGATTCAGAGAAAAATAGTCAAACCAAGCTACTTTCTGGTCAGAACTTAAAAGAATTTCATAGATGGAGCTTAGATTTATTATGTGTGATGTGTTGATAGATATGAAAAAAGTGGAAGTGCATTAATTGAATTTTAAAATCAAGAAAAATGAGACAATTGATCTGAAAATTTAATGATTGTATTGTTTTGTATTGTAGAATAATAGACTTCAGGTAACAGTTAAGCTGAGTGGTGTGATAGTAATTATATAACCTAGCAGGATAGATGTATGATACTGATAACCTAGTACATAATACTAACCTATAGTCAAACTATACCTTCACAATCTTAAATAGCCCATTAAAACAAAAGAATCATCTGATGCACCATTTTACAATTTAACCTCTTTTTTTCTGTCAGTATTGTACAATTATAAAATGGTGTCAGGGAAATTCAACAGAATTGCTACATATATTGTACATCTCAAACATGATGTTAGAAAACTAGAGCAAGATAGGTACTGATCAGTCTAAGTTTACATGTCAAAGGTCATAGGTCACATGTCATAAGCCAATAACGAACAAGAGCAAGATCAGAACTGTAAACCAGGCAAAGTCTGCATGTCAAAGGTCACATGTCAAAGGTCACATGTCATAGGTCACATGTCATAAATCAATAACAACAGAGAGCAAGATCAGAACTGTAAACCAGGCAAAATTTACATGTCAAAGGTCACATGTCATAGGTCACATGTCATAAATCAATAACAAGAGAGAGCAAGATCAGAACTGTAAACCAGGCAAAATTTACATGTCAAAGGTCACATGTCATAGGTCACATGTCATAAATCAATAACAACAGAGAGCAAGATCAGAACTGTAAACCAGGCAAAATTTACATGTCAAAGGTCAGAAGCCATAGACCATTATTTGTAAGTCACATGAAACAGGTCATTAGATGTGGATCACTTCTCATAAGTCACTAGATAAAGGTCAAGGTCAAATGACAGGTCACCATTTGCATGTTATTAGTCAAAGGTCACAAGATGTAGGTTACATGTCATAGGTTATCTGGTAAAAATCACATAACCCAAATTTCTTGGCAATGGTTGTATGACATAGGTCTGACAAAGGTCTACATATTCACAACAATGTTTATCAAAAAAGTCACCTAACAAAAGGCCTTAATTAACAAAACCTGATATGACAGGGTTTTTGAGAAAAGTCCCCCTGTAAAAATCTCAGCTGTACTTTATAGTTGTTAAATTTTGCTGTGATATATTTTAGTTTGTGTATCTACTGGGAAATGATAAATATTTCCTCAGATTCACAGTAAAACCATTTGCTGGATATTATGTTTGGCAGTAACCATGAATATTACGGTAAGCAGTTAATGGGATTTTTTCAATCAACATGCAAACATCTAAGGAGATGGGATTTTAGTTAGGATCATATTGTCTCCGAAAGTTGTCAATTTAGGTATTGAAGTTCAAGATATGGCAGGGTTATGATTTGTGAAGTGAGACTCTTGTCGTTTTACTCCCATGCTTGTTATATATAGTTACCGTCGACAGTCTGCTAGAGAGTGATTGCTCTAACCAGTCCTTATTGAGTGGTATACTGAAACTAATGACATTTACACTATAAGTAGGTATAACAGAGTTTGTCAGTGCACTAACTCACATCATCCAAATTCTGTTTAAGTACTGTAATGATCTGTGTACTGTTACATACTCTTCGTCTATAAACACATCAGAATTATATACCTTAACCAGTCAAACTTTGTTATCTGGAACTTTGATCACTTGTAGACCCTGTTTATCTAGAACTCTGATCACTTGTAGACCCTGTTTATCTGGAACTCTGATCACTTGTAGACCCTGTTTATCTGGAACTTTGATCACTTGTAGACCCTGTTTATCTGGAACTTTGATCACTTGTAGACCCTGTTTATCTGGAACTTTGATCACTTGTAGACCCTGTTTATCTGGAACTTTGATCACTTGTAGACCCTGTTTATCTGGAACTCTGATCACTTGTAGACCCTGTTTATCTAGAACTCTGATCACTTGTAGACCCTGTTTATCTGGAACTTTGATCACTTGTAGACCCTGTTTATCTGGAACTTTGATCACTTGTAGACCCTGTTTATCTGGAACTTTGATCACTTGTAGACCCTGTTTATCTGGAACTCTGATCACTTGTAGACCCTGTTTATCTGGAACTCTGATCACTTGTAGACCCTGTTTATCTGGAACTCTGATCACTTGTAGACCCTGTTTAACTGGAACTCTGATCACTTGTAGACCCTGTTTAACTGGAACTCTGATCACTTGTAGACCCTGTTTATCTGGAACTCTGATCACTTGTAGACCCTGTTTATCTAGAACTCTGATCACTTGTAGACCCTGTTTATCTGGAACTCTGATCACTTGTAGACCCTGTTTAACTGGAACTCTGATCACTTGTAGACCCTGTTTATCTGGAACTCTGATCACTTGTAGACCCTGTTTATCTGGAACTCTGATCACTTGTAGACCCTGTTTATCTGGAACTTTGATCACTTGTAGACCCTGTTTATCTAGAGACCCTGTTTATCTGGAACTTGTAGACCCTGTTTATCTAGAACTCTGATCACTTGTAGACCCTGTTTATCTAGAACTCTGATCACTTGTAGACCCTGTTTATCTAGAACTCTGATCACTTGTAGACCCTGTTTATCTGGAACTCTGATCACTTGTAGACCCTGTTTATCTGGAACTCTGATCACTTGTAGACCCTGTTTATCTGGAACTCTGATCACTTGTAGACCCTGTTTATCTGGAACTCTGATCACTTGTAGACCCTGTTTATCTGGAACTGTTCTGTAACTCAGTAGGACCCTCAGCAGACCACGGACTTTGATAAGGAAGTTTGACTAAACTCGAAGTAATAACATCTATTGTTAAAAAGAAAGAAGTACGCTTGTATCATACAGCAGATATACCTATATATGGACATGTTGTAACAAAGCTGCAAAATTGTAAACAACTTCTATCCTTGCTCTGCTATAATAACCTACATCACAGTTAACCCTATACCATCTCCTGTCCTAGCCTTTCTGTAATAACCTACATCACAGTTAACCCTATACCATCTCCTGTCCTAGCCTTTCTGTAATAACCTACATCACAGTTAACCCTATACCATCTCCTGTCCTAGCCTTTCTGTAATAAACTACATCACAGTTAACCCTATACCATCTCCTGTCCTAGCCTTTCTGTAAAAACCTACATCACAGTTAACCCTATACCATCTCCTGTCCTAGCCTCTCTGTAATAACCTACATTACAGTTAACCCTATACCATCTCCTGTCCTAGCCCCTCTGTAATAACCTAGATCACAGTTAACCCTATACCATCTCCTGCCCTAGCCATTCTGTAATAACCTACATCACAGTTAACCCTATACCATCTCCTGTCCTAGCCCCTCTGTAATAACCTACATCACAGTTAACCCTAAACCATCTCCTGTCCAAGCCTCTCTGTAATAACCTACATCACAGTTAACCCTATACCATCTCCTGTCCAAGCCTTTCTGTAAAAACCTACATCACAGTTAACCCTATACCATCTCCTGTCCTAGCCCCTCTGTAATAACCTACATCACAGTTAACCCTAAACCATCTCCTGTCCAAGCCTCTCTGTAATAACCTACATCACAGTTAACCCTATACCATCTCCTGTCCAAGCCTTTCTGTAAAAACCTACATCACAGTTAACCCTAAACCATCTCCTGTCCTAGCCCCTCTGTAATAACCTACATCACAGTTAACCCTATACCATCTCCTGTCCAAGCCTTTCTGTAAAAACCTACATCACAGTTAACCCTATACCATCTCCTGTCCTAGCCTCTCTGTAATAACCTACAGTTAACCCTATACCATCTCCTGTCCTAGCCATTCTGTAATAACCTACATCACAGTTAACCCTATACCATCTCCTGTCCTAGCCATTCTGTAATAACCTACATCACAGTTAACCCTATACCATCTCCTGTCCTAGCCTTTCTGTAATAACCTACATCACAGTTAACCCTATACCATCTCCTGTCCTAGCCTCTCTGTAATAACCTACAGTTAACCCTATACCATCTCCTGTCCTAGCCTTTCTGTAATAACCTACATCACAGTTAACCCTATACCATCTCCTGTTATAATAACCCTTTACCAACTTCTGTCCTTTTGCCTTTGTAATAACCTACATCATACATCATTGTTAACTTGGGGAAGACCAACTTTCACAGGTTTCAAGCTTGTGTGACCCACTCTGATTGGGGAATTCAGGGGAAATGCAAATGCCTTGCCACTGCATTGCCCTAAAACCGACAATGTAATAATATGACATGTGTATCGATAATTCACTGTATATCACTAATATTTCCTTACTGACAAATTTTACATATATTTATACGTGTCAATATTCTTAATTCAATGTATGAATTTTATGTATCACATTTTATCAGTAACAGATATTTACATTTAAGTCATGGTTGAAGCTCTGATAGTGTAATTTGAATTTAGCAATAATTTTTGAAGGAACAAAATAGAAAAATAATTCTAAAGAAGCAAAGTTATAGATAGAAGACTTTAAGCATGTTTTAGTGAGATCATATTGTGTGAAATAGAGATAACCAATCCTAAGTCATTATTCAATCACATGTATATGATTACCTGCTGTTGCACTAATAACTCACCTGGACGAAGGACCATTGAGCTTATGCCATGGCACAGCATCAATTTCTTATCTGTTTAAAAATAACCACTGGTCATGAACGATTGAACAGATTTTGACCAAATTTGGTCAGAAGCATCCTTTGGGGAAGTCAAACCAAGTTTGTATAGATATAAGTTCTCAGCCCCTAGGAGCTTAAGGGGCTTGGCCCAAAATGGCAAATTTTTCAAGTTCTTCAAAATTCTATTCCTGGTGCTCCTGTAGAAATGAATGGATAAGTCCCACATCTGGTCTAAAGCATTTTTGAGTGAAGGCAGATCAGTCTTGTATAAAAGGTAGGTCTTGGATCCCTTGGGCCAGAAGGATGGGGCTCAATATGAGAATTATAGGAGATTCTTTATATTTATTGCCCAGATTTGGTCTGAAGTATTATTTGGTAAATGGGGATCAGTCTTATACAGATGTTAGATCTCTGTCCCCTTGGCAGTAGGGGCAGGGCTAATTTGGAAAATCAAGTCAATTCTTTAATATCCCACTCCACCTGTAGTAATGAATGGATATCTCCTAAATTTTAATATATTCTTGGATGAAAGGTAATCACTATTGTATAAATGGGGGATCCCTGCCCTCTGGGGATGGAGGAGTTGGGCTCAATTTGGGAAATGTAATTTCTTAAAAATCCTTCTTCCATACAATGTTATTGTTCGGTCTGAAGCAAATCTTATGAATAGTGGATCTGACTTCAGTTTGAACACAAAGCTAGGACCCAATAGGAAAATAAGTTCAGGAATTATTTGAAATTCATTGTTAAATAAATGAAGAGCTTAATTAAGCCATGCAGGACTCTTTGGCCTATTGTGTGTAGCTTTTGTGATATTCTAATTCAGACATCTTGATTATGATATCAATTTTAACATAGGATTATTACATAAATATATTCATGGTGATAATCACATTACAAGCACATATGTAGTATAAAGATTAAGGACCTTTGATTAATACATGTCAATGTGGTATGATATTGACCTGGTAGAAAAATATTGACCTCATAATCAGGTGATATCTTTCTACCTGGTTGATACAACACTATTTTGATCTCATCAAAGGTCTATAGTTGATAGATATTACGTACAGGGAAAGCCTTGTTTTGGTGAGCTATGGGAATCAATCTATTTCCCGTTTACCGGATATTTGTCACAATAAGTAAATTTGTGTTTTTACATAATCAGCATTAAGTGTTATAATGTTACTCTCAAGGAAAATGTTTTAATTTTATGATGTGTCTGTCTTAAATGTTTTTTTTCTGAACTCTCAACTAGAAAACATGTAATGACACTTACATATGATAGGAGGTGCCTAATGTGGAAACTATTAAGGTACCATACGTACACCTGTAATCTCTTTGGTAACCAGAAATCATACAGCATACTAACAAGTATTGATTTTAGCACAAAATATTCAATCAACATTATGTCAACCTAAAAGTAGGCTGGCTCTATCCCATGCCAATTCAATACAGTTGATTCTATGGTAAACCCTATTGTCTCTCTTCAGTTTTCAAATTATCTCTAAATAGCCTTATGTATGGGTGTAGTTTCAATCTTAAAATTTATCTTGATATCAATTCACAGGTGTGTGACTTGATCATGTACTTAAATCTTTATTCTTGTATTTGTTAAATTTCATTTGATTAAAATTTCAAAATTTATTGAGATGAATTAAAACTATTGTTTTATCACAGCCACAAGAAATTGAAGTATGTGTATTTCTTTTTATGGTAATTATTCCAAATTAAGAACTTTGATGTATAATTTAAATTTTACAGGTATGTGCTGTTGCATCCTGGGACTCTTCAATTCATGATTCCCCATACCTGAACCGTGTGACACAATCTAACGAGCGTGTGTACCTTATCTTAAAGACAGTGGTGCGATTGAGTCACCCCGCGTATATGGAACTTGTGTTACGTAAACGTATGTGTATCAACATCTACAACAACTTCAGTATATCTAGTCTTACAGATCGACTCAAAAAACGCATCACAGGTGCAGAGAAATCCTTCGCTAGTGGAGTCACCTATGACGTTGTGTCCAACATACCTAAGGTCTGTTACCTCCCTTATTTCTGATATATATTTCTTACTTCCATCGAATACTTTCATGTTTTCTTAAAGTAGTAACTAATTTATCAGTGTTACACAGCTATTTAATGTTATAAATACTGTCCTATGTCGGATTATTACATCTTGTTCTAATATAATCTACAGAGTATTTGATAAGCCTTTGCTCGGTTATAAGCCCACCCATGTCTATTACAGTTTAGTTAAAATTATCAACATATTACTCTTTGTAAGTCAAGTTCATTTCAAGTAGAGGATCAGATCAAATCCTCTTCACTATTTTTTTTTTTTTTTCTCCAAAAGGCATCAGAGGACTTGGAGAATATGGAGAGTTTAGCACAAATGGCTGCCTCTCAGAATGAGATCAGTGCCACAGACGGGGAAACCTACATAGAGAAGTATATCAAGGGAATTTCCAGTGTAGAGAGTATTCTGACACTGGACAGGCTTAGACAGGTAACAAAACTCTAAACATTGTTTTAGAACAATTTTGAAACAAACTATATCAACTACATCAAGGTCAAGGTTACACAGAGGTTTAATTTCTTTGTAATATATCTTGTTCTCAGAAGGAGTGTGGGGTTGCAAGACTATGTATTGTGCACTATTTGCAGGACTGTATTACTGAAAACTTAAGGTCACATCGTGACACCTTGTACATTATATTTTTACACATAGAAGGTATGTCAGGAAAATTGAATGATGTCTGGGAGCTACAAATTACTTAGGTCTGTATATGCTTAAGGTCAAGATCTTTTGAAGTTCAATGGTCACATTGTCTATCTGTGTCTTAGCCTTTACTGCTACAGATAATAAAATGTTTAAACTGCAATGACTTTTCCGTAAGTTTGCTTGTATTTACTGGAAACTTATATATTTTCAGAATGTAGCGGTAAAGGAGCTGACGGCATCTACAGGTTTAGGACTACGTAAGACGACCAGTGTTCCCAACATACACGCTGTAAATATATTAATCTGCAATCTATTGGTATAAGTGGTTTTCAATAACATGTCATGATTCACATTATTGTGGTTCTCTGTGACTATTTTGCCTCAGTCAGTATCAAATTACGCAGGTTATTTTGCTTTTAAATGAAACTAGATAAGCTTTATATTTTCAGCTTTCTTTAAAAATCATAATTATTTTAATGGTAAAATATTCTAATCCTGAATCAAGTTAATTTCTTGTCTGTTTGCTTTAAGATCGAAAGGAAAATTCTTATCAAGTATAAAAGATTTAATAGATGATGTTGTTTCTCATGTCTTTGTTTCAGGGAGCTCTCTCACCTATGAAATTAGAAGGACAGGTAAACCACATTATGAAGAACTGAAGGAATCTTGTACAATATTTCTCATCTGAAAACATTTCTGGCTAAATATTAATTATTTCACCAAAAATCATTGGTGTCACCCAGTAACCAACCAATCAAAATGATTGACATACTGTCACCAATCAGAATGATTGACATACTGTCACCAATCAGAATGATTGACATACTATCACCGATCAAAATGATTAACATACTGTCACCAATCAGAATGACTGACATACTGTCACCAATCAGAATGACTGACATACTGTCACCAATCAGAATGACTGACATACTGTCACCAATCAGAATGACTGACATACTGTAACCAATCAGAATGACTGACATACTGTCACCAATCAGAATGACTGACATACTGTAACCCATACTGTAACCAATCAGAATGACTGACATACTGTCACCAATCAGAATGACTGACATACTGTCACCAATCAGAATGACTGACATACTGTCACCAATCAGAATGACTGACATACTGTCACCAATCAGAATGATTGACATACTGTCACCAATCAGAATGACTGACATACTGTCACCAATCAGAATGACTGACATACTGTCACCAATCAGAATGACTGACATACTGTCACCAATCAGAATGACTGACATACTGTCACCAATCAGAATGACTGACATACTGTCACCAATCAGAATGATTGACATACTGTCACCAATCAGAATGACTGACATACTGTCACCAATCAGAATGACTGACATACTGTCACCAATCAGAATGACTGACATACTGTCACCAATCAGAATGACTGACATACTGTCACCAATCAGAATGACTGACATACTGTCACCAATCAGAATGACTGACATACTGTCACCAATCAGAATGACTGACATACTGTCACCAATCAGAATGACTGACATACTGTCACCAATCAGAATGATTGACATACTGTCACCAATCAGAATGACTGACATACTGTCACCAATCAGAATGATATGAGTAATCATCAGATGTACCGTGTTTATAACTATTGTTATGAATTTGATAAAACTTTTCTCTGACATCAGTAGAGATCTAGATTAACAATATTACAGTGATTGCTTATGAGGTCAGATAAATTTTGGAATAAATCTGTATGACTTTTTAAAAAAAAAAATTTAAATCATCAAAATGGAATTACTTTATCATGGTATCTTCATTCATGCTGTAAAGTGAATTATCAACAAAAACAACTTTCTATCCTTATGGATTAATTGATAAGGCCTGTTTTCTGGTTTTCTAGCTTCGAGCAGACAGCATACAGGACCTCTCACTGGACTCTTTATCATCAGGACAACTTGGCTCGCACCCTGGTGAGTTTTCTCGTAAGCGATCTCGATCGCTGGTTGGGATGGACCTAGCAACCATTGCCAAGGAACTCACTAACCAATGTTTTGTAGTTCTAGGTGGGTAAATCTCCATTTTTTTCTGGGATCTTTTGTTTGCTGAATATTGTATCACTTTCATTTTTTTCTTCTAATTTTTGTTACAATCTTAATTGCAAAAAAAAAAATTGGGATTCTATCTTTTTTGTTTTTAATGATGTGCAGAAAATTATTTCATTTAAATACCTTTGCAAGCTTTGAATTATTCCATCAGAAAACCTCAGCATGCAAAATTATCAAAAGTTTGACCGGGAAAGATTTAAGGATGTTTGTTCTGAATTATTCTAAAATGTAAAGACAGTTCTTTAAGCATATATTCAATCATAGAAAACAGTTAAAGCCCAGATAATGCAGTGTTATGAAACAGCTTTCAGGTTGGATGTGTCTTTTTGCTTCATTTATTTTTTCTTTATTGTTTGCTTTTTTCATTATTTTTTTTATCCATTTTTTCTGCAAAAATATGCTCTGCTATCTCCACTCCTCAAAATCAGGTGGACACTTCTTAACTTCATAAAGAAGCATCTATTTTGAATGAAAGGAGTGTTTCTGCAGTGTTCCTTGGCAATGGTTTTTTGTTACGGTTGCTTTGCGTGTGATACATGTAATATAGATAATTATAACTTTGTAAAGTATAAGATAGATTGCAACAAAATAAAAATAATTTAGAGCTGAATATCTGCAATAATTTTTTTTTCAATAAATGAACAAAATGATGGTTTGGTTATTGCATTTGGGTATAGTAACCTTATTGCCTGATGACCTCGAGGCCACCTTTTGTTCACAGTGTGTTGATATCAGTTCTCCATCCTGGATCTGTCAAAGGGATTTAAAAACAGAGTTTTAAAAATCTGATGATAAGATTTTTATATCAGTGTTAGAACTGGTCACAAAACAACATTTGTAACAACAGGTTGCTTCCATAAACAAATGTACCCAGCAATTTCCAAGCAACATTTGCGAGACAGTTTGTAATTGTTAATATTTCTGTGTTTTTCTCTTTGTTCAATCACAGGTGAGATTTTTACAGTTCCATTTGTTAAGAAGGCATCATTTTAATCCATCTTTTTATTTTGTTTCCTTCTTTGGTTCTGATCGCGACACTGCAATGAGGTGTGACTTGGCGTGTGTTGTTGTGCTTCATGATACTTATGTCCTGCCATCACACGTGGTAACCATGACAACCAGGAAGAATTTCATAATCATTATGTTAGGAAAATGCTGATGATTCATCGGAAATCTGTTGGAATAATTTCTTCTGTAGAGAAATGTCTGTAAATTGACTACCTATATAGAACCTGAGTGCACTGACAACAAACTTCAGAACCTCTTTTGATTAACAATCAGTATGAGAATCTGTTTACACTAAATCTGTGATAAGAAACTTTTTTGTCTGCGATGAAGTCATACGATTGGAAACATGTTGAAATATTTATTTGACAGTATCCCAAATACTGTTAAAGGATAATTGTAAATATCAGGCCACACTCCTATACTTACCATTACCTCCCTATACTGACCTATACCTCCCTATACTGATCTATACCTCCCTATACTGACCTATACCTCCCTGTGCTGACCATTAACTCCCTATACTGACCTATACCTCCCTGTACTTACCATTACCTCCCTATACTGACCTATACCTCCCTGTACTGACCATTACCTCCCTATACTGACCTATACCTCCCTGTACTGACCATTACCTCCCTATACTGACCTATACCTCCCGAAACTGACCTATACCTCCCTGTACTGATCAATACCTCCCTATACTGACCTATACCTCCCTATATTGACCTTTACCTCCCTTAACTGACCATTACCTCCCTACACTGACCATTACCCCAATATACTGACCTATAACTCCCTATACTGACTTACACCTCCCTATACTGATCTATACCTCCCAATACTGACCATTACCTTAATATACTGACCTATTACTCCCTATACTGACCTATACCTCCCTATACTGACCATTACCTCAATATACTGCCCTATAACTCCCTATACTGACTTATACCTCCCTATACTGATCTATACCTCCCTATACTGACCATTATCTCAATATACTGACCTATAACTCCCTATACTGACATATACCTCCCTATACTGACCTATGCCTCCCTATACTGACCATCACCTCCCTATACTGACCATTACCTCCCTATACTGACCTATACCTCCCTATATTGACTATTATCTCCCTATAGTGATATCTCCCTATACTGACCTATACCTCCATATACCTCCATATACTGACTATTACCTCCCTACACTGACCATTACCTCTCTATACTGACATATACCTCCCTATACTGACCTATACATCCATATACTGACCTACACTGACCTTCACCTTACCTTAACTGACCTACACATGCATCCTTATACTGACCTTCACCTCCCTATACTGATCTTCATGTTTGAGTTCCCTACTACTGGTTGTTTTAAGACCAAGTTTTGTGGTGGCAGACAGAAGTAGGCTTTAGGAACAGTGTATGATAGGCTGATATTGTCTTCACAAATCTTTCCCGACGCACACAACTTGTCCTGGTCAGGACTTCATGTTGGCTGTTGAATAAGGTCATAACAATGGCAAATTGATTCATAAACTCAAATCCAATTTTGTGTTCTTTTTACTCATTCCAAACACTACAGTTGTAAATAGATATGTTACCAATGTACCAAGGCTTATATTGGTGTTTTTATCAAGATCTGGAAAATATGATGGGAAAATGTTTTAAATTCTTGTTAAACCTTTTTGTATAAAATCATTTGTGTTATGAGTTTATGAGTATTATGAACAAATCATCGGCCATTTGTGTGTTGATATGAAAGAATGGCTTTAACATGTATGCAAGTCATTGTAAAATATATACAGGTTTAAAATGGATTTCTATATTTATTTTTTTCAAATTATAGAAAAAAAAAATTAAGAAATAAGTAGTTTTCTACAGTTTCACTGAAATATAGCTGAACTGAAATGATATATTACACATAATAATATATATGTGAATTAAATGTTTTTAGTATTTTTTTTTTTTTAATTTGCGATATATTGAGAAAAAATAAATGAAGATTTATACAAAGAAAAAGATTTAATAGATTGTGTCATAAGAATGGATGTATATGCTGATAATTTATGTATTTCAGCCCGTCCAAACTTTTTGAACTTGAGAACAAATTCGTATGGTAGCGTTTCTAAGAGTAGGTCTTCTTCTTTCTGGCTATTATGAATGTGGTAGAGTCTGTTATGATTGTGGTAGACTTGGTAGTTACCTTGGATGTAACATCACGTAAATTAGTGTATTGTCTGTATATGTTGTCATGGACACACCATGGTGCTGACATCTGGTAGCAGAACTTACCTTCAAAGGGAGATAACTTGGTGGTGTAGCTTGTCATGAATATTCAACAAGTATAAGAATGTAAAACATTCACATAAATTAGCTTTTGTTTAAAAGAATCAAAGCAAGATTTAACAATTATTTAGAAAAATGGAAATGCTGATAAAGTGACCTTGTTTATGATTTTGAGTGTCCGAGCTATGATTGCTGAAGGACAGATACAACTGCATGTCTTTAGTCATCCTAAGTGAGACTTTCAGGAAAACTTTGTTTCTCCTCCCGTGATTTTCAGTCAAGGTTAATGAGATAAAGGCACAAAACATAAATTCAGTTATAAAAGTTCAAGATGTAAAATATCCAAAGGGGGATTAAACAGAAACATTGGTATTTTATTCCAATGTAATTAGTGTTATCTAAATACTGGGAATGATTATATTTGATCAAGAAAAGAGTCCTTACCTAATTATGAAAGGCAAAATGCCAAATATTTATCGGAATAGGGTTTTTTTTAAGAAATTTGCTTATGAATGTAGTATCCCTTTAACATTTTTACATTTATTCAAAAATATAAATCAGCAAAGACTTGGCCAATTTATTAGATATTTTTTAAGATGTCATTCTTGACGGGCCAACAAAGGTTTTCTGATTGTCCAGATTGTAGGTGACTATAGACCAAGTGATTGTGTTAAGTCACATGGTACTTCTGCACCCAGTCTCCATGGCAACCACATATTTTCTATGTTATCTGGTTATTTTTAATATAACAGACTGATGTCAAATTATCTTTGTTACTGAGAGTATATCAGCCATACATGCTGTAATTCCACAGGGCTAATATTTCACAGTTTTCATGGTTGGCGCTTCTTTGGGGGATTAAATTTCAAGCCCCCCCCCCCATAGCAATAAATAGAACATGTCCATATTTATTCACTGGTAAATTGATTAATTTTGGAAATATTTGCTGAGCAATTAATTTTGCATTATCTTTAATGAGTTTGTATATAATAAAGTTAAATCTCTTGCAAACAATTCCGAACATACATGAAAATGCCTATAAACAAGCATCTACATTTTATTATTTTTGTAACCATAGATACATTGTACGTGTTGATCTTATCAGTGGTTGGTAATCGGAAGTGAAATGGCAATCAGGGTTTGGCAAATGCTTAAAATAACATTCGGTCATAACTCTTTTTGATCATTCTCTGATCTTTCTTCCACTTTAATTCAAAGCCAAATTTCATTTTTTTCATACCAAATTCACCTAGTGTACAGTTAAGTGGCAGTGCTAAAAAAATTGAATTTTTATTAAAATTGATCGCCTCATCTTGAGACAATGAATGGTGGTGTGGATATTCAGTATTTAACACTCATCTCATCAGTGATAAAGTGTACACACACTAAAAAACAAATGATGCTATACAAATCTCTGATAATGGCGACTACATTCACTAGATCTTAAAGTCTCTATAAATGTGTTTACCATTAGATACAATTAACACAGTATATACGTTATCATTGAGCCTGCAAGCAATCTGCTGTTAATTTGATATCAGTCAGTTCCTGCAATTTTCATTTTCTCAAAATTTTCTAGAGCATATAAAATATGAAACTGCATCATGGATATGAAATCTCAACCTTTCTTGAAATGTTAATTGTTTTCACTATAATTTCACTGCCTGGCCTGAGCATTTGTAGGCTACAATTTTCACTTTAACTTTTTAAGTAACATGTATGCACCTTGTCCTGTGTATTTTGTATAAGATATATTTGGTTTTTTTTAAGTCCCTTTAATTCTCTCATGTTAGTTTGTCCATTTATATTGTAATAAACTTTGAATTAATTTTTAACTCCACATCTCAGATGTCAAAATGTATTAAGAAAGAATACATTACATGAATTAGAGCAGAATACAAAAAAAAGAGAAGATTTTGTGTATAGGGATTTGTCGTTCCTTATAGTTGTATTGAGGGGGAAAGTTTATTTAAAGGTGTTTAAGAAGTTGACATTTAACCTAAATATTATATAGTAGAATTACTATCAATGCAGTCATGCACACATTCAAAATGGTTAAAAATTATTGCATGTTGATTAACTCACTTGGTTTCTTTGATGCATTTGGCATGTGTACGCATTGATTTATTTATAAACAGGAACTTTTGTTTTCAAATTATTTAATATTTTTAATGAAAAGACAAGTATTACCCCAGACCTTGGGGATTTTTCACTTAAAGGACTTGTGTTTAGTTAGGATTAAGGTTTAGATCAAGAAATTTCTTCTTTTATTCTAAACATTTCTTTTTAAACAAAATTAGGAGAATTATTGATGGCTACTGATTGTATAGCATGTATTGATTTCATGACAATGAAGCAGTTTTGCATGATTTTTGCACTACATTTATTTAACTGACAACTAAACCTTTTGTGAGAAAATGGGATTTCTATTTTGATTCCTAATATTTTTTTATTTATGTTACAATTTCAAAATATACCAAAAAAAAAAAACCACTTTTTTGTTTCTTAACTCATAACAGGCATGCTAATTTTTTTCTGATTTCTTTTTTAATTATTCCCATATTTAATGCACATGTTTTTTGGTCATAAGAAATAGAAAGATGAAGAAGATGATAGGTAGTGTTTGGTTTGGAATGTAGAATGATATACCTGTGGAAATATAGGTAGATTTTGTTTCTGAAACAGAACTTTTAAAGGAAATATTGCCTATGTGGTAGTGTACTAGGACCTAACTGTAGTTCTGTGTAATACTAGAGATGATAGTACACATAGTAAAATCTAGTGCAGTGTATTGTAGATAATAAAACTGTATTAGAATGTGTTGACATTTTGATGTGACTTCCTATAACAAAGGAGTCGTAGTTTGTAACATATAAACTTGGCCCTGGTTATCACTATTCTGCGTGTTTGATATAAGATTGACTTGGACCCAGTTTCATTGTTCTAATGTAACATTCTATTTTTACTTGTATATATCAAATCACAGTAAGCTTCCTCAACTTTCCTTACAAAATAAATACATTTATTGTCATTTCACTTAGAAATAGAAATCAGATTTATAATACAGGAAATTGAAGTAATTTTTTATTACTGATTATATTCTTGTGCAGCTACTCCTAAGTCCCTATTGAGCCCTCTCGGAACAAAAGTTGCAACAGTGAAACCCATGATGACTCTTATAGAGGAACAGTACCAGAGAGAGACGAAGCCACTTCTTAGACAGGACACGGAGGAGGTAAGACTCCCTACAAGGGTTATTGCAAATGAAATAGTTAACAAGAGGCTTCCCACAGGAGCACTGAAAATTGAAAATAATTAACTAGAAAGAGGCTTCCCACAGGAGCACTGAAAATTAAAAATTATTAACTAGAGGCTTCCCACAGGAGCACTGAAAATTAAAAATAATTAACTAGAGGCTTCCCACAGGAGCACTGAAAATTAAAAATAATTAACTAGAGGCTTCCCACAGGAGCACTGAAAATTAAAAATAATTAACTAGAAAGAGGCTTCCCACAGGAGCACTGAAAATTAAAAATAATTAACTAGAGGCTTCCCACAGGAGCACTGAAAATTAAAAATAATTAACTAGAAAGAGGTTTTCACAGGAGCACTGAAAATTGAAAATAGTTAACAGGAAATTGGCTTCCCACAGCAGCACTGAAAATTAAAAATAATTAACGAGAGGCTTCCCAGAGGAGCACTGAAAATTAAAAATAATTAAATAGAGGCTTCCCACAGGAGCACTGAAAATTGAAAATAATTAACTAGAGGCTTCCCACAGGAGCACTGAAAATTATAAATAATTAACTAGAGGCTTCCCACAGGAGCACTGAAAATAAAAAAGTTATGTTGAGGCTTCCCAAAGGAGAACTGAAAATAGAAATAAGTAGTTTGAGGTTCTTTAAAGGATTACTACAAGTATAAATGATTAACCAAACTGCTTCTATTGATAAAACAAGACTGCACTCAAAAAAATAAACAAATGAAAAACTTAAACATACTGCATTGTATATGGGTAAACTTTTTTGTTTTTTCGTGAGAGTAAAAATAACCCAGGATGAATATTTTGCCTCATAAAGTACACAAAAGAAAGTAATGCTTAGCAATAAATGTTTTTGTTTTCACTTTTGAAGGACCTCGATGAGGAAGAACCAGATCACAAGCATCACATCAGACAAGTGGAGCCTGATCCACATAGTATTGGATCTGATGAGTTCCAGGACTTCGAGTCGTATGAGACCCAACAAGGTTTACTTCAGGAGGATAAAAAGGTTGTGAATTCTAATGAGGATGGACACATTGTCCACTCCTCTACAACAGACAGTCTTGTAGACATCCAGGGTAAGAACTGTACACCAAGCCTGGTGTCCAGTGGGTATGGCTCTCAGGCTGTATCCATGCTTACTCTTTCCTCTGAGGATTCTCTTAGTCTACGGAGCAATGAGGATAACACAGAATCAAACAAAGAATCTAGAGGGGTTCCAAAAGGCAATGCAGAGCATGCTAATAGTAGTGGTGACAGCGATTTAGAGGAAGGACCATCAGACTCGACACAAGATAAAGTCTCAGAGACTGTTTATCAGTCAGAAGAGGATGTGAAGGAACAGAGCACTGTGATCAAGGAGACACATTCCAGTATGGACGAGAGTCTAAGTGGTAAAGATATGAGTGACTCTGATATAAGTGTAGCATCTGTGAGGCGCCCCAAGCTTCCAGACTTTGATACAACAGGCACATCACTGGATGAAAGCAAGGGAGATACATATTCACATGATAAGAGCAAGGGAGGTAACACTAAAGAATGGGTGGATCCTTATAGTGAGACTGCAATGGAGGAACTAGAAAAACTTGGGTTTGATGAGGCAGAGGAGAGCAATGACTTCACGGATCTCCCAACAGAGGAGTCAAAGAAGGATACGGTGGAACTGTTTATTCGAGAAGAAGGTGACTCTGAACAAGACAGAAATAGGGTCTTGGCCAGTACTCCTATACGAAGGCGTGATTTAAACCCATCTAAACGTGCCCGACCCTCATCTTGTATCGTGTCACCATCTTCACATGCAGATTCTACTGCGAGTATGATAGAGGAGAGCATGAAGAGAAACAGCCTTGTTCTGGATACTACTGACGATTTGGAAACATCAGGTCTGTTAAGAAACTATAACCATTTTTTTCAGGTACTTCAGATCAAATATAGTTCGCAGTTGCTTCCTGTATTTCAAACTGATACTTTAGATATTGTATACTGACACTAGAATGTCACTAGATTGGTTGTCCCACAAACTGATACTTTAGATATTGTATACTGACACTAGAATATCACTAGATTGGTTGTCCCACAAACTGATACTTTAGATATTGTATACTGACACTAGAATGTCACTAGATTGGTTGTCCCACAAACTGATACTTTAGATATTGTATACTGACACTAGAATGTCACTAGATTCCCACAATCAACATAGTTATCCTATTTAAATTGTTCTGGGAATTAATATGTAGTGTTAATCGTATCTGCTCAGTACTGTCCCATATCTATGTCATGACTTGAGTGACTCATTTCAGTTAGAATTTTTATCCAACTTTACACAAAGCTGCCATTATTTCTTGTTTTAGGGATCCAAGGTCAAGGTTATTACCAACATTACTATTTATAGAAAATCAACTAATTAATTGACATTGGGATTTTGATAAAACTTTATACAAATCATAATATTAGAATACCTCGGATGATTTTTAGCCCACCATCATTAGATGGTGGGGTATTCAAATCGCCCTGCCGTCCGTGGTCCGTCTGTCCATCCGTCCATCCGTAAACAATTCTTGTTACCGCTATTTCTGGAAAAGTACTGGATGGATCTTTCTCAAATTTCATATGCAGGTTCCCCTTGGTTCCTAGTTGTGCATTGTACCTTTTTTGAACTGATTTGCATTCAAGATGGCCGACAGGCGGCCATCTTGGATTTTGGAAGTAAAAGTTTGTTACCGCTATTTCTGGAAAAGTACTGGACGGATCTTTCTCAAATTTCATATGCAGGTTCCCCTTGGTTCCTAGTTGTGCATTGTACCTTTTTTGGACTGATTCGAATTCAAGATGGCCAACAGGTAGCCATCTTGGATTTTTGATGTAAAAGTTTGTTACCGCTATTTCTTGGAATGTACTGGATGGATCTTTCTCAAATTTCATATGCAGGTTCTCTTTGGTTCCAAGTTGTGCATCATACCTTTTTGGACTGATCCGAAATCAAGATGGCCGACAGGTGGCCATCTTGGATTTTGAGAGTAAAATCTTGTTACTGCTATATCTGAGGAAGTACTGGATGGATCCTTCTGATATTTCATAGATATTGGTTTCCCTTGGTCCCTAGTTGTGCATTGTACCTTTTTGGGACTGATTTGAAATCAAGGTGGCCCACAGGCAGCCATCTTGGATGTCAACAGTAATACAGCACAAGCATATTGTCCATTATCCACCTGTAACTGACTGCTATCTAATAATACTTTGGGATCTTTTTCAAATGATATTTGCTAATAGGTGCTTAATAAAAATATCTTGTGCCATCATTGAGTACATTCAATGAAGACCAGTTCATGAACATTTACAACACCTGTAACAAACAAAAAAAATAAACAAATCTTCAAGAACTGAAAACAGATCCTCAAATGGTGGGCGCCAAGATCCCTCTGGGATCTCTTGTTATGTATCGAAATTTCTCTACCATTAATATGTAAAGACATTTCTCCATTAATGATACAGATCTCTGCTTGGAGTCGTCCATGTTGAAAAATATTTCTAGCTTGAGTAGGATGATATATATTCCATGTGATCCTCATAATCAGATTTTTCCTTTCAACCCAACATTGCCAACCTATGTGTGTATAACATATGTGTTTTAGTTTCACCAGAATATGCTTGTCTCTCAGGGATGAGGAGAAGAAAACGTGATATTTAACAAAAGTTAATGTTAGTAACACTTTGATGTCCACAGCTGGAGAAGATGCTTTAAGCGTGTGTTCATTTGGAAGTCGAGCTGACCTTGACAGGTTACAGGAAGTTCCTGTCCCATCGTGGATACAGATTGGTGAAAGTGTCATTGTCAATTCATCTAAAGGCCCATCAAAAACCGGATTTGTGCAATTTGTAGGGAATGTGGAGTTTGCTGGAGGTCCTTGGGTCGGCGTGGAACTGGACCTCCCTGAGGGTAAGCACATCTCTCAGAATAATGAATAATATATATTAGCAAACATTTATTCAAACTAGAATAAATCATATTTAGAAATAATTTCTGTCAAGTTTCTTCCAATTCTCAGTCTTAGATTTATTGTTTTGAGTAAGCAGTTTTAAATGATAATCAGGTATGTTTATTTGTAGAAGTTTATTTTATGTGGTTCATTAAATATGTATTTCTTTTGAAACAAAGAAAAACTTAAGTGGTCTCTTGAACCCATTGACCTTGATATTTGACAATTCAGTAAATTTCTATTTAAAGCAGGATAATTCTTATAATTCAATTTAGTTCTTTTCACCATTCCAGGAAAAAATGATGGTTCTGTACATGGCATTCGCTATTTCAAGTGTCGGCCACGTCATGGTGTTTTTGTTCGTCATGATAAGGTTGTCTTGGACAAAAAAAGGCGAGGATCACGTAAGATGGCAAAGCGGCATTCCATGGGAGCTAAACTAAGTGGCTCAAACTCAAATATATCTTTCTCTCCAGGAGTGACCTCCCCTGGTGGGAGTTCCCCTTCCTATCTCAAAGGAACCTCATCCAGTCATGCTAAGAAAAAATAATCACCTTTGAAAACCTATTTTTCAGTGAACATCATTTTTTTTTAAAGTGATTTTCTGAAGATCAACGATAACTAGGGTAATGCTTGTCACCAAAGCAAACCTACCACCCAATGACAAGGATTTCTAACCACAATCTACAACTACCGAGTATATCCAGAAATGTAAAGCAGAACAAATTCTTTCATGTTTAGCTGGTAACAAGATTTTCCAATTTGTCATATATATTTTATCAGCTAGTATAAGAAGGATAACTAGAACAAAAAGATCTTGTTAGAAAATCCGTACAACATTATGATGTCATGACAAGATGTCTGATATTTTGAATATATCAGCTAATGAAGAAATGTGCCATCTTACAAGCAATTCTGGATCACAATGTCTGTTAATGAGGACAAACAGATGTACCGCTAGTTTGTATATGATGTTTGGGAATATTGACTGAGAAAAATGCTTGTTTTCAACATATTTTGTCTATTATCACTAGTATTCATTTATGTTACATCAAGCCTTTGTTCCTCCTTTAAGCTGCTGTAATAATTACATCAAATAAATCACATCTAGATATAGTTTGTAACAATAGATTTCAAATTTTAAAGAGGAATACAAAGTTATGAAGTGAGTATGAAATTACTGTTAAAGTTGTTATTTTTGAGAGTTTTATTTTTCACTGAGGATGGGATAAAATAGCAAAAAAATAGATACTTAAAACTACTGAATATTGCGCGATGAAATTTGAATGTTTCATCACTTTTGGTAAAAAAGCGCATTGATGAATTCGCATATCCATTTACTGTTATAAATCACTATTTAATACAACTGCATTTGGCACAATACCACTATAACAGGTAAGGAGATAACACCTTGGAAATGAAATTGATAAAGCAAGTTAAGGTCCATTTTATAGTCAACAAAAACGTCCTTTTGGTGAAACGTGAACGTGAACATTTGAACCATTGATGAAAAAAAAACTTTGCAGAAGTAGATTCTCTTGAGGCCAATTTGTTCTATAAAAAGTATGTCTTTCATAATTGAAGATTTCTCTGAATTTGTCCCAATTATTGACCACTGTGTATGTTGATAAGAGGTCATCTGATGTTGTAACTCTGTGATGTATTCAACTTGATCAAAACTATATGTTGCTATATTGTTTTTAAATGTACAAGGAAACATGAAGTAGATCACTTAATAAGATAGAAATTCAGTATGGTACAAATCTCTAGAGGAGAGAAACGTTTGATTTCGTCTGAAAATGAGAGAGAAACATGTGTTTGCTAGCTGGTAAACCAGAAATGTCATTGTATATAGTGCTGGGAGAAAGAATCAAGATTTCTTGTGATGATGGAACTACATTATTCTTACTGTAATCAACAGAAGGGAGTTGGTGGAATCAACACCTGGTTGTTATGGCAACTGCCTGATATCTCTGTGGCAGATATCTAGAGGTTCATCAGTGGCTGTTTTTGTAAACTGCAATTGTTTTTATCATAAAACTATATGTGAATGTCTTATAATTTTCGGATATTTGTCTTCAAAGTCAAACGTTTACCTTCTCATTATATGTTCTTCACACCTTTAGAATATGTGATGGCAAAGTGGACGGCTCTGAAAACACTATAACTGGTGATGTATAGTGTGTGACCTCAAACATACAACAGAAGAAAGTTTATCAGCAATTGACAGAGCTTTTAATCTAGAGAGAACAGCCATCAGTCGAATGGTCAATGTTTTAGTCAGTAAACGTTGTAATAACACACTTTGTGGAGAGTGAAGAAAAATGTACATATTAGGAGCGGAACCTTGAAGATGGCAGGTGTCCTTGTAGATATGGAATATTCCAATCAACAGGTTCTTGTACCTCCAAGCTTAGTTGGAGTTAACTAGTGGTTAGTGAAAAATTGAATTGTTGTCGCTGAAAAATATCAACGTTGAAGGCAAATACAACATTCGAAATATATCAATCTGACTTGTTTCAACAAACTTATACGTATGAAATAAGGAAGAGTGTGCCCAATTTTATTTCATTTGTTTCCAAATTTTCATCCTTAACCAGCCCCTGCACAACTTGGGTCAGATAATCTTCATGTATTTATAACCCATACACCTCTCCTCAACACAAAATGATCCTGGGAAGTTCACTTGAAGTTGTGTTCCAGCTTGGTATAAGTAATATTTGTGTTGTCCTCTTGGTAGTCTTTACTTCACAGTTTCATTTATTTGGATATTGATGACATGGCAGGGCTCTTTTCAAATCCACATGGATAGGATTGGATGGTCACACTTGTTCCTTGTGTGTTGATATTTCTGTAAAATAGAACATTGTACAGACTTATACTGTGATGGATGTTTTAGCTATTCATATTACAAACATGCATTCCAATAACTGTGAGGGAATTTTAGATATTCTGCCAGTTGGAACTAGGGACGTCCCTGATCTAAAACAGAACTATAGAATTGAATCCAGCACTAGAAAGCTAAATACTAGTAACCAACCCTTTATGTAATTATTTCATATGATCATTGAATAAAATAAAAAATCTTCCAGCAGAGAGAAGATATGGGTTGATATATAGTGGTAATTATTATCAATTCTTTTCCTGTTTCCTAATGACACCGATGTGTTGATTATCACTTAAGTAAAAAAAATCTGTACGTTCTTGCAATTTTCAAATGACAAAATAACTTAAGAAATGTTATCATAACTTGTTTACTGAAGTTTTCTAATGGCACTGGTAAGTCTAGCCCTCACTGAAATCCAAGCTTCACATATTTTTTCTCTCAGATATAAATCTTTGTTGTTGTTTTATTTACTGGTTATTGGTTGCGGCCATTAAAAAAGCTGTGTGCTTAACAGGGATATAAAACGTCTTTACCGATCTAGTCCAGAGTTGCTCTGCTGTCCTTAAATAGTTTTAAAAGCAAGAAACATTTTGGCATTGTGGTGGTGCGTTGGTGAACCCTAAAAACTTGAAAACAACCCAACAACAAACATACTCTTAATATAAGCTTTTAATTTCTTACAAACCAGTAAACCAACTACTTCAATTGCTTCACACACTTGATGCCAACATTAATGAAATAGATATTTCTATTCCTTATCTTCAGGGATATTTCTGAAGCTGAAAATGTTACTGCAGAATCAAAACAAAAGACAGAATTATGGACAAACTTTATACAAGTTTCTTAATTTAGGAGCGTATGTGAACCCTGGAGCCAAGTCTTATCTTACTCAATATGTATTTGTTTAAGATATAGTTTCATTCTGTCCACCTGGCCTCCTCAGAGAGATTTTCTCCAAGGTCATTTCCGATGAGCCATTGCCTTATGGACATCTTAATACCATCTGTTTACCTGTTTGTTTTCTCTAGATTTTCTATAGTGTATCAGTTCCAGGATTCCATGTGATTGAATCCATCTAAAGTTGATATGAAACAAATTTAAACTCAAACTTTATCAGACTAAACTCTAGCTTGACAGGTATGAGTGTGGTTTCATACCTGGAGTGTGTCAGGTTGTCATGTTAAACCTGGAATACAACAGGTTGGATATCATTTAATAATGTTTACAGTTGTGTTTCAAATGGACTTGTTTTAACGTTAGTAGCATCAACCGATTTTAATATCTCTGGCGAAGTGCTATCTTGCTAACCCTTGAATTGTTTGTCAGACAGGAGTGCTGCAATAAAAGAATTTTCTATTAAATTACTAGTATTAATAGAGGTAGACTTGTGTTCAATATGTTATTTCATTTTGGTTTATGATTTGGTCATTGAAACTTATATTTATAAATAAAAATAACATGTTACAAGTGCTGCTGTGGTATATACGTGTACTATGAGATAGTTGTGCCTGTGAACTGATGGTGACAAGAGTTTTTCTCTGATGAGGGCACAGATGTTTGTCTACCATTATACAGTAGAATTCAGTATGTACGTACCGTATATGATTTGATGCAGACTTACATGTTGTGTTATATTTGCACAATTTTGTTATGCTTCATTGATAGTGTTTTTATGATTCATATAATTCGTTTTATATTTGATCCTGTTTTAGTGAGCTTTATTGATCTATTTGTGGATAGTTGTGATGAGAGGCTGTTTAACCTGTCGAGCTATGATTGGTTGTGTCTGTAGACAGATGTACCAGTGCAAATGATTGGTTGTATTATTGTATATCAAAACAATTGGTTGTATTAATTGATATATATATATATTTAGAAACTCATTTATGAATGTCTCGATTTTGAAATAAGATTTCAAGATATCTTTGCATGTTAAAATTATTTCCTTCTTTAAGACTATTGTTGAATTATGTTTTTTTTTTGTGTGTGTGACTTTTGGGGACCACATTGTACCTGCTACGTAGGGAGGGATTGATTACCTTGTTAAAGTCAATAATGTTACATGCTTTCTATAGATTAAGTAAACACACACCACAACAAACATAGAATGACAATATTTCACGGCCGATTTCTAATAGTCTTGGAAATTTGAAGTCACAAAGGACTTCACTTTCATGCACCTTCATTCATTCTTTTTATCTTATTTTCTTTGTTGTAACCATCTCTTAAAGATTTTCGCGCATCAGTGATTTATAAAGAATATGTTTGACTCATTACAGTCAATGAGATTATTATATGTGTATTTATCATGAATTGGTTATTATGTTGCCTCGCTGGTGATATCATTTCTCAGATGATACCACAAGTGTCATGGTCTAGAATTAAGAAAAAATGGAAAATAACTTTCATTGATAATGGAGATTTTGTCAGAATTTATGTAGCAAATCTGATTATCTGATCATTTGTAATAGTAGGAAACAGTTTGAAATTTTGGGATATGTAAGTACAGAAAGAGATAGCACAATCCAAACTTGTTTAGAATTAGAGAAGACTATTGTAAATACTCCCAACATTCCGTTTAGAAGCCAGAAGTCAGGTAGGCTGCTCTGTATACATGGGGAAACATTCGCCATAGGTCTGGTTTGGCTCTCATTACTTTATTTTCGCCTTGTGTTAATTTCGTCCTAAACAACATAAGAGAGAAATGCATTACAGCATTATACCAAACTTGAACATACTTATATTAGTTGTGTTGGCAAAATGCCAAAAACAAGCAAAAGTTTTCCTGTTTATATAAATATTATACCTGGTACATCATTACAAATACTCTTCTATATTGTGAGTCGCGATAAGGTTATTAACACGGGATCGATGGCTGCTACGGTCTCTTATGAATGGAACTTAATCTGTGACTCGTAGATTTAAGTCGGGTTTTGAAAGTCAATGTGTCTATTTGTAGCTAAATATGCCAAGCAATTATTATTTAATTCTTTAGTACACATAAATTTTCAACCTAGATGATGACATTCCAAACATAAGTTCTTTTTCTCGGTTTTGAAAGGTTGTTTTTTTTCCGGATACGCTGCAAATGCCTTTGTGTTATTCATGTGATGTATCTGTGCACTTATTTATTATTGACTACTTTAATTATATGAACAGATAGCTATTTAATATTGAGGCATATTGAGTAAAATAATTATTAAATATGATAACGATGGGAAATTATTGTAAAAGTGTGTGTTACCACGTCATTGGACAATGTTCAGCTGTTAACCATACCAGTGTATTATGTGTGCATGGCAATGTCATGACTGCCGCCTGTTGTTGTTATCATCACTCCTGCCACCCCTCCTCGTTTTTCTTACATGTTCTCTCAACCTTTCCAGCCCTTCCCTCTCCAGCCCTTCCCTCTCCCCTCCCATCCTGTCACTACCAACGGCCATTCTGTTCACACCCAACACACTTCCTTTGATTTAATGGTTTTTTCCAGTACTCTCAGTACTTTGATCAATTGTCAGGAAAGATCTTATCTTTGTTTTTGTATCCATTATACAACTATAAGTAAGGGATATTCACAATTTTTCTTACTGAGTTAAGTAATATAAGATATGTCTGAAGTACGCATGACCTGTTCCAGACAGTAAAACGTGAATTTCATCAAAGATATTTCTCTCTTGAAACAAACCTAAACCACCTTATTATTTGTGTTATCTCCATTCTAGTATGTCATTTAATATATATATGTGTCAGACATCAGAGATAGGCCCAGACCATGTATGACACCACAACCCCTCCCACAGACATCAGAGATAGGCCCAGACCATGTATGACACCACAACCCCTCCCGCAGACATCAGAGATAGGCCCAGACCATGTATGACACCACAACCCCTCCCACAGACATCAAAGATCTGTACAGACCATGTATGACACCACAACCCCTCCCGCAGACATCAGAGATAGGCCCAGACCATGTATGACACCACAACCCCTCCCACAGACATCAGAGATAGGGCAAGACCATGTATAACCCCACAACCCCTCCAACAGACATCAGAGATAGGGCAAGACCATGTATAACCCCACAACCCCTCCAACAGACATCAGAGATCAGAACAGACCCTGTATGATTCAACAACAACCCCTCACACAGACATCAGAGATAGCTCCATGCCATATATGACACCACATCCCCTCTCACAGACATCAGAGATAGGGCAAGACCATGTATAACCCCACAACCCCTCCAACAGACATCAGAGATAGGCCCAGACCATGTATGACCCCACGACCCCTTCCACATACATCAGAGATAGGCCCAGACCATGTATGACCCAACAACCCCTCCCACAGACATCAGAGATAGGCCCAGACCATGTATGATGCCACAACCCCTCCCACAGACATCAGAGATCAGTACAGACCATGTATGACCCCACAATCCCTCCAACAGACATCAGAGATAGGCCCAGACCATGTATGACGCCACAACCCCACCCACAGACATCAGAGATCAGTACAGACCATGTATGATACCACAACCCCTCCCACAGACATCAGAGATCAGTACAGACCATGTATGACCCCACAATCCCTCCGACAGACATCAGAGATAGGCCCAGACCATGTATGACGCCACAACCCCACCCACAGACATCAGAGATCAGTACAGACCATGTATGATACCACAACCCCTCCCACAGACATCAGAGATCAGTACAGACCATGTATGACACCTCAACCCCTCCCACAGACATCAGAGATAGGCCCAGACCATGTATGACCTCACAACCCCTCCCACAGACATCAGAGATAGGCCCAGACCATGTATGACCTCACAACCCCTCCCACAGACATCAAAGATCTGTACAGACCATGTATGACACCACAACCCCTCCCACAGACATCAGAGATAGACCCAGACCATGTATGACCTCACAACCCCTCCCAGACATCAGAGATAGGTCCAGACCATGTATGACCCCACAACCCCTCCCACAGACATCAGAGATAGGCCCAGACCATGTATGACCCCACAACCCCTCCCACAGACATCAGAGATAGGCCATGAAAATGTAAATGTCCTTGACCCCTCACAGGCATTAAAGGTAGGTCCTGAATATATATGATCCCTTATGTAGGCCACTGATATAAAGTGTGGTAACTGTGTCACTGCCTGCACTATTGTAGTCCAATCCTTGTGTTAACAAGTGATAAGAGTGATGAAATGTTGTGTATTGTAGATTTTATCCTGATTGTTAAATTAATTCAAGCCAGCCATTGCTTTATTCTAAATGAAAATAAATTTGTGTCATGCCGAAGTATCAATATTTTGTTGTTGTTTATGGTAAAAACTACTCAAGTTCATGGGTACCATAAATGATACCATAATTATGTTTCACAACCAGTCATTCAGTTTTGAAAAGTCCTTGAATTTTGCTGCAAGACCTTGAAAAGTTTTGAATTTTCTCTTTACCATAAGAAGGCTTACATCCTGCTCCCTGAACTGCAGAATTCCTTATATATATATAATTGTACACCTCTTATACCTGAATACTTGATAATTAATTAAAATGCAGATTGTTTAAATTTCAGGCCAGTACAGTCAAATGCAAATTGTATTTTGTGTTCCAAAATGGGAAACCAAAAGAAAATAGGTGAATTAGCCCAAAAACCATTTGTGAAAAACTTTTGAGGACAGACCCTCGAGTGATCTCAACCTTGATGGTTTTTAGGTCATCTGACCCGAAGGGTCCGATGACCTATAGTCATCATGCTTCGTCCGTCGCCGTCCGCCGTCCGTAAACTTTTCATTCAAACGACTTCTTCTCAAATACTAGAAGGTCTAGGGGGCTAATACTTGGCACAGAGGATACTGGCATGGAGCTCTACCAAGTTTGTTCAAATGAATGACCTTGACCCACTTTCAAGGTCACAGGGGTCAAATATGTTAAAATCTTTAAACAACTTCTTCTCATTAACCAAAAGACTCAGAGTGTAGATATTGGGCCTGTGACATGCTGGGATGAAGGACTACCAAGTTTGTTCAAATGAATGACCTTGACCCACTTTAAAGGTCACAGGGGTCAAATATGTTAAAATCTTTAAACAACTTCTTCTCAATAACCAAAAGGCTCAGATTGCTGATATTGTGCCTGTGGCATGCTGGGATGAAGGGCTATCAAGTTTGTTTAAATGAATGACCTTGAACAACTTTCAAGGTCACAGGGGTCAAATATGTCAAAATCTTTAAATAACTTCTTCTCAAATACTAGAAGGCCTAGGGGGCTAATACTTGGCCCATAGCATGCTGGCATGGAGCCCTACAAAGTTTGTTCAAATGAATGACCTTGGCCCACTTTCAAGGTCACAGGGGTCAAATATGTTAAAATATACAAAGGACTTCATCTCAATAAGCAAAAGTCTATGAGTGCCGATATTGGGTCTGTAGCATGCTGGGAGGAAAGGCTACCAAGTTTATTTAAATGAATGACCTTGAACAACTTTCAAGGTCGCAGGGGTCAAATATGTCAAAATCTTTAAATAACTTCTTCTCAAATACTAGAAGGCCTAGGGGGCTAATACTTGGCCCATAGCATGCTGGCATGGAGCCCTACAAAGTTTGTTCAAATGAATGATCTTGGCCCACTTTCAAGGTCACAGGGGTCAAATATGTTAAAATATACAAAGGACTTCATCTCAATAAGCAAAAGTCTATGAGTGCCGATATTGGGTCTGTAGCATGCTGGGAGGAAAGGCTACCAAGTTTATTCAAATGAATGACCTCAACCCACTTTCAAGGTCACAGGGGTCAAATATGTTAAAATATACAAAGGACTTCATCTCAATAAGCAAAAGTCCATGAGTGCTGATATTGGGCCTGTAAGATGCTTGGAGGAGAGGCTACCAAGTTTGTTCAAATGAATGACCTCAACCCACTTTCTAGGTTTGGCTTGCTTTTTGTCAGATGACCGTTAAGGCCCATGGGCCTCTTGTTATGTAGGTCAAATATCCACCTGAAACTCCTCGAATTCTAGCAATATAATAGGTACAACATTTATTAGAATATTTAAATACTGACTAGGCTTTCAAATGAATTTCACTTGAAGTTACCTTAGTTGGAATTACCTGAATATAGACGCGACTAAATCACCAGTAACACATCAATTCATTCGTTTTGTTTCATTAGTGCATTACCCATTCTTCCATAATTATTTATCTACCCTCAACAAAAATATTTATTGATATAGATTACTTATCTACCTCCAATAAAAATATTTATCTACTCATATCAAATACTTATCTAGCCTCAACAAGAGATCCCAGAGGGATCTTGGCACCCACCATTTGAGGATCTGTTTTCAGTTCTTGATGATTTGTTGATTTTTTTTGTGTGTTACAGGTTTTGTAAATGTTCATGAACTGGTCTTCATTGAATGTACTCAATGATGGCACAAGATATTTTTATTAAGCACCTATTAGCAAATATCATTTGAAAAAGATCCCAAAGTATTATTAGATAGCAGTCAGTTACAGGTGGATAATGGACATGGTCTTGAATCAATATGATAGAATATCGAAGAAAATATGCTTGTGCTGTATTACTGTCGACATCCAAGATGGCTGCCTGTGGGCCACCTTGATTTCAAATCAGTCCAAAAAAAGTACAACGCACAACTAGGGACCAAGGGAAACCAATACCTATGAAATATCAGAAGTATCCATCCAGTACTTCCTCAGAAATAGCGGTAACAAACTTTTACTTTCAAACGCCAAGATGGCCGCCTGTCAGCCATCTTGAATTTGAATCAGTCCAAAAAAGGAACAACGCACAACTAGGGACCAAGGGAAACCTGCATATGAAATTTGAGAAAGATCCATCTAGTGCTTTCCCAGAAATAGCGGTAACAAACTTTTACTTTCAAACGCCAAGATGGCTGCCTGTCGGCCATCTTGAATTCAAATCCGTCCAAAAAAAGTACAACGCACAACTAGGGACCAAGGGAAACCAATACCTATGAAATATCAGAAGTGCCTCAGAAATAAAATCTTGAATTTGAAAGATACAATGCACAAAATAGCGGTAACAAACTTTTACTTCCAAAATCCAAGATGGCTGCCTGTCGGCCATCTTGAATTCAAATCCGGCACAACTAGGGACCAAGGGGAAACTGCATATGAAATTTGAGACAGATCCATCTAGTACTTTCCCAGAAATAGCGGTAACAAACTTTTACTTCCAAAATCAAAGATGGCTGCCTGTCGGCCATCTTGAATTTGAATCAGTCCAAAAAAGGTACAATGCACAACTAGGGACCAAGGGGAAACTGCATATGAAATTTGAGAAAGATCCATCCAGTACTTTCCAAGAAATAGCGGTAACAAACTTTTACTTTCAAACTCCAAGATGGCTGCCTGTCAGCCATCTTGAATTTGAATCAGTCCAAAAAAGGTACAATGCACAGGAAAACCTGCATATGAAATTTGAGAAAGATCCATCTAGTACTTTCCCAGAAATAGCGGTAACAAACTTTTACTTCCAAAATCCAAGATGGCTGCCTGTCGGCATATGAAATTTGAGAAAGATCCATCTAGTGCTTTCCCAGAAATAGCGGTAACAAACTTTTACTTTCAAACGCCAAGATGGCTGCCTGTCGGCCATCTTGAATTCAAATCCGTCCAAAAAAGATACAATGCACAACTAGGGACCAAGGGGAAACTGCATATGAAATTTGAGACAGATCCATCTAGTACTTTCCCAGAAATAGCGGTAACAAACTTTTACTTTCAAACGCCAAGATGGCCGCCTGTCAGCCATCTTGAATTTGAATCAGTCCAAAAAAGGAACAATGCACAACTAGGGACCAAGGAAAACCTGCATATGAAATTTGAGAAAGATCCATCTAGTACTTTCCCAGAAATAGCGGTAACAAACTTTTACTTTCAAACGCCAAGATGGCCGCCTGTCAGCCATCTTGAATTTGAATCAGTCCAAAAAAGGAACAATGCACAACTAGGGACCAAGGGAAACCTGCATATGAAATTTGAGAAAGATCCATCTAGTACTTTCCCAGAAATAGCGGTAACAAACTTTTACTTTCAAACGCCAAGATGGCCGCCTGTCAGCCATCTTGAATTTGAATCAGTCCAAAAAAGGAACAATGCACAACTAGGGACCAAGGGAAACCTGCATATGAAATTTGAGAAAGATCCATCTAGTACTTTCCCAGAAATAGCGGTAACAAACTTTTACTTTCAAACGCCAAGATGGCCGCCTGTCAGCCATCTTGAATTTGAATCAGTCCAAAAAAGGAACAATGCACAACTAGGGACCAAGGGAAACCTGCATATGAAATTTGAGAAAGATCCATCTAGTACTTTCCCAGAAATAGCGGTAACAAACTTTTACTTCCAAAATCCAAGATGGCTGCCTGTCGGCCATCTTGAATTCAAATCCGTCCAAAAAAGATACAATGCACAACTAGGGACCAAGGGGAAACTGCATATGAAATTTGAGAAAGATCCATCCAGTTATTTCCAAGAAATAGCAGTAACAAACTCTTACTTCCAAAATCCAAGATGGCTGCCTGTCGGCCATCTTGAATTCGAATCAGTCCAAAAAAGGTACAATGCACAACTAGGGACCAAGGGGAAATTGCATATGAAATTTGAGAAAGATCCATCCAGTACTTTCCCAGAAATAGCGGTAACAAGAATTGTTTACAGACGGACGGACCACAGACGCAGGGCGATTTGAATACTCCACCATCTGATGATGGTGGGCTAATAAAAGTATTTATTTAATCATATAAAATACCTATCTATCCTCCATTAAAATACCTATCTTCCATTCAAATACTTATCTTCGCTCAATGAAAATAGTTATCTACCCTCAATGAAAATATTTACCTACTCATAAAATACCTATCTATCCTCAATTAAGATACCTATCTATCCTCCATTAAAATAAAAATACTGATCTACTTGTATAAAATGCCTATCTTACCTTCATTAAGATACTTATCAGCCCATATAAGATACTATCTATTCTTATAAAATACCTACCTCGATCCTCCACCCCTTTAAAATACCTTGTGTCTACCCATATTAAATTCTTACTCTACAATTCGAATAGAGGCATAAAATCTCCACTGTCCACCGGTCAGTTACCTTCATCGTGAGGCATATAATCTCCACTGTCCACCGGTCAGTTACCTTCATCGTGAGGCATAAAATCTCTACTGTCCACCAGTCAGTTACCTTCATCGTGACCATGACTCAACATTTATCTGATCACCAACACTCAACGATTAACAGCTCGATCTAGTGACTCCACCATATCCTCTGCAACTCTTATCTCTGCCAGGATGGAGGAATGTAGTGAGAATATGGTTGAACATGGTGAGAACGTGGCAGAACATAGTGAAAACATGGTGAGAACAGGGAGGGACATAGTGGAACATTGTGAGAACATGGAGGGACATAGTGGAACATTGTGAGAACATGGAGGAACATAGTGGAAACATGTTGAGAACATGGAGGGACATAGTGAAACATGTTGAGAACATGGAGGGACATAGTGAAACATGTTGAGAACATGGAGGGACATAGTGAAAACATGGTGAGAACATGGAGGGACATAGTGAAACATTGTGAGTACATGGAGGGACATAGTGAAAACATGGTGAGAACATGGAGGGACATAGTGAAAACATGGTGAGAACATGGAGGAATACAGTGAAAACATGGTGAGAACATGGAGGAATACAGTGAAAACATGGAGGAACATAGTGAAAACATGGAGGAACACAGTGAAAACATGGAGGAACACAGTGAAAACATGGTGAAAACATGGAGGAACACAGTGAAAACATGGTGAGAACATGGAGGAATACAGTGAAAACATAGTGAAAACATGGAGGAACACAGTGAAAACATGGTGAAAACATGGAGGAACACAGTGAAAACATGGAGGAACACAGTGAAAACATGGTGAAAACATGGAGGAACACAGTGAAAACATGGAGGAACACAGTGAAAACATGGTGAAAACATGGAGGAACACAGTGAAAACATGGAGGAATACAGTGAAAACATAGTGAAAACATGGAGGAACACAGTGAAAACATAGTGAAAACATGGAGGAACACAGTGAAAACATGGTGAAAACATGGAGGAACACAGTGAAAACATGGTGAGAACATGGAGGAATACAGTGATAAAAAAATAGTGAAAACATGGAGGAACACAGTGAAAACATGGTGAGAACATGGAGGAACATAGTGAAAACATGGAGGAACACAGTGAAAACATAGTGAAAACATGGAGGAACACAGTGAAAACATAGTGAAAACATAGAGGAATACAGTGAAAACATAGTGAAAACATGGAGGAACATAGTGAAAACATAGTGAAAACATGGAGGAACACAGTGAAAACATAGTGAAAACATGGAGGAACACAGTGAAAACAGTGAAAACATGGAGGAACACAGTGAAAACATGGAGGAACACAGTGAAAACATGGTGAAAACATGGAGGAACACAGTGAAAACATGGTGAAAACATGGAGGAACACAGTGAAAACATGGTGAAAACATGGAGGAACACAGTGAAAACATGGTGAAAACATGGAGGAACACAGTGAAAACATAGTGAAAACATGGAGGAACACAGTGAAAACATGGTGAGAACATGGAGGAATACAGTGAAAACATAGTGAAAACATGGAGGAACACAGTGAAAACATAGTGAAAACATGGAGGAACACAGTGAAAACATGGTGAAAACATGGAGGAACATAGTGAAAACATGGAGGAACACAGTGAAAACATGGTGAAAACATGGAGGAACACAGTGAAAACATGGTGAAAACATGGAGGAACACAGTGAAAACATGGTGAAAACATGGAGGAACACAGTGAAAACATGGTGAAAACATGGAGGAACACAGTGAAAACATGGTGAGAACATGGAGGAATACAGTGAAAACATAGTGAAAACATGGAGGAACACAGTGAAAACATGGTGAAAACATGGAGGAACACAGTAAGAACATGTTGAGAACATGGAGGAACATAGTGAAAACATGTTGAGAACATTGGAGGATTGTGGAATCACTAATTCCTTCACACTCGCCTGATCTATTCTAGGTTGAAGAGGTAAATCCACACATATGGGCATCTCTAACACTATGAATAACCTTCACACTCCACAACATTGAAAACTACTGTAGTGTAACGTTTTACGTATACAGATTTCTCACCTACACAGTTCACAACATAAACAGTACTTACACCAACAATGTCAGGTCAGGAGGAATCATAGAGTTCATAGACCACTCTCAAGCAAGTCTAATGACATTGTGCTAACAACAATCTACAAACAGTCTATAACAGTCTACATGGGAACACTTCTGGGTTACTAAACAAGGATCATTTATCATGCCTTTTTTTCTTTTAGGATAAACCACTTCAGCTCAACACCCAGGAACTGTGGAAGTCCATGCTTGAAGTATAGGTCACAACAGCAGCATATTCATCAGTAGAGTTATCTCCCCTTAGATTGGGCTTCCAACTAAAGAGAGGTAGTGGGGGTTAGAGTGTCACAGACCCTTAAAGGAAGTGATTTGCTCTATGTGGTACTTCCCTAAGATAAACAATGCCTTAAGGAGATCATCTTTTCATGAAAAGGGTCACCATCATTGCCTGATCATTAGGTTTAAAAGGGATTGCATTCTCATCCTTTTTTCACCTGCAGCAAGCATATTACCAGCTCCAACAATACAACCTCATCTATACACAGTGATATCACCTAACTACATCTATACACAGTGATATCACCTAACTACATCTATACACAGTGATATCACCTAACCTCATCTATACACAGTGATGTCACCTAACTACATCTATACACAGTGATATCACCTAACTACATCTATACACAGTGATATCACCTAACTACATCTATACACAGTGATGTCACCTAACTACATCTATACACAGTGATGTCACCTAACTACATCTATACACAGTGATATCACCTAACCTCATCTATACACAGTGATGTCACCTAACTACATCTATACACAGTGATGTCACCTAACTACACCTAACTACATCTATACACAGTGATGTCACCTAACTACATCTATACACAGTGATATCACCTAACTACATCTATACACAGTGATGTCACCTAACTACATCTATACACAGTGATATCACCTAACTACATCTATACACAGTGATGTCACCTATCTACATCTATACACAGTGATATCATCTAACCTCATCTATACACAGTGATGTCACCTAACTACATCTATACACAGTGATATCACCTAACTACATCTATACACAGTGATGTCACCTAACTACATCTATACACAGTGATGTCACCTAACCTCATCTATACACAGTGATATCACCTAACTACACCTAACTACATCTATACACAGTGATGTCACCTAACTACACCTAACTACATCTATACACAGTGATGTCACCTAACTACATCTATACACAGTGATATCACCTAACTACATCTATACACAGTGATGTCACCTAACTACATCTATACACAGTGATATCACCTAACTACATCTATACACAATGATGTCACCTATCTACATCTATACACAGTGATATCATCTAACCTCATCTATACACAGTGATGTCACCTATCTACATCTATACACAGTGATATCACCTAACTACATCTATACACAGTGATATCACCTAACTACATCTATACACAGTGATGTCACCTAACTACACCTAACTACATCTATACACAGTGATATCACCTAACTACATCTATACACAGTGATGTCACCTAACTACACCTAACTACATCTATACACAGTGATATCACCTAACTACATCTATACACAGTGATATCACCTAACTACATCTATACACAGTGATATCACCTATCTACATCTATACACAGTGTTATCACGTAACTACATCTATACACAGTGATAACACCTAACTACATCTATACACAGTGATATTACCAATAAAGGTGACTGTAGAAGATTGTATCTGTATCTATTTATATATAATGGTGACTGTAGGGAATTGTGTGTATCGGTATCTGTTTATATATAATGGTGACAGGCCCAGGTGAATTGACATTAATTCATTATATCTTGCTTTACTGATACAACCTATAAGTTATGTCAATTGACTTTTATTTAAACTGAAATAACAACTGAACGGATCAGAGATTATCTGTTAAAAGTTAACGTGTATATTGTTAACTTCTCGGGAAGTTGCGCCATGCCAGCTAAACTGGTCTCAGGACACTGCTTTCTTTAATTTAAAGCTGATGAATAATACAAGTCTTATGCCTGTATATTTATAATAATTTTTATTGAACATTTTATAGTTATGTATTCGTCCACAAAATGGAATGAAATGGACATTTTCCTGATACCGTATATCTCAATCAACGATAACGACATTGCTTTATGTATAACATTGTCCTACATTATATATATGTATATACATCAGACAAGGATATGTAAGTTCGTGTACACATCCCTTGAAAAGTGGAAGTACAACACATTCTGTCAGAGAAAACAGAAAACAGAAAAGGTGATCAGTTTTCAGGAATGGAGAAGTTACCTCCTATGCTTCATAACATATTCTTATTAATTACATAACATATACATCAACAAATAAACAAACCTTTCTCTTATTATATTCTGCTACTTGAAGAAATCTTAAACAATAATTGGGTCAAGGGAAAATTAGTTAGAAAAGTGTTACTCAAGGGACTTAACGATGACCGTAATGATAAAAATAATCCCTCTCATAGATATTGAGGAAGATTTGGTAAGTTGTTATCAAAGATTTCACTCCAAAACTCAGTCTCCATAGATACCTATGTATTTGTATAGTTACAGCATTACAGCATGACTATGTATAAAGTCAGTAGAAGTCTATAATAACAGTGCCCTGTTGCACAGGGTATCACCTACAAGTCGTACTGTAGAGACGTAACAGAGCAAAGTAATAGAGACACCTACAGGTGTATTATAACAATTGTACTGTAGAGACATACCAGAGCAAGAGACACCTACAGGTGCATTATAACAATTGTACTGTAGAGACATACCAGAGCAAGAGACACCTACAGGTGCATTATAACAATTGTACTGTAGAGACATACCAGAGCAAGAGACACCTACAGGTGTACTATAAGTTCCCCTCTTACAACTTATTATTACATGTTAAATGTCAATTTGATTTTAATTAAATTTTAGTTTATACAAAAACTGATTCTCTCTAATCAGCTAGCTTACTTGTAATGTGTATATGAGGAAAGGAAGTTATGTGTTGTTGTTGGAGAATGTTGTTAGTATGCTAATTAGTGTGTCTTACTTGTTTTGACCAATTAGCATTGTGCCCTGGAGAGGTGTCCGTATTGCTAGGCATTCAGTTTCAGCGGTTGGTGAGAAAGAGGATGTTTTTGCTTTTTATTAAGTTGTATTATTCTATTACTTCCCGACTATTAATCAGTGTGTGTTAACCTAAAACTTATCACGACATTGTGATCTCCTTTCCTGCTGGGAGGTTACGAGCCTTCCTCGATTCGAAGGATTTGCTTGCTTCAGTGGCTTGGGAGTTTTATATTCCATACCCGAATTCCGCCCGATCGCCATTTTGTTTTACTTCGACTACACTTTCATCTGTCCTGAAGTGATTCGTCACCGATCATCTGTGCGGTTTGCATTTTATTAGAACATTGCACTTTCATTATGTGATTCGGTGATATAGGTGTTTGTAAAAGTCCACGTCTCAACTCAACGGTATACGTGTGTGATTTTCTGACGCAACTTCCGTGTCAGGGAGGTCATAGTGAACGTCATAGTTGTGTGCTTAATCATGGCTTCTAAACGCGGAAGGAACGCATCTAGGCCTGTAACCTACGATCCTGATTTATTGGAAAACTGGACGATTGCTAGACTGAAAGGAGAACTTAATAAGTGGAATGTGTCATTCAGATCTGGTTCTAAACGTATGGAACTAGTCAGGAAATTGACAGTCACAAGCGGCCCCGGGAGGTGCGCGATCCCAGCATTCCACTATTCACGCTGATGAACCGACGTCCCACAGTGCATCGCGGCAAGATGGATCTGAATGCCGCGACTCCAAACTTAGTTGCCACGATTTCCAGCCTGGCGGATAGTGTTAACACGTTACAAAACTACAGACGCTACCCTGATATCCAATGTCAACAATGATCCTATTGTTAGACGGACCCGGGACGTTGTTTCTTCATCAGTGTTTGGACCGCAGGGATCGTCAACTTCATCCACAGAAGATTTTACTCTCAATACTGCCATTCAAAGATTTCAGGAAGAAGGAAACCGTTCCAACTTTTCAGGTGAGCAGTCTACATCAAAACGCACCCGTTACGGGTATGCCTCTGAATCGTTGCCTTTGGTAGAGGGTGTCGGGTCATTTCGCCCAGATTACCGTTTCGCTCTGGGTCGTTTCGCACAGGTTCATTTGCCCAGGTAATGGGGGTGAGTTGGTTCGCCCATGACATGCAGGGTCGGTTCGCCCAGGTAAGTTTTACAAGTTTACAGGTGTTAGTGTGATCAACTACTTTACATTGAATGATTCAATCATTGATTGATGATGTGGACAGTGCAATAATTGGTTAATTACGATAACTGGATTGCAGGTGACACTCCTGCCAGGATCGTGTGTATAGAAATTTCGAAATCTATGTACACATCGCGGCATTCGTTTGATTTGACACTTTGAGCAGTGCAGAATGAATCCTTCATGGCTGCATTGTTTTAACAACGAAATGGGAGCAACTTATAAAAAGTCGAAGTTGATATGCTTTGCCATTTACTTGTTGGAATGGCTGACTTATGCATTGCTTGTGCAAAGGCAGTCCGACCGCGACAGCATGCTGTTACTTGCGACAGTTGTGAAAGATGGCAACACAGAACATGTGGAACTGGTAAGTTGTTTTTAATTTGATTTTTTTTCAATTATTAAAATTAATTTCAACAGTGTTTTACTATTATTAACTTAATTCATGTTTAACATTACTAAACCATTAACTTTTCTTTTTTGTTCTTAATTTTAACATTTACATTCATTTATAATTTTACTAATTCTTTAAGATTTTATTAATTTTTTAAATATAGTACAATATTTAATGTTATGGCCGTGCTTATGTACAATATGAAACAAAAACAATTAACATTTTAAAATATATAAGTTCCACAGTTACTACACAAACTTGGTACTTCTAATAATGATTTATTTATGAGGAATACACCTGTGGCATGTTATCTAATTCCATTGTTATAGTGTTTGCATTATGTTAAATATTTGTTCAATACATTTTTATAGGTATCAGTTTGGCAACATACAGAGAAGCCATGAAATCCAGTGGTGAACTGCATTTCATGTGTAGACCTTGTGAAGATAGAAATTGGCCACTAGACAATGTAGCTGGATTGCGACAAGATGCTGACATTGACTTGCCACCTCCACCACCCATTGACATACCTGATGACGATGACATGCAACTTGATGACTGGCCACCACCGCCCCCTCCAGCACCCATTAATGACTACATAGAGAGTACAGATGACCAGGATTGGCCCCTACCACCGCCACCACTTGACGACAAACCACTACCAGATGCCCCACTTGATGACCAACCACTACCAGATGAACCACCACTACCAGATGACCCACCACTACCAGATGACCCACTTGATGAATCATTTGACTTGCCTCACAGACGTGTAGATGGACTGATGCCAGAGCCACTTGAAGAGTGTGTAATTTTAATACAGTTTTAAAAATAAAGTCAGAAATGTTTCATTTATCTTTGGAGACATATCCAGGACCTTGGTTGGGTTAGCGCCATCCTATCACCAGAATGGACCGATGCATTCTTTCTTGAGGCAACTTCTAGCCATACCTTTTCTTCCTCCTGGCCACATTAGGGATACTTTCGAGAGTTTGAAGACACGCACAAACAGTCCTGCACT